>NW_026991474.1:97500-411598 GCF_036370855.1 Dromaius novaehollandiae
ATATGTGGATGATTTGTTATTAGCAGGTAAAGATTATGAGACATGTTTAAAAGACACTATTTCTCTATGTAACGCTCTTGCAGAAAAAGGGCATCGGGCATCTCTGTCTAAACTTCAGCTGTGTCAAAGAGAGGTAAAATATTTGGGTTTTATCTTAAAAGAAGGACACAGGTTAGTTGATCCAGAACGAGTAAAGACAACTCTGAATATGCCTCGTCCTGTAACAAAAAAACAACTTAGGGGATTTTTAGGAGCTGTAGGATTTTGCCGACCATGGATTCCTGGGTTAGGAGAACTTACTAAGCCTTTAGTGCAGGCAACAAAAAAAGAGGAGATAGAGCCTTTGGCCTGGGGTTCAGAAAGGGAAAAAGCTCTTACATCCGTGAAAAAGGCATTGGTTTCAGCCCCAGCTCTAGGGTTACCAGATTATAGCAAGCCATTTGAATTATTTGTCCATGAATGACAGGGAGTAGCAAGTGGAGTACTCACCCAAAAACTAGGTCCTCACCGTAGACCAGTGGCCTATTACTCCACCCAGCTAGATGCAGTAGCTAAAGGCACTCCAGGATGCATCAGAGCAGTAGCAGCTACGGCAGCTCTTGTTGAAAAAAACCCACGACCTGTAGTTTTGGGTCACTCATTGACTGTGTAGATGTGCCACGTGAAGTAGAACTGTTAATGAAACAATACGCGACTCAAGCACTATCCCCACAGAGAGCTCACCGCTATGAACTGATGATATTACATGTAGATAATGTGACCTTAAAGAGATGCAATATCTTAAATCCAGCAACGCAATTGCCTCTACCGGAGGATGGACAGCTGCATCATTCCTGAGAACAAGTGGTCGCCAGCTCAAGCAAGCCCCGGGAGGATCTTAAAGATGAACCTTTGGGAAACCCAGACTTAGTTCTGTTTACGGATGGATAATCCTATTCGGACGGAAGGCGCCACTCAGGTTATGCTGTCACTAACGTCTTTGAGGTACTTGAGACCAATCCTTTGTCTCCGTCTGCAAGTGCCCAAGGAGCAGAATTAATAGCATTGACCCAAGCAGCAAAAATCGGTAAGAACCTGCGGGTAAATATCTATACCGATTCTAAATATGCATTTGGAGTATGTCATGCAACAGGGATGTTATGGAAAGTCGAGGATTTTTTTTTATGTCATCAGGAAAGAAAATAGCTAAGGGAGAAGAAATACATAATTTGCTGCAAGCAGTCCAACTGCCCAAAGAAATTGCTGTAATACACTGCCCAGCCCATACTAAACACACTACAGAAATTAGTAAAGGAAATGCTTTAGCTGACACCGCTGCGAAGGCTGCAGCTCAACAACCTCTGAGAGAACGTATGGGGGCAGTTCCAAGGAAGAACCAAAGTGAGTGGCCAAATTTAATAGACCCCAAAACCATGTATGAAAAGGACTGCTCAGTGGAAGAGAAAAAACAATGGGAGGAGTGGGAAGCAAAACAAAATGACGATGGAATATGGACAAATTGGAAGAAAACCAATGCTACCAAAGAAAAAATATTTAATTACTATAGCTAGGTGGTTTCACAATAAAGCTCATGGGGGAGCCGAGGCAATAGCTAACCAGGTACAGAAAGTATGGGCCGCTCCAGGAATTTATGGGGCTGAAAAAAGAATAACAAATAGCTGCCCGACCTGCCAGAAGTTTTTAAGTAGCAAACCAAGCTCAGAGTTAGGGGGACGACCATGGGCCCACTTCCCTTTCCAAAAGCTACAAATAGATTATACCGATATGCCATCTGCCAATGGGTACAAACACTTGTTAGTGAGAGTAGATCAGTTATCAGGCTGGCTAGAAGCTTTCCCAACAAGAAAGGCTGACATGGGGCGGGTAGTAAAAGCCTTACTGAAAGAAATCATACCCAGGTATGGGGTCCCAGAAGCCATTGATTCAGACAGGGGTGCCCATTTTGCGGCAAGCATAATCACTCAATTATATAAATCATTAGAAATAAAAAGAAACCTATGTACCACTTGTCACCCACAATCTTCAGGACAAGTAGGAAGAATGAATAGAACATTAAAAGAAAAAATAGCAAGAATATGCACACCTGCTAGCCTAAAATGGCCAGAAGCATTAAACTTAGCTCTATGGGATATCTGAAATGCCCCACAGCAACCCGTAGGACTAACACCAGCAGAAATTCTCTTCGGGAGACATTTAGCTATACTAAGCACTTGTTAATCCAGCTAAGACCAGCCTGTTAGACGGAGATGAACAACTAGCCCAGTATGTTCTAAGTATGCAAAAAAGGTTTGAAAATCTTTGAAAATATACATACATATATATATATATATATATATGCTCAATGATATCAATCCACACCACCTGAAATACAGGTGCCTGATATACAGCCTGGGGATGAAGTTTTAGTTGAAGTATTTTCACAAAAATCCAAGTTAAAATCTAAATGCAACAGGCCATATACTGTCATACTATGTTCTTATTTTGCTGTTAAAGTTGAACCGTACTTGTATATGTTAAAAAAGGATGTGTATGTGTAAGAACACTTTGTAATCTTACATTCATAGATGGCATTGTTGTAGATACAAGTAATCACTCAAATATTTGTATTTGTAACTTTACCAGAATCATGGGATGTGATTTTAATTATTCAGCTCCTATTACGTCTTATCAATTGTTACAATCTAATTACACAATTCAAAATTTACTACCTGCCCCCATTGGAATGAATCTCACACTGGTGAAGAAACCGCTACAACATGATGACCTGCGTCGACTGCTAGAACGCATCCAAAGCAGTGGACAGAAAACTCTAATCACTGTTCATCATGATGCGGAAGAGATACACCACGTCTTGGAAAGGATAAAAAGGGACGGAGAACATCACGGCTGGGAAACTCTCCTCGGATGGTCACCTGGTCACCAACTGCAACAGGGATTTATAATCACATGTTGCATGGAGTAGTAACTGTGTTAAGTTTAACTGTGTTATGCCTATTACTTACGATCAGATTATACATAAGATTATGGAAAGTGATAGTACGCCTCGAAAGGCTTCGAGAACTCCGTTTAAAGTATTAGCAGGGATGCTTAATAAAAAAAAAAGGGGGGACTGTTAAAGAATATTGAGCTGAAACTGACCAGAGGTAGCTGCTTAGCACAACTTATATAAAACTTGCTTAGCATGAGTAGCTAAATTTGCTGAAGCCTTAGGCCGCACTTTTACCTAGTTCAGTAAGAAAAGGGCCTGAGAGCAGATTCAGACTGGAGTGATAAGGGAGTTACCAGCAGTTTGCATTCCTGTGCTTCGCACTCCGAAAGGCAGGATGTCAAGGCTTTGAAATAGGCCTACTTGGGCGCCAGGACCCCGGGAAACAAAGCCTCCTCTCCTTGCTGAAACAGTGTTAATTAGGGGGTCTGGACTATCTCGGGGTCTGGATTATATCCCCTTCGTCAGGACCTTGGGAGATAACACCTACTGCCACTGCTTGGGCAGTGCTAATTGCTGGAACAACACCTCTTTATCAGGGCCTTGAGAGACAAGGGCAGGACCCGAGGAATGAAGACACATCCACCAGCAGAAACCGCAACAGTCAAGATAAACAGCCTGCCTAGGGACAGCGATGAGACCCAATAAGGAGCAGGAGACCCCACACCTAAATATTACTATTGGTCCAAACTACCGCGTGAGGGGTGGAGAGCTTAGATTGGAAAGTGTAATTGCCCCGTGATTTCTTTGTTTGGGGTCCCTCTTCGGAGGCACCCATCTCGAGCTGTAATTACTGCACGCATGTCATTAAAATGTAATTATTTAATTTGCTTTGATTTGGCTCTGAACTTTTCTGCGGGAACCTAGGGTCGGGCCCTGTTATGGTGGCCGACGAGCCTAATTTCCATAACAGGATTGTTGGGTGTGTACCCACTTCCCTGAACATTCCAACAAGGGCTTCCCGCTGCCTGGAGTGCCTCTTAATTTTTCCTTTATGGAATTTATAAAACAGATAAGAAATGATAGTGCTCAAACGAAATATGATGAAACAACCGAACAGGAATGGGAAGTCCAGAGTGTGACAGGAGATTATTATCAATGTATCCAAAGATGTCATAAGAGTAATAAATGGTGGGAGAAAACTATACTTTATGGAAAGCAACCAATGAACTGTACTGGAGCCATTAAGGTAGGAGGTTATAAAGATTGCTCTCATATACCTGAAACAGGCTATAAGTGGCCAAGTAAGGAGCTCAAGGGTGGCGTGTTCCGAAAGGTAGTGGATGGTATTGGTTGTGTGGGAACAAGGCACGAAAAGTGCTACCTCCTAATTGGTCAGGGACGTGTACATTAGGGGCAATAATCCCTAATTTTACTATAAGAAAAGAATTGAATAATAAATATCAAAAATCCTGGTTAAGAACATTCATGAGGAGACAAAAGAGGGTCAATGATCCCTCAATAGATCGACCTACTTGGTTTCATTCATTCGCAAGGTGGCTGTTTCCACAAGTGGGAGTGAGTGAACTTGAAAAAGCAAAGGTAAATCTTTCAGCAGTTATTGAGCAAACAGGGAATAAAACCTCTGATGCCATTGCAGCTTTACGAGAGGAGGTTTCAGAAATTGCCAAAATAACCACCCAAGACAGAATGGCCCTTGATATGTTCTTGGCATCTCAGGGAGGAGTATGTACAGTAATAAATACTAGCTGCTGTGTATATGTGGATCAAAGCGGGAGAATTTCTACCGATCTCAATGAAATCTGGAAGCAGACTGAAATCTTACAGGGGGTTCAGAAATATGATACCTCTTTCGGATTTGAAGAAATATGGAAATGGTTGACTTCCTGGTTCCCTGACGTAAGCTCATGGGTTAAAAAGTGTTTAACAATTTGGGGAATGGTGTTATTAGTTTTTGTATGTGTTTATGTAGTGATTCAATGCATTTCTAGATGTTGTACAAAGTCAATAAGGGAAAAAATTTAAAAGAGGGAGACTAATAGGAAAATGATCACATAAGTCTCAAAGGGGGGAATTGTTACAAGACAACGCTGAGAAGCTCAGAAAGAATGTTCATCCTGTTTAAAGTAGGCAGATTAGGATAACTTCTCTCTCTAGTTTCTGAAAAGAAGCACTCTTGAATCAAGGGCATCCTAGAACTGCTCAAGCCCTAAAAGAAACATTACATCAAAATGGTTTCTTTCGACGGATGTATTGCCAATTTGGCAACAGAATTGGAGGTCCAGGTATCCCTAACTGAACTGTCCTCGTTATAATACAAGCAATCAATCACACCCATAGGTCAAAAAGACCCGTGCCCAGGCGAAGACCCCTCCCCTGAGCATGCGTCGTAGTAAAATGGTGTGTCCGCTTTTCGGACAACAACCCCACACATCCAGCAGCTCCCAGGGTGGGTGCTGCTGGCCCTGGGGTCACCCCTGCCTCCCTCCATGGAGCGGGGGCCTGCCCCGGCCCCCAACGGTCACTGTGCCCGTCCACAGGCTCAGCCCCCTCTGCAAGGATTAGGCCTTGCCTGCAGCGGCCCTTCTCCCCACCCCCCGTCACAGCCTGCTGCCCTGCTCCTGCCTCCGGCCCGCCGCTCTGCCGCAGCTTCCTCCTGTGCTCCAGGGCCTCGCCGTGCTGCCCCGCGGGGACACACATCCCCGGCCCGGCCCTGGCCCTGGCCCCAGGGACGGCAGCCACCCAGCGCCGCACGCGCAGGCGAGGGCAGCCCCGAAGGCCCGCGCCAGCCCCCGTCCCCTTGCTGTGCCGCTGGGCCCTGCGGCCGTGACAGGGACCCACGCGTACGGCCTCGGGTCCGGGCGGCAGGAAATGGGGAACGGAGGGGCCCTGAGGCACGCAGAAAAGCAAACCGAGGCCTTGCTTGGCCGTGAACCAGAAGGCGATCGGAGGCCTCCTGAGGCAGAGGGCCAACGGAGAGCTCTGGGGTGTCCCAGCAAGCAGGCCGAGGGAACCAGCTGGCAACGTTGGGCAGAGAGGAGGGAGGAAGAGAAGGTGCGCAGGATGCAGGTGTTGCCTTGAGGACGATGCTCGCCAGGCGTCAAACCCTCATCTGAAAGGGGTAAAATCTCTGCACAAATAATGCATCCTCACGATGAAGGGGCACCCTCAAGCATCTTCCTGCTCTTCCTTTTGGCTTTTGAAGTCACGGCGTGTGAAGAGCTCCATCTGCAGAGGGCCAGTCGCCTCTAGGGCCTGTGCAGAGCTCTGGGCTCTGAGGCACTGGTGCCAGGATGGGCAAAGCCTGCGGTGCCTGGGCACGGGGACTCACAGCCCTCGGCGTGCAGAGGGGAGCTCGCAGCACAGCAGCTGACTTTGCTGCTGAGGCCAGAGTGGGTGAGCCTGATGCCTTCCGAGCCGGAGTTTCCCACCGCTTTGTTTGCACAAAGGAAAGACACTGACACGTGCTGAAGAGACAGGGCTGCTTGTTGGGGAAAAGCTCAGCAGAGGGTGGACTGGCAGCACAAGGCTGGGCCGGGCTGGGCCTGAGGGCTGGAGCCGTCCTGGGGCCAGGCAGGCAGGCCAGGAACAGCCCCAGGTGGCCGCTGTGTGCAGAGCAGCCCGGCATCAGGACGCGGGCGAGCTCCAGCAGCAAACACAGCCAGCTCCCCGAGGACGGTGCCACCTCTCCCACGCTCTCCTCAGGCGGTAGCACAGGCCTCGGTGGGTGCCTTCAGATGAAGGCTTCCTCCCTGGAGCTCTCAGCAGCAGGATGGTCTGAGTGGCCAGGGAAGAGATCGACAGGCTGACGTCCTCCTCCAAACCTTGCAGGGCTGAGAGAGAAAGGACCAGAGCAGAGATCAAGCCTGGGGACCTGCACAGACCTCAGGCATCCCCTCCTGACAGGGACAGTCCCACCCAGCTCGTCCCATGGCCAAGAGGGAGTGGAAACAGGATGGCGGGAAGTGTGGGGGGGGGGGGGCAAATGCACCATCTGGCAGTTGCTGGCCAGCAACGTCCCCAAAGCCCCTGACATCTTCTCGCCACTCTACCCACACCGCGCCTGCTCTGCACGGGCAGCAGAGCCCTTCTCGCCTGGGGCAGAGATCGGAGCTCGCTGCCCAGGGTCGCTCTTCCTCCCCGCCAGCGCCAGCTGGCACCCCGCTGCCCTCACTCACCCTTGCAGATGTCCTCCACTGTCTCCTTGCTCTGGTCCCTCAGGTGCTGCCCAACGAGCCCTAGGCACACACACAGCCCCTCACAAATCTGGCTCCCCAGCCCACCCCCAGCAGGAAAACCCTGCCCCGTGCCTTCCAGCCTGGCTGGGTGCCCTCCTCCCCTCGGGCAGGGCTCATCCCCCGGGGGCTCTCCCCCGTGCGACACCCCAGCAACCGGGGAAGCTGGGCGGCACTGAACAAGGCTCCCACCAGCCCCACAGGCCTGGGCAGAGATGGGAGAGGGGGACGCGGAGCCCCCAAGCCCTGCGTCAGGCACTGGGGGCTCCAGCAGCCACAGCAGCGCCGCTTCTTGCTGCCAGCGCGGCAGCCAGGCCTGGGCTCAAGCTGCCCCAGGACGCAGAGGGACCCCAGGGGTTGCCACTCACCAGTGAACCTCACAGCCGCCTCCCGCAAGGGCTCCTGTGGGCTCTGCAAGCACCCCAGGCTCTGGCACAGGTATTCTTCCACCCTTCTGCTGTCCCTCGCCAGCTGGGCAGAGCACAAGGGCACAGGCTCAGCACGCACCCTCCTCACCCAGCCAGCCACTCCCTCCGCCCGGCACTGGCCCCCCCAGCCTTCCCCCGCCAGGACGCTCACCGCTCCCACACACAAGCTAGGCACTGCCCAGGCTCGGAGGCAGCAGGGGCCCGGCTGCTCCCCAGGGATGCTGCAGTGCTCTCCTGCTGCCAAGGCCTGGCTGGGCCAGCGGCTGCTTTAGCATCCCAGGGGCCAGGGAGGGGAGAGGAGCCTGCGGAAGAGCCCGCCGGGGCAGGGTGCTTGGAGAAGGGCAGCAGCAGTGCAGCTCCAGGCTGGCAGCCCCGCGCTGCAGCTGTGGCGAGGGGCACAGCTGCCTGCCTCACACACTGGGCAGGGAGGGGGACAGCCCTTGTCCGGGCTGCGTCTGGGGGCTTTGGGCATGGCCTTACCAGGCACTCGCCGATCCTCCACGTCTGCGCTGTCTCGGTCAGCTCTCCCAGCCGCTCCCACTTGAGGAACTGGGCAGCACCAAGGAGGGCTTCCTGCGAGGCCTGCACAGCAGCAGAGACTGAGAGATGCCACCGCAGCCCAGGGGACAAGACCCTGCACCCTCCTCCTCCTGGCAAGCCTCGCGGCCTTTCCCTGCCCAGCTGGGCACCCTCCCGGTGTGCGCCGGGGCACTGCGGGCACAGGGGGAACTTAGTGAGCAGGGGGGGCTCTTCCCGCGGTGGGCGTGCCTGAGGGAGCCGGCGCACGCCCCGGCCCAGACACCTCCAGGGCCCCTGGGCACAGCACGGCAGCAACAGGCAGCGGGGGGCAAAGCCCGGCCTCGCACACCTGCAGCCACAGCTGCGAAGCCCCCAGGGGCTACAGTGCTTAGGCCCTTGCAGCCACGGGCTGCTGTGGCACCAGGGAGAGCAAGTCTGGGAAATGCCATGCCCTGCTCCTTGGGCCCTGCTTAGAAACTTCTAAGCCCCTGCTTAGAAATCCATACCTGGGCCACGCTCGGGATCTCGTCATGCAGATGGAAGACCAGGGGCAGCAGGCTCCTGTGCACTTGCTTCTCCATCTGCTTCTCTCCCCTGCCCGCTACAGCCTCCATCACGTCTTTGAAGAGGTGGATGGAGAGCTCTCGCACGCGCCTAGGCTCCTGGTGGGAAGGAAGAAGCAAGGGGCACCTCAACACCGGCTGCTCCAAGACCACCATCAGCACAGGGATCGGCATGGCAGATGTGGGCGCAAATACTTCGGGCCCTCACTCCGCACCGAGGAGCTGTGGGCCAGGTCTGCAGCCACGCGGCATGGCCTCTCCCTGCCACCCAGGCCCGCTCCTTGGCACGGCAGGGGCCAACCACAACACGGAGCAGCCACGGGCGGAGAGGGCGCTGCCTCAACCTAGTCCCGCACACCAGGACACCATGGGCAGCACAGGGCAATGACCCCACATCCACAGGGCAAACAGTTTCCTGACAGCGCCCCGGGCCTGTGGTGGAAATCGCAAATTCACACGCCGGGGCCACGCGCACGGGGGAAAACACCACAGCCGTGACCCCGCACACGGGCTCACAGACGTGCCAACGGGGCCCCCAGCTCTCCCCCCAGCCTTACGTCATCAAAGAGCGGCAGGAGCTTCTCCAACAGCTGCACAGCGATGTGAGCCACCCTCTCTCCGGCCATGACATGCATCGCATGGCTGAGCACCACCAAGGCCTTGGTGACAATGTCCCTGTCCACATCCTGCAGCTGCTCCAGGAGCAGTGGCAGCAGGAAATGCATTCTTCGTACCTGCGTGAAACACAACTGCGATTTCTGAAGAAAGACACACGGCCCTGGCAACCACGCTTGCCTTATTGGGCGCCATCTTCCCCTCCGGCTTTCCAGAAGCAGGCACAGCAATTACTGCAGCAACCTGCTGCCACGCAGGGCTCACCGGCACAGCCGCGGGGGTGTGGCGACTGGGGGCATAGGCAGGGAGGAGACACCAGCACGGGCTCCTCCCCACCTGGCCAGTAGCCCTCTTCTGCGCCACACTGGAATGGGCAGGGGCGATAGTGACCAACACTGCCTGCAAAGCTGCCCGGGCCACGAGCAGTCTCAACCCTAGCAGGTTTCTTTCCCCTCGGGGCTCAGTGCCCCATTGCCAAGGGCCTGCAGGCACCCACCACTTGTGCACAGGGGCTGCGGCACTGGCCCAAAAGACTCCGGGGAGATGCACAGGGCAGTGGCAGAGCTGCAAAGTCCAGCAAAGTCCAAGCTCCTGTGTTACCCAGACCCCCCACCCAACCCCGCGCTGCCGGCACAGGTTCACCCCGCTGACCCCCGCTCACCGTCTCCTCCCTCTCGCACAGCAGGACGAGGCCTCTGAGCACCAGCCCGCGCATCAGCCCGCAGGGACTCTGCAGATACCTCCCAAGGAGAGCCAGCACATCCTCATCCTCTCCACAGAGGTCACCGCAGGCCAGCAGCTGAAACACACAGCACAAGGAGACAGGCACTGTCAGCAGCACTCCCTGCCACGTGCACTGCTGCATCCCACCAACAGCTCCGGGCAAGGCCACCGGGCCCACACGAAGCCCGCCACAAAGGCACCCCTGAGTGCGCACAGCCCCTGGGGCCCCACTCTCTGCCCGGGGCCTCACGGCACGCCGCACAGATGGCTCGCCTGCTCCTCTGCTCCTCCACCCCATCTGCAGCCTCTTCTCCTCATGCCTTTGAGCAGACGGGCAAGAGAGAGCTGCCACAAGGCAGGCAGGAAATGCAGGTGGGCACAAGAGTTACCCCGCCACGGAGGGGCCAAGCCCCGCGTAGTAAGCACGGTGCACCCGCTCCCCAGCTCCACTCACTGCCGTCCACCCCGCAGCGGGGGCACAGCACACCGGAGGGCTCAGAGGCACCCCAGGCGCACCGCCTGCCAGCACGCTCACCTCCACCAGGAAAGCCATGGCAGGGATCTCGTGCACGGGCTCCTCCCTGCCGAGCAGCTCTGCCAGCTGCTGCAGCAGGAAAGCACACAGGTCACTTGAGGTCTTCCCCAGCTCTCTGGCAGAGGGAAAAAGGCACCATTGCTCTTGAGCAGCCAGGAAAACCTCTTCTGGCATCACCCTGCCCCATCCCTCTCCTCCGTCTCCCATGGCCTAGCACAGGCAGGGCACAACCAACTTTCTGCTCAGCTCCGGCAGCCGACCGCATTTGCTCGTGGACACGTGCGCTTTCCCCACCACACCTCACCATGAGGAAGCCACTGCCCAGCAGCATTCGGCTCCTTTTGGTGCCAGAGACTGGAAAAACACCCTTCCAGGCCTGAAGTCAGCCCTGACAACGCCACCCATTTCCTGCCCACTTTGCATTCATGCCCCCCGGGGGCTCTTCCACTCATCCTCTGGGCATCCCCACCCTTCCCTGCTCAGCTGCCCTTGCGGGGGCTGCCTGCACACAGTGCCTGCGGCTCGCTCCCAAGGGCACGAGCCCAGACCCCGCGCCAGGGCACTCCAGGCCTTTGGGAGGTGAGTGCTCCTGGCCCCCACACTCTCTTGCAACTGCTAACACCCGCCCTCCCTCAGCAGCTTGCAAAGGCCGGCAGCGACGGAGCGGCAGCTCCCGTGGCCGCTCTACTCGGCCGTGCCTCACTCACAAGTGCTGAAGCTGCAGCCCCCTTCCTCGAGGGCTGGGCACCCCCGCGGGCTTGGTGGCCTGCCCCGTCTGCAGGGCACAAAGCCTGGGGCACAGCGGGGACGAGGGGGCTCTCACCCGGCCAGCAAACCCACTCCCCTGTGGTGGGTCTCCGCGCTGAGCAGCAGCTCCCAGCCACGCTTCCTCTCCACGAGCAGCACCTGCGCCTCATAGCCAGCACAGCACAGCAGCGCTTTCATCGTCTGCACCGCGAACCTGTGTGCAGAGCAAAGCCCAGCTCACACCCGCACCCCCGGCCCTGCCCCCAGGGCCACAGCAGGCATGGCGGGGCTGCCAGGCAGCACCTCCCGGCGCTGCTGGGAGCAGGCTCTTCTCCTTGGCATTCCCTCCAGATCTCGGCCTCCTCTGGCGACAGCTTTGTGGTGAAGGAAATCTGGAAGAGCAGCGCCAGGAAGGTCTGCTGGAAAAAGGCATCCACCTGCTGCAGGTAGCTGGGCTGCTGGAGGATCTCGTGAAGCGCTCGCGTTGCCTGCCAAAAACACCCAGAGACAGCTCTCGTGGCGGAGACGTCCCTGTCGCACGACCCCGGCACCACCGGGCAGGAGGCTCAGACCCCGCCCGGGGCCACGGGACGTGCAGGAGGAGTGCGCGGTCTGGCTGTCCGGCCGGACAAAAGCCGTGGCAGCTCTGTGGGCTCAGCTCCTGTTCCTGACGTGGACACAACGACCCTTCCTGGGGCGGCGGGAGTGTTGCCCTGGGGGCCCTCGACGCACAGCCCTGCCCGGCATGTGCCTTGCTCCTGCCAGGCCCCTAACCATGCCCCGCACACTAAGCTGGACCCTAACCCAGGTTTCCAGCCCACTAAGCAAGGTGCAGGGGCAGAGGAGGGGGGAAGGCCACCCACACAGGGCTCCGGGGTTGGGCGCAGAGGGCCTCACGCAGCACGCCGCGGCCCGGGGCGCTGCCGCAGCGCAGGCCTCCCCCGTGGAGCTGGGCAGGGCCCTGCCAGCCGGAGCCCTGACGGGCTGTGCCTGTGCGCCCCGGGGGAGGGCACGGCCTGGGGGTGCATGGGCAAGGGGAGGGCTCCCCGCCTCTCGCCCGCAGAGCTGAGCCCAGCCCTGGGGGCGAGCCAGGCCTCGGCCTCGGCCGGAAACTCACGGCCAGGGAAAAGACGTCCGTGTCGTCCCCGTCCGAGGTGAAGATCTCGTGCAGCGGCCAGTCCTCCAGCACGCTGAGCAGCTCCTGCAGCACCCTCTCCGCAGTGCCGCGCTTCAACACCAGCACCCTCCACACGGCCGCGGCAGCCCTGCAGGCCCAAAGCACCCTGGCAGCAGCTGCCGCAGCCCCAGCACCGTGGCCTCGGCAGCCCCAGAGGGCCTGCGCTGGCCACCAGCCCTGCCTCGGACCGCTGCCCTCTGCCCGCTTGCCGGCCGCGCCCAGCCGGCCCTGCCCCACCACCCGGCACACAGCCAAGCTCCAGCACACAGCTCATGGGGCAAGCAGGGAGCTCTCTTGAAAAGCTCCAGCCATCTGGCAGACCACACGGGATGAGCCCAAAAGGCTGCAAGGCCCCGAGCACTAGAGGAACCAGGGCCCCTACCTGTCGCATGATGGGCAACACCGCAACAGGGTCATCACCACGTCTTCGGGGTACGTGCAGGTCAGCTTCAGAAGGGCCCTGTTCAGGCTGAGCCGGGCAGACACCTCTGTGATGGAGAGCACGCTTCTCCAGACGCACCTCACTATCTCGGGCACCTGGAGGGCACACGGCGCCGAGTGGGGCTGCTGCCGGAGCGCAGCCATTTGCCCAGCTCCCACCGAGGACGGCGTCCCTTGCCACCGCTCTGTGCTGGCCTCAGGGGGTGCCGCCTGCCTGGCAGACCTGGAGTCGGGGGGAAAACATCCCCCCAGGGCTCCAGCCCCGGACACACCACCCAACGCCTACTCACACGCTCCATAAGGCAGGCATCCTCTGTCACAAGGACATCCAGCATGTGAGCAGCTGCCTGTGTGTCATAGGCGCTGCAGGCTCTCATGGCCCTGATGGCCATGACGATGACATCTGTGCTCTCAGAGGGCTGCAGGTATTTCCCAACTACCTACAGGAGGAAGGGCAGCAAGCAAGGCGCACACGTCACACCCCGTGTCCCGACTGCGCTGCCTGCCTCAGCAGCGAGTGGCCCTGGAGACAGACACGGGGCAGGGCTGGCACAGCCACCCCCGGCGAGCCAGGAGCTGGGGCCCTGCTGGGCTGGGGGACGGCACTGGGCAGCAGGCGGATGGTTGGGCTCCGGGGCCCCGCGCACTGCTCCTGTGCGCGACCAGAGCTCGCCGGCGGCAAGAGGGAGGCCTTTGCCTAGTCCCGGCCCACGGACTGTGCGAGCCCTCTCCCCAGGCACCGCAAGGCCCCGGCAGCCCCGCCGCTGAGCAATCCCTCTGCTTGTCCAAGCCGCGTGCTGACCCCCGGGCTGGCAGTCCCAGCCGGGGAGGTGCTCCTTACCGTCAGGAGTTGCCTGGCATCGCTGGACTGTGAAAGACAGAAGGCGTTGATTGCTTCCCAGTCCTTCTGGAGCTGCAGGTACTCTGGGCTAGCCGGCCACTGCTCCCTGCCTGGACAGGAGGGGAAACGCAGGGCCCTCAGCGGGAAGGCTGCGCGGGTGCCCGCGGCCCACTGCGGGCGTCAGGGAGGACTCTCCCCTGGCAGCCCAAGAGGGCACGCCAGAAATGTCTGGGCAGCAGGGTCCCCTGGGAGGGTCTGGGCCTACGGCAAGGCGGGGGAAGGAGCAATTGCTTTCAGGAATACAGCGAGGCAGAACGACTTGGACCAGACTTTCTGCTCTGAAGCAAGACAGGAGGCCTCAGCGCAGCAGGTGCTGCCAAAGGGTTTCCAGGTCACTGCTAAGCAGCACAGGCACGAGGCTCTGGCGGCTGGGTGGCCGCGTCTGGAAGGACCCAGCCCAGCGCAGCTACTCACTCTCTTCCCGCAGGATGAATCTGCAGAGGTGCCGAAGAGCAACCGCAGCCCTGTTACTAGTCCCCTGCTCCTCGTAGGCACAGCAGAGCGTGAGACACCCCACCAGCTGCCCCAGGATTGGGAAATGCTTCTGTCTCCCATGGCCACAGCTGCCGCTGGTTTCTTCAAAGTGGTGCTGGGCCTGGGGGCACAGGAAGCGCTGGCACCAGGGCTGAGGGGCACCGGTCAGGACCAAAGGCCCAAACCCACGGTCCATCGCGGGCTGGAGCCCACGTGAGCCAGAGCTTTGGGGGGCCCTGCTGGCCCTGGCTCCCAAAGCAGCCGTGCGGCAGCCGCGAGCGGGGAGGGCTGCCACACCTGCTGGGCCCACGACCTGTGCCCAGGGCAGGCCGGCCCTGCGCGGGGCTGGCGGCACAGGCGGCTCCTGAGGGAGCAGGGACCACAGCGGGAAACCCACAGAGGCAGGGCCAAGATCTTAGCCTCCAGGCAGGGTCTTGCTGAGGGCCCTAACCTCTGCCCAGGCCTCCCTCGGAGGCAGCCCGGACCTGCAGGGCACGCCGGGGCCCTGGCAAAGGGTGGTGGCATGGCTGGAGCATGCCTGCACCACAGGCTCCTCACCTGCAGCAAGGAAGAGCTCACCAGCAGATCACTCAGCCTGGCAATCCGCCCCATGGCCCTCGCACGCACAGCCGCTTGCTTGCACTCCGTGAAGGGCAGCAGGACCTGTGAGGAGAAAAGCTGCTGGTCTGCTCTGCCCTGCGCCCTGACTGCTGCTCCGAGGCAGGCAGCTCTGCTTAACGCCTGGCCAGCTTTACGCTTGGGCTCCTCGGAGCGGGAGCAAAGCCTGCAAGAGGGTTTGGGGCCAGCACCGCCCTGCTGCTGGGCACTCGGGGCGCTGGCCCAGGACGAAGCCCCAGGGCCAAAGCTTCCAGCCTGACATGGGCAGCTCCCAGGGGGCCGCTGCCCTGCTCGGCCCTGGGGAGGACAGCACAAGGCATGGGGGGCCGAGGGGCAGCAGTGGCAGCTGCCCACTGTGTGGGGCCGAGGGAGGAGGCTGCAACTCCTCGCCCTGCTTTGGGGCCGGGGAAGCTTTGGGACAGTATCGGCCTGGAGGCGCAGTGGGCAGCGCTTTCCCCGGACACTGCAGGAACGAGGGGAGGGGAAGGGGTGCTGCCTGCCGCCAGCAGACACCGGGCTCACGGAAGAGCGCCGTGGAGAGCCCCGCTCCCGCGACCCCCCGCAGCGTGCTCTCTGCAGCTGGTGCTGGGCGGGGAGGGGGCGGGGGTCCACCTGAGGGCCTAAATTCCCTTTGCGGTGAGGGGACCGGCCCTGTGAACCCCGCTCTTGGCAAATAGCAGACCTTCAGGATGTTCTGCGTCTCCAGCAGCTGGGAGGCAGGGCAGCTGAGCACCAACACCAGCAGCATGCTGTCCATGATGTCCAGGTTCTGCAAGGAGGACAGAGGGTTGAGGCGCTTCTTCCCCAGTGCCCCTCACCTGCCGCAGAGGGGCTTGAACCCCTCCCGCTTGAGGGGGACACCCATGGCCCTGCGGAGCCTGGGGAGAGGCCCCGGCGCAGGGGTGCTGCTGCACAGGGCCCAGCCTGGCAGCACTGCCTGGGGCAAGGGGAAGAAGGGAGGCGGCTGGGAAAGCCAGGCTGGGATCCTGCCCCGGCTTGGAGCTTACGCTTGTCTCTCAGCACAGGCGAGCCAGGGACCACCCTGGAGAGCCTGGCGGGCTCTGTAGCCCAGCCAGCGCATACCTTGGAGTAGAGGGAAGCATTCAGGCTCTGTGTGTCCTCCCTTGGAGGCAGGGAGAAGACGCTGCAGAAGCAGGCATGCAGCAGGCTCGCTCTTTTGCTCTCCGGAACCAGATGCGCTTTGCTGCAAGCAGAGAGAGGAGCCTTTCAGTGCCTGTGGCTGGCAGCAGTCCCTTTATGCCCTGAGAAGGTTTTTGCGGACCTTGGGGCGGGAGCCCGGGGAGGATACACGCAGCTGGTGGGGGAGCCACCTCCTGCCCCCAGCATGCTGGCCAGGCACAGGCGACAGTCCTGGCAGGTGGGGCCCGATGCCCTCTCCATCTCCTGCCTCACCCTTTGGGGAAAGCCCAGGAGCCCCAGGGGAGCCCCAGGGCCCTCTCTGCCCTCCCGTCTCCACCACTCTCGGGCCCAGCCCAGCAGAGAGCAGAGGCCCAGCACACGGCACTGGCACATCGCCCCAGCACGGGGGGTGCCTCCCTGCTAGGACTGGGGCCATCGGGACCATATGGTGGGGAGGCCCAGGCCAAGCCAGCAGCTGGGGCAGCTACCTCATGGCGCTGATGGCGAGCATGACTTGCTGCTGCACCGCACTGTCCACGCGGTCGCTGGGCTCCTCTTGCAGCAGCACCTGGAGAGCACAGCCGCGATGGGCCACGGGAGCTGCCAGTGCCCAGCGAGCAGCCGGCAGGCCCGGCAGAGCCCGGCTGCCCCCATCCCAGCACTGACCCCCGGGGCGGCCCCCTCGTTGCCCAGCGCCCAGCTCGCAGGGCTCCTCGGGGGCTCCTGCAGCCCCGCAGTGGGAAGAAGGGCTGTGCCCACGAGCCATGACCACACACCTCCCTGTGCTCGCACACCCCCGTCCTGCCCTCGTCGCTGTGCCAGTGCCCCCTCCACCAGCCCGACCGGGCGGCCCCTCACCTCCAGCGTCTCGGCCACTTCCAATCTGCACAGCCAAAGCTGCTCCCATAACCAGGCGTCGGAGCTGGCCACTATGCACAGGGTGCTGACGGAGGCCAGAAACCGCAGCTTCTCGGCCTCTTCCTGGTACCAGGAGCAGAGGGACAAACAGAGAGCGTGAGAGGCGCAGAGCCACGGCCAGCAGCACCACAGCATTGCAGCGCCTGCAGCCGAGCGTGGGGCGCCTGGAAGGGAGCAGCCCTCCCCAGCCAGCAGCCCCCAGAAGGGAGGGGGCTGGGGTGGGGGTGGGGGGCTTCTGAGCATGGCACCCCCAGAGGGAGGCACCCACCAGGAGACGCAGGCACAGCCCAGAGGGAAAGGGCGACAGGTACCTTTCCTCGGTGGCTCAGAAAGGCATGCAGATGCTCCAGGGCTTCCACCTCCTCTCTGGGCAGAGCCAGGCTGGGAGCTGATGGAGAAAGACAGCAGGCAGAGCTGGAAGGGCTGGCAGAGAGAGGAGAGGGGAACGCCGAGCCCTCCGCGCAACCGCACACAGCGAGCCCTGGGCCAGGCACGTGCAACGGGGCACGGAGACCCCATCTCCCCCGGGCTCGTCAGGGCTGGGAGGTGCCCAGGGGACGGGACGGGACGGGACGGGATGGGACAGCACAGGGCGCAGCGCTGGAGCACAGGTCAGCGCCTCCAGGTCGGGAACTCGCTCGCAGGCGGGCAGGAAAGGGCCCGGCCCCGGCGCATGGCTGCCTGGCGCCGCCCCAGCTGCCTCTCCCTGCCCGGCCCAGGGAGCGGGAGCCGGGTCCCCTCTGCTGCCCTGCCCCCGGGGATGCTGTGCCGCGGTGGGCTGCCAAGCCCCAGCAGGCCCCGGCGTTCGGGGCCCCCGCGGCAGCCTGACGGGAGGCCGTGGCCGAGCGGGGTCCTGCAGCGGTGCCCCCTCACTCACCCCTCGGCAGCGCCTGGGGCGCACAGCCCTCGTGGGGCTGCGGCTGGCTGCTGCTCTCCGCGAGGGCCCCGGCCTCCTCCTCCTGCTCCTGCCAGGCCACCCTGGGGCGGCTGGGGGGTCTCTCCGCCATCCTGGAGGACACGGGAGAGGCTCCGCGGGGCTGCCCGGGGGCGGCAGGGAAAGACGTGGGTGCGCTCGGGGGCTCCTCCGCCAGCCCTGCGCGCTCCCGCCCTGTCCCGGCGCCGTCCTCACGGACACTGCGGAGCCGAGGCCGCTCCTGCACCCACGGGGTGTCACGGGAGCGCTGTCACAAAGGGCCCCACTGTCACCCTCGTGCGTGCGGCCTGTCACCGGCCCGGGGAGGGGCAGGGCGTGTCCCCTCAGGGGCGCAGGGCCGTCTCGCCCCCCACCCTCGGCACCTCTCCTTGCCCTCAGCGTGCCCTGGTCCCCTCAGAGCCGCTCTGATGCTCCTGCGGTGCCGCTTGGGCGGTGCACCCAGCCCCTGCCCGCAGCCCCCCGACGCGCGCCCCACGGGGACAGAGCTGGGACGAGGTGCGAAGGCGATGAGCCCCGAAGGAAACCTCTCCTCCGGCGGGGCACCCTGTGGGGGTCATCGCCACCACCAGCCACCCGCTGGGGAGCACGGCCAAAGCCAGAGGTCCGCACCGTGGGCCCGGCGTCCCCGGCACCCCACAGGGCTCCCGGAGGGATCCGGAGGGCTTGCTGGGAGATCAGCAGCCCTGGGTGTCTCTCTGAAGTGCCCGTACACTCACGCCTGCAGCAAGGGCAAGAAACGGGAGGGATTCGAGATCTGTGTGCGGCTGCAGGGCTGTGGTCTCGCTGGGATCCCGGGGACGTGGCGGGAGAGCCCGCACGCATGGAGTGGGGCAGTGGATGGATGGATGGCTACAGGCTTTTTAGGGAGGCCCGGCGGGGCAGGCGAGGAGGGGCAGCTGCCCTGCGTGAGAGGCAGCAGCAGGAACGCCTGGAGCTCTGCCTGGGGGTGGGCGGTGATGGACTGGGAGCTGATGGGTAAGGACGCAGGGGCACAGCAGCATGGGGGACATTGTTGTGGGAGTTTGCTGTAGGCCCCGGCCAAGCAGGTGAGGTAGAAGAGGTCATCTACAGACAGCTACAAGTAGCCTCACGTTCGCAGTGCCCCTGGTCCTCTTGGGGCCCACTCCTCTTGAAGCAGCCTGGTATCTGCTGGAGGGGCAACGCAGCAGGGCCCAAGCAATCCAGGAGGTTCCTGGAGAGTGTTGAGGACAAGTTCCTGCGAATGGTGATGGAGGAGAGGGGCTGTGCTGGGCCTTCTGCTTGCAAAGAAGCAAGGGCTGGTCGGGGATGGGCAGGTCGCGGGCAGCCTTGGCTGCAGTGAGCAGGAGGAGATGGTGGCGTGCAGGATCCTGAGAGGAAGGAGCAGGGCAAAAAGCAGCATCACAAGCCTGGCCTGCAAGAGAGCAGACTTTGGCCTCTTCAGGGATCTGCTTGGAAGACTCCTAAGGGGGCAGGGACTGGGGGGCAGGGGTGTCCAAGAAAGCTTGTGGACATTCGAGAGTCACCTCCTCCAAGCTCAGCAATGGTGTCTCCCGAGGAGCGAGAAGTCATGCAAATGTGGCAGGACACGTGCGTGGCTGAACAAGGAGCTCTTGGCAAAACTCACACTTTAGAAGGAAGTGTACAGAGGGTGGCAGTTAACCTGTGAGGAATACAGGGACATTGCCTGAGGGTCCCTGCACTCCTCCTGCCAGCCATCACTGCCTGCCCTGAGGCTGCAGAGGGTGGCCTCGCTCCACCACCCTCCTTGGGGCTTTGAAAGACAGGGTTTCTTCTCTGCTCTGGACATACTCCGCTTCCCAAAATGAAGTAGTAGAAAATACCCAAAGGCTGGAAGTGTCTGGAGGGGGACAGCAGCAGCATTGCCAAGGGCAGGGGAAAGCGTCCACTGAGGTAGGGAAGCAATAACTGCTCTGTTTGGCTTCGTCCCTCCCAAAACTGACACCAGACCTACTCACACCTTACTACTAGGAGTGCCAGCCTGCTAAAACGCCTCTCCGACAAACCACGTCTAACAGCAAGAGCTCTGGGCAAGCCAAGCTTGCCTCCACATGATGGGCTCCGACCCCAGGGGTCCGCAGGGACCCCGCTCCCCGAGGCAGGCAGCGTGGCCGGCGCACTGCTCCCTGCTAGACTGGGCCGAACCGGGCACCTGGGCCAGACTCGAAGTGAGAAAGCGGTTGTGCCACGTTGGGAGCAACGGCTCCCCGCCCTTCTCATTCGGGTCTGCCCTTCTTTCCCCTCCCTTCTCTGTGCTTGCATGGTCAGCGAGGCGAGCCCGTCTCTCTCTCTCTCTGCCGTCCCTTGCTCAGCGGCCGGCGTCAGCATGCGGAGGGAGGCGGAGCAGAGGGGGCCCTCAGGGGCTGCAAATGCTGCCCGGTCCCCCCACACGTGGCGGGGACCGAAACCGAGACAGCTCTTAGCAGTGGATCATTCGGCTCGTGCATCGATGAAGAACTCAGCTAGCTGCGAGAATTCATGTGAATTGCAGGACACATTGATCAGCGACGCTTCAAACGCACTTGCGGCCCCCAGGCCGGAAGCCATGGGCCTGTCACTGGCCTATGAGGCATGGAGGCAGAAGAGACCTCATAAGCACAGCCAGCAGACCCGGGCCTGCCGCTGGCCCTTTAGGCACGGAGGCAGAAGTGACCTCACAAGACACAGCCAGCTTGTCATGGGACTTCTCCCTCAGTGCCTTATATGCCAGTGGCAGTCCCATGCCTTCTGTCTCTGCTTCCAAGGTCACTTCTACCTCAGTGCCTCACAGGCCATTGGCGGGCATATTACACTGGCTATTCCTGCGAGGTCACTTCTGCCTCAGTCTGATAGGCCAGTTGCAGGGCCACGGCTGCTGGCTCATGGTCAAGTATAGTGATGTCGCTTCTGCCTCCATGACTAATTGGCCAGTGCCACACCCATGGCTGCTGGTCTTCTTGTGAGGTCACTTCTACCTCGGTGCCTCACAGGCCAGTGTCAGGCCATGGCTGCTGCCTGGACTGGTGGGGTCACTTCTTCCTCAGTGCCTGATAGGCCAGTTGCAGGGCTATGGCTGCTGCCTGTGCTTGTGAGGACACTTCTGCTTCCATACCTCATAGGCCATTGACAGGGCCATGGTGCTGCCTGTGCTTGTGAGGTCACTTCTGCCTCTGTGCCCTGTAGGCCGCTTTCAGAACCATGGCTTCTGCCTGTGCTTGTGAGGTCACTTCTGCCTCAGTGTTCACAGGCCATCACAGGCCAGTGTTCGGCCAGTGGCTACTGGCTGTGCTAGTGAGGTCACTTCTGCTGCTGGGCCTAAAGGCCCACTGCCAGGCCATGGCTACTGCCTGGGCTCGTGGGATCAATTCTGCCTTATAGGCTGGTTTCAGACCCATGGCTACTGGCTGTGCTTGTGAGGTCACTTCGACCTCCATGCCTAAAGGGCCAGTGCCACACCCATGGCTGCTGGCTATGCTTGTGACATCATTTCGGCCTCAGTGCCTCACAGACCTGTGGCAGGCCCATGGCTGCTGGCTGTGCTTGTGAGGTCACTTCTGCCTCAGTTCCTCACAGGCAGTGTCAGGCCATGGATGATGCCTGGGCTGGTGGGGTCACTTCTGCCTCAGTGTCTGATAGGCCAGTGGCAGGGCCATGGCTGCTGTCTATGCTTGTGAGGACGCTTGTGTCTCCATGCCAAATAGGTCAGTAGCAGGCCCATGGCTCCTGATTGTGTCTTGTGGTGACACTTCTGCCTCCATGCCTAAAGGGCCACTCACTACCAGGCCATGGATGCTGCCTGGGCTGGAGGAGCCACTTCTGCCTAACAGCCTGGTAGGGCAGTGGCAGGCCCATGGCTGCTGGCTGAGGTAGTGAGGTCACTTCTGCCTCAGTGTCTGATAGACCACTTGAAGGGCCATGGCTGCTGGTTGGGGTAGTGAGGTCACTTCTGCCTCCGTGCCTAAAAGGCCTGTGCCAGGCCCATGGCTACCACTGTGCTTCTGATATTCCTCTGACCTCCACGCCTAATTGGCCAGTGCCACAGCCATGGCTGTTGGCTGAGCTTGTGAGGTCACTTCTACCTCGGTGCCTCACAGGCCAGTGTCAGGCCATGGATGCTGCCTGGGCTGGTGGGGTCACTTCTGCCTCAGTGCCTGAGAGGCCACTGCCAGGCCGCAGCTCCTGCTGTGCTTGTGAGATCACTTCTCCCTCTGGGTATTGACAGACCCACAGCTGCTGGCTGAGGTAGTGAGGTCGCGTCTCCCTCAGTGCCTCATAGGCCAGTAGCAGTCCCATGGCTGCGGAATGGGCTTGTGAGGCCACTTCTGCCACTTTGCCTAATAGGCGACTGCCAGGGCAAAGGCTACTGCCTGTGTTTGTGATCTTCCTTCAACCTCCATGCCTAATTGGCCAGTGCCACACCCGTGGCTGCTGGTCTCCTTATGAGATCGCTTCTCCCTCAGTGTC
The DNA here is from genome assembly GCF_036370855.1 of Dromaius novaehollandiae. NCBI lineage: Eukaryota > Metazoa > Chordata > Aves > Casuariiformes > Dromaiidae > Dromaius > Dromaius novaehollandiae. Next base: position 119,859 of record NW_026991474.1, read on the forward strand.
TGATAGGCCATTGACAGGGCCATGGTTGCTGACTGAGGTAGTGAGGTCACTTCTGCCTCTAACCATAACACCCTAACACTAACCCCTAATCCTAACCCCTAACCCCAACCCCTAGCTCCAACGCTAGCCCTCTAACCCTGACCCTAATTCTAACTCTCACTGTCACCCTCACCCTAACCCTGACCCCTAACCCTAACCCTAACCCCTATGTCTAACCCTGTTCTGGCTCTACAGGCTTGTTTGGGCCTTTGTCAGGCTCAACAGGCTCTTATGGATTTGTTTGGGGCTCTTTGGGCTCCTACAGGCCTTTGCCTGGCTCTTTGGCTCATATGGGCCTCTGCCACACTCTACGAGCTGGTAAGGGCCTTTTTCAGGGCCTACAGGTTCCTAGAGGCTCGTGCCAAGCTCTACGGGCTTGTACAGGCTCATGTCTGACTCTACGAGCTCTTATGGGCCTGTGCTGGTGTCATATGGGCCTGTGCTGGTCTCTGCAGGCTTGTAGAGGCTCCTCTGGGCTCTATGGGCTCATATGGGCCTCTGCCAGGCTCTGCAGCCTAGTACAGGCTCATGACAGGCACTATGGGTTCAGACGGGCTTGTGCTGGGCTCTGCCAGCTCGCACTGGGCTCTATGGGCTCATATGGGCTCTACAGCCTCCTACAGGTCTGTGGTGAGTGCTACCAGCTAATACAGGCTCCTGCAGAGCTCCACAGGCTCATACAGGCCTATGCAGGCTTGTATGGGCTTTTGCTGGGCTCTACAGGCTTGTACAGGCCTGTACCGGCCTCTAAGTGCTCCTAGAGACTCGTGCCAGGCTCTACATAGTCATACAGGCCTGTGCCAGGCTCTACAGGCTCTTGCCAGTCTCCACAGGCTTGTACGGGCTTGTGCTGGGCTGCACTGGCTTGTACAGGCATGTGCTGGGATCCTAAGGGCTTGTGCTGAGCCTGTGCCAGGCTCTACAGGCTTGTATGGGCCTATGCCAGGCTCTAGAGGCTTGTTTTGTACTCTACAGCCTTGTACAAATCTGTGCTGGGGTCTACAGGCTTGTACGGTCTCATGCCGGGCTCTAGGGGCTTGTATGGGCCTGTGCCAGGCTCTTCAGGCTCATGCTGGTCTTGTGCAGGGCTCTACGGACTTGTGCAGGCCCATGCCAAGGTCTATGAGTTCACACGTGCTCATGCCAGCTTGTACCATACCAGGCTCAAAAGTCTTGTACCAGTCTGTGCTGGGCTCTATAGGCTCATTCAGGCCTTTGCCAAGCTCAGTGGGCTCATACGGACCATACAGGACTCTACGGGCTCATACAGGTCTGTGCTGGGCTCCATGCACTCCTACGAGCTCGTGCTGGGGTCTGTGGGCTCCTACAGACTCATGCCAATCTCTACGGGCTTGTATGGGCTCGTGCTGGGCTGTACGGGCTCATGAAGTCCTGTGCCAGTATCACACAGGCTTGTGCTGGGCTCTACAGGCTTCTATGGGCTTGTACCAGGCTCTATGGGCTTCTACAGGCTTGTGCAGGGATCTGCAGGCTCATATGGGCCTGTGCTGGACTCTATAGCTTCCTACAGGCCTGTGCCAGGCTCTACAGGCTCATATGGGCTCGTACAGGCCTGTGCGCACTCATATGGGATCATGCCAGCCTCTACGGGTTCATAGGCCTGTGCTGGCATCTACAGGCTCGTACAGGCCTGTGCTGACCTCTACAGGCTTGTACAGGCTTGTGCCAGGCTCTACAGGCTCATACAGGCCTGTGCTGGCCTCTACAGGCTTGTATGGGCTCGTGCCAGGCTCTACAGGTTCATATGGCCTTCTGCAGGGCTCTACAAGCTCATATGGACCTGTGTGGGCTCTATGGGCTCATTCAGGTCTGTGCCCGTATCATACAGGCCTTTGCTGGGCTCTGCAGGCTCATAGAGGCTCGAGCTGGGCTCTGCGGGCTTATACAGGCCTGTGCTGGAGTCTGCAGGCTCATACGGGCTCGTGCCAGGCTCTATAGGCTCATATGGGCCCATGCTGGGCTCTGCAGGCTCAGGCAGAGCTCTATGGGTTCGTGCCAGTCTTGTGCTGGGTTCTGTGGGCTTGTACAGGCCTATGCGACCCTGTAAGGGCTCCTAGAGGCTCATGCCAGGCTCTATGGGCTCATACAGGCCTGTGCCAGGCTCTACGAACTCTTGCCAGGCTCTACAGGCCTGTACGGCCCCATGCCAGGCTCATGCTGGGCTTATGTCAGGCTGTACAGTCCTGTACATGCATGCGCAGGGCTCCTATGGGCTTGTGCCAGCTCATGCTCAGCTCTCCAGGTTTGTATTGGCCTGTGCCAGGCTCTACAGGCTTGTATGGGCTCCTGCCAGGCTCTACGGGCTCATACGGTCTCCCGTGGGGCCCTACAAGCTTGTATGGGCCTGTGCTGGGCTCTAGGGGCTTATATGGGCTCATGTCGGGCTCTGTAGGCTCGTACAGGCCTGTGTTGGTCTCTCCAGGATCATACAGACTATTGCTGGGCTGTATGGGCTTGTACGGGCCTGTGACAGCCTCTATGGTCTCTTTCGGGAGTGTGCAGGGCTCTGCGGGCTCATACGTGCTCCTGCCAGGCTATATGGGCTCGTACAGGTTTGTGCCAGCCTCTACAGCTTTGTACAGGCCTGTGTAGGGCTTGTACAGGCTTGTCCCAGGCTCTGTAGGCTCTTACGGGCTTGTACTAGGCTCTGCAGTCTCATACGGTCTCATGCCAAGCTAATATGGGCCCGTGCTGGGCTCTATGGGCTCGTATGGGCCCATGCTGGGCTCTACAGGCCCGTACCGGGCTCTAAAGGCTTGTACCAGCTTGTGCTGGGCTCTATAGGCTCATCTGAGCCTTTGCTGGGCTCAGTGGGCTCATATACAGGCTCATGTACAGGACTCTACGGGCTCGTACAGGCCTGTGCTGGGCTCCGTGCGCTCCTACAAGCTCATGCTGGAGTCTATGGGCTCATATGGCAGGCTCTACAGGCTCATATGGGCGCTGTGCCGGTCCCTACAGGCTTGTGCCAGGCTCTAAGGGCTTGTATGGTCTCATGCCTGGATCTACGGGTTTGTATGGTCTTGTGCCGGGCTCTACGGGCTCATACAGGCTTGTGCTGGGTTGTACAGGCTCATATAGGCCTGTGCTGGGCTCTATGGGCTCGTATGGGTCCATGCCAGGCTCATACAATCTCCTGCCAGGATCTACGGGCTCATACAGGACTGTGCCACGCTCTTCAGGCTTGCAGAGGCTGGTGTCGGACTCTACGGGATGTTATGGGCCTGTGCCAGGCTCTTCAGGCTCGTATGGGCTCATGTTGGGCTCATATGGGCTCATATGGGCTCTACGTTCTTGTACAGGCCTGTGCTGGGCTCTATGGGCTTGTATGGGCCCTGTGCTGGGCTCTATGAGCTCGTGCCGGTCTCTGCAGGTCCATGCCAGGCTCTACAGGCTCCTACTGGCTGGTACAGGCTCTACAGGCTCATACGGGCCTGTGCCAGGCTCTACGCGCTCGTGTGGGAACACACGCATGCAAACACAGACATGGGAATATATGTGTGCAAATACACACGTGCAAACACAACAGCACGTGCACACAAGCAAATCCGTATCCAAACGCAGAGATACGTGCGTGTGCAGGTGTGCACACACATGCATGCACACACATGCGAACACGCGTATGGCGTGCACATACACCTGCACAAACACCTGCAAAAATGCACGGGTGGAAAAACACACGGGCAGATACACATGGACATGTGAACATGTGTGCAAATGCAAACATGCGTGCAAATGGAGACACACAGATCTGCAAGGACCCCCCCCCCCCACACGTATGTGCAGCACGGTGAGGCCAGGACTCACCCCAGCACTCTGCTGTTTTGGGTGCTGGGTGGGGACCCGTGGCCTTTCCTGCACTGGTGGCTGTGTGCACGTGCGTGTGCGTATATGTGTGTGTGCACGCGTGCACGTGTCCGTGCACGTGTGTGTAACCAGCTGTGTGCATGCATGTCTGTGTGTGCACGTGCATACATGTGCATGGGTGTGCACGCATGCTTGTGCCTGCCTAGGTGTGCACATATGTGTGTGCGCGTGTGTGTGCATGTTTGCACGTGTAGCTGTGCCTGTGCACGCACGTTTGTGCCTGCACATGCGTACAGGCAACCATGGTTGTCTGCACAGGCGCGCGTGGTTGTGTGAGTGCGCGTGTGTGAGTGCGCGTGTGTCTGTCTGTTTGTGTCCAGAGGCCATGTCTCACTGGGCACTGGGAGCTACTGGGACAACAGGGACCACTGGGGCTGGGAGACCAGTGGGAAAGGGTGGCCCTGGGGACATCCCAGGGGTCCTTGGAGACATGGTGACCCAGGGGATGACCTGAGGCCCTGGGGGATGGGGTGACCCTGGGGGTCCTGGGAGACCAAGGGACCCTGGGAGATAAGGAGGTCTAGGAGGGGGCCCTCAGGGGACCCTGGGGACATCCCGGCGGGGCTGGGGGACAGGATGACTGGGAGGTCCTGGGGGATAAGGGGGCTCTGGAAGGGCCCTGGGGGGGGGACCCTGGGGACATCCTGGTGGTCCTGGGGATGTTAACTCTGGGGGATCCTGTTGATCCAGTTGAGCAAGCTTTGAAAACACAACGCGATGATACATACAGGGACGTTTTGGGAGAGCTCGTTTGCACAATACCATATTAATCCTGCGTGGCAGGGAAGATTGTGTTTTTCCCCCTAATGCCACGAAAGTGCGACTGGCTCTTGCCAGTGGGAAAAAGTTCTCCTCCATAGCATTAGAGATTAGTCAAAACTGTAGAAATAAGTATGTGTCTTAAGATACTCTCTATCATGTACCTCTCCCCTGATGAACCATAGCCTAGTCCTGACAAAGCGCATAGATTCTCCTAGTTACAATTAATCACGCCTGTGCTCTGCTAGCGCTTCCAGCACTAAGGCAGCGGAAAGTTTTTGACCAGATATCCTGTAATATGTAGCTGCAACTCTGGGACATAAAACATAGAGGACATTGTGTGGATGTTCTCTCAGGGGATCAAAGAGATGCACAAGATATTCATGAACACATAATCCATAAAAATAAAACAGAGTGAATGATATTGCCTAGGTCCAAAGCCTAATTAATCCATTTTCTTCTTCTATTTTTACAATAAGAAAGGATCTCTGTCTACTGACCATACGATATTTTTCTAAGGTAACCACTTGGTATTAAAAAAAAAAAAAAGATATCCAAGAAAAAGAAGAATCACTGATATATTCTTGGCAAAAGTGAACAGGACAAGACATAAAATTTCCATAGGCCATTAACCAGTTAACAGGTGACATGAAAGCAAGCACTTTGTTATCCTGCTACACAGCATCTCTGAAATAAGCAGAAAAGAAGAATCCCTGTTTTTCAGTTTATTTGTCCACCTCAACCTCACTGCTGTGCCCCAAGATCTTATTTTCCTTGAACATTTGATTCTAACAAAAAGTTAACTAGGTATATTGGTACAGGTTATAAGTTACTAGATGCCATTGTAAGTCACACCAAAGATACACAGCTAATTTCCAGGGTAATACGGAAAATGATTAGAAAATAGTTTTGTGTGTAATCAAGACTCTAGTGCCCGTGAGTGACATAGCAGGTTAACTGTTCACAGCAGACTGTGGACAACATTTTTGAATTGAAAGGCTGATGACGTCCTTCCCTTCCTCCATTGCGCTGTCAGAAACATCGATAAAGACTATGGTAAATATTCAGCTTTTAACGTGCACTTCAGAAATAATGACGGCAGCAAATGTGTTTACAGGACAATGCTGAAGAAGATCAGCTATTTAAAGCATTCCTTTTCCACATACATAGCCACGCTTTCCCCCCCTCCCCCATACAGTCACACTAGGAAGATTGAAACAGTAAGGGCAAGAGTGTTCTCTTGATATTAAGGCATAAACCGGGCAGAGGGAAGGGTAAGATCATCATTTTTTGTAATAAATTAAAATGGACCCTTTTCCTACCGTTCCAGTCTCCACTTTTATATGCAAATAAGGCAGAAAAATGGCAATGTTCCAAATGTTCTATTTCCTGTCCTCCTGACCTTGCTAGTGTTTTAATTTGGAAAGGATGACCTGGCTGCTCATTTTCCACAGGTCATTGGAGCCATAAATAATGAGGTCAAGACAAAGGACAATGCACTGAGCTAAAGAATCAGTGCAAGTATCAAAGCAAGACAACACATGGCTGCAATTTATACAATATTTTGAGGCATCATATTCTGAGCATATTAGGAATCTCTATTTGTGATAAAGGCTATACCAAGGAAAAAAGATTACAAAATGAGAGCTGTGGTTATAACGATGTAGAATGGAAGACGATAGAAGTCTGAATCATAACATTTTTAAGATTACCATTGCATGGTGCTTCTTTGATGATGTTTCTGAACTTAATGCAATTAATATGTAATTATAGAATACCAACAGGATCAAAAAAATCATTGGCCCATGAAAATACAGGAATTAAAGAAGAAACATAATACTGCCTTTTGATATTCAAAGCTGAATATGTAATGTCATTATGCTAAATAATCCTGCTGAACAGAAGAGGATTTTCGGCTGACAACATCTCTTTGCACGTCTGAATCTTAAAATACAAAACTCTTCCTATTACAATGTATAAAGAAACGTTTCTGTGGTACTGTATTCACGCATGGATTTCTCTGGAATTTCAACACGGATATGGACATATGTAAATCACGTGCACGCACATAAGCAGTGTTAATCGTCTATATTCTCTTCTTGTTTCTTCAAATAGAAAAACTACCAAGTAGAACTCAAAGTGTGGGATTCATCTCAGATAATTCTCACAGAATTACACAATGACTGAGGTTGGAAGGGACCTCAGGAGATCATCTAGTCCAACACCCTTCCCCTCTCCCCCACCCAGCTCAGAGCAAGGTCGACTAGAGCAAGTTGCCCCGGATCATGTCCAGTTGGATTCTGAATGCCTTGAAGGATGGAGACTGCACTGTATTTGTCTTCTGCTGATACAAAGAGTCTTGCTAACAAGGCTTACTTCAGCATTGTACCACAAATATGTACATCACCACACACTTAGGAAGTCAGTGGTAGGTCACTCTGGGCTCTCTCAGAAAGAACAAGACTTGTTTAAAGAGCCCGTCCTGGAGACCAGGGGGCAAAAGTTGCTTATAGCTGCCATCATTTAAGGACACTGCAACTAGACAGGCAGACAAAGTGGTGCTGGTAAGAGAGTGTAAATACAAGATATGTTCTGAGTCTTTCCGCTTGATGACATTCTCTAAAAAATCTTCTGCACATGCTGTAATCTAACACCTGCCCATCAGCTATTTGTAGCCATAAAGGAACGGAATCTCCAGAGGGTCAAACCTCCCCTAGCGCTGCGGGTGGGGGGCGGGATTGGCGGCCTGGCATGCGGGGAGCCGTAGTTTTCGCCGCGGCATGCCGGGAGCAGTCGTCTGCCGGCACTGGGCTTCCGGGCCGCCATTTTCACGTGCACGGCATGCTGGGAGGTGTAGTCTTCTCAGACGGGGCTACTGGGTGACCATGCTGCGCCTCTCGAGGGGGCGGGGGCGGGCAGGTCCCTGCCAGCGGGGCTCCCACCAGCCGGCCGCGTCGTGCTCTGTGGCAGGCCGGGAGCTGTAGTTCCAGGGGCCGGTGCCTTCTCAGCCCTGCAGCAGTGGCCCGCTGGGTCTGTTCCTTACTGGACACGTGTCACTCGTGCCTGAGTCCCCACAGGTCACGGGGGACAGTGGAATGTCCCTGGTTTTCCCCGGTACAGGGCAGGAAGCATTTTCCATCTCTGGTGGTGTTGCAAGACAACCTTGGAAGCTCAGAAAGAGTGTTCCTGCTGTTTAAACTAGGCAGATGAGCAGAACCTCTCTCTCTCTCTCTGTTTCCTGGGAGGAAATAATTCTTTAATCAAGGCCATCCTAGAACTGCTAAAGCCTTAAAGAAACTCTAAATCAAAATGTTTTGTTTTCTATGCTTTCATTGCCAATTTAGCAAAAGAATTCGAGGTATCCCCTAACTGAACTGTCCTCGCCGTAATACAAAAAGATCACGCCCATAGGTCAGAAAGAGCCGTGCCCGGGTGAAGACCCCTCCCCTGAGCATGCGTAGTAGTAAAATGGTGTGTAAGCAATATTAGAATTGTATGTAAATCACTAACCAACCGGTGTAAAAGGGAGAGTTGCAAACCTGGCAATTTGTTTGTGTAAATGCTACTTGGAAAGCCGGGGCGCGGCGGGGCGGGGGGGGGGTGCGCTTGATTTGTGGGAAACCACCGAGCACCCAGGCTTGCACAACTCTGAAATAAAGAAGCAAATGTCTCTGCTGAGGGTGTAATTATTGGCTTAGTGCACACCGGGCAACGAATCCGCTTTATGGACAACAGTTTTCTGGTGACCCAGGTGGGACCCTCACCGTAAAGCCTTGCCCGGATTGTCCCGCCAGTTCCCGGTGGGGAGACGCTGCTCTTCGGACTGCAGCGCGCACCGACCATTTTGTTCGGGGACTCCGCGAACACCCTCCCCAGTCGGAGCGGGTAAGCGACTCAAAGGTGCAATGCAGTAATTATTAAGAGACAGTGCATAGAGGGTAGGATATAAGGGTAACTGGTTGTGGTAACCAAAGGTAAGCTTTGTACACGTTTGGGCAGTGACGACTGGAGTGTACGAAAGCGTAATTGTAAGGGTAAGAATATGGGAACAGGACAATCTGCAGGGGTATCCCCCTGTTCTCCTTTAGGATGCATCCTGAAACACTGGAGTAAGTTTGGTGGGAATCCTTTAACAAGGAGAAAATTAAAGGAATACTGTACTCAGTGGTGGCCAATGTAGAAACTGGAGGATGAGGAAAAATGGCCAGAAATGGGAACGCTAAACTAGAATACAATCTTGCAACTTTGTATGTTGTTTTGCAGAAGACAGAACAAATGGGATGAGGTCCCATATGTGGGTTTGTTTTTCTCTCTGAGAAATGGTCATGAAACAAGAAAAAAAGGTAAGCTCTTGGTCTCTGACTCCAATGTGTTAATGATGGCAAAAGACAAAGAGAAAATGCCTCGGTGTTGCTGTGCTTGTAGTATTGGGAAAAGATGTTTAAAAGTGGGTGATGAGGAAGAGGATGTCCAATTATTGGTCTCTCCGGAAAGAGTTCAAGATAGTGTTGACAGCAGAAATAAGGGAAGGGAGGCAGGTAGCCCGATGGCAGGCAGAACTCGGGCTACTTGGGCTCAACCAAATCCTGTGATTCAGGCCCCGCTGCCTCAAGCAGTCGGACCAGATGGAATGCCTGTGTATGTGAAGGTCCCTTTTTCAACTACAGATTTAATGAATTGGAAGGAGTCTGCCGGGTCGTACCGAGAAAATCCAGAAAAGATGCATCAATCCTTTAAAATTATAATTGAGACTCATAATCCAGACTGGCAGGATTTACAGGTGCTTTTAAAGACTTCACTTGCACCTGAGGAGAAGAGAATGGTATTAGACAAAGCTCGGGAGGAAAAGGAAAGACAAAATGCTAGAGATGCACCGGACCATTTTATGCCGGCCCAAGAACCGGATTGGGATCAAAATACAGGGGCAGGCAGGTTAATGACTAAACAGTACCAACAGTTAAGATTAGAGGGGGTAAAGCATGGAGTCCCTAGGCCCCAAAATATTGCAAAACTGTATCAAGTCGTGCAGGGTAAGAATGAGGATCCCTCTGCCTTTTACGAGAGGTTATGTGAAACCGCCCAAAAATGGACAGACTTGGATCCCGAGGACGAAGCGAACCAGACGACTTTTACTACATTATTTGTAGGACAATTGGCACCAGCTAGAAGGAGAAAGCTTCAGAAAGTAGATGGTATGTTGGGGATGTCAATGTCGCAATTAATAGAAATTGCATCTAAGGTGTACAAGAACAGGGAAGAAGTAGAGAGAAAGGCAAAACAAAAGGAGAAACTGAAAGAGAAGAGGCAAAATGCTGCAATTTTGGCAGCTGCATTTGCCCAGGCACAAACTTCCTCTGGGGAAGGGGTTTTCCGAAAGGCCAAGGACGTGGAAGGGGACTTAGAGGAGGAGGGAATTTGGGAAATAGAATTTCACTGAGGAGAGATCAATGTGCCATTTGTAGGGAAAGGGGGCACTGGAAAAATGAGTGCCCGAAGAGACAATCAGATCACTGGAAACCTCAGTCTGTATCTGTTCCGGAGGCAGATTTGCTCATGATTGGTACAGAAGATTCAGACTGACGGGGACCGGGGGTTGAGAAATTGGATTCCCCAGCCGAACCCCTGCTTTCAGTAAAGCTGGGGAACGAAACAGTTAAATTTGTAGTAGACACTGGAGCAACATATTCAGTACTAAAGAGCTGTAAGGGACCAATGAGTAAATTCTCTATGCCAGCAATTGGGGCCACGGGAAAGCGAGAGGTCAAACCTTTCTTTCAACCAGTTCAATGTGAAATAGGAAATAGAGTGTTAACACATGAATTCTTCTATATGCCAGAATGCCCATTACCCCTAATGGGGAGGGATTTACTGAATAAACTGGGGGCACAGATAACCTTTGATAAAAACAAAGTTCAGGTGCACATTCCACAAAATAACGCCTGGAAGGCACAAGCATATACGTTACAGAAAGCACTGGATTCCAAACAGGGGGAGAGTGGACCAAGCGAAATTCCCTCCAAAGTAATGGACGCAGTAGTCCCTTTTGTGTGGGCAACGGAGAAACCTGGAAGAGCCAGATGTGTAGAACCGGTAAAGGTAGAATTAAAACAAGGAGCTAAACCGGTAAGGTGAAAACAGTCTCCCATGAAGTTAGAGGCCCGTGTTGGACTGGAGCCTATAATTAATAATTTCTTAAAGTGTGGACTGTTGCGAGAATGTCAATCTGAGTATATCCCAGCCGTCCAGATTTGAGAGATATTCCATTGCAGAATCCGGACTGGGAATTATTTACCGATGGGAGCAGTTTTAGAATAAAGGGAGAAAGATGGGCTGGATACGCTGTCGTCACTTTGGAAGGAGAAATCGCAGCAAGATCGCTACCAGCAAATACATCAGCCCAGAAAGCAGAACTGATTGCTTTAAGCCGGGCTCTGGAATTATCAGAGGGAAAACGGACTAATGTGTTTACAGATTCAAAATATGCCTTTGGGGTTGCCCATGGCGTAATCTGGAAGGAAAGAGGATTGCTATCTTCTCAAGGGAATCCTCTAAAATACAGTAAGGATATTATAGAACTACTTGCAGCAGTTAATAAACCCAAAGAAATAGCAGTAATGCATTGCAAAGCGCACCAGTCCGGACAGACTGACGTAGTTAAAGGGAACAAAAGGGCCAATGAGGCTGCAAAAAGGGCAGCATTTTCCGTGTCGGAGGCAGCATTAGTTCCAGAGAGAACGTTAAAAATGGCAATGCCGGTAGACACTGAAAAAGAAAATCAATTAGCAGAAACACTGAAATGCATAAAGACTTCACAAGGATGGTGGGTGACATCTACTGGACAACGTGTGGGAACTTTGCCGATAATGAAGAAGTTGATGAAGCAAATACATGATAGCACCCACATGGGAGCTGAGGCATTGGTTGAAAGAGTTACAAGATGTGCTGTGGGAATTAGCATGTTAATAATTGCAAAGGGTATTACACAAAAATGTGAAATCTGTCTTAGAAATAATCCCAAGATTCAGAAGAAGCCCCCCCACCCCCCACCCAGGGGAAGTAAAAAGGGGCTTCATGCCTGGGGATTACTGGCAAATTGATTTTTCTGAATTACCAAGATGTAATGGATATCAATATTTGTTGGTAATTGTTGACACCTTTTCAGGATGGCCTGAGGCTTTCCCGTGTCGTACCAATAAAGCAAGGGAGGTAGTGAAAATGTTATTAAAAGAAAGCATACCGAGATTTGGGGTACCAGAAGGATTTTCTTCAGATAGGGGACCTCATTTTATAGCAGAAATAGTACAGCAAATCTCAAAAATACTACAAATTAAATGGGACTTACATACCCCCTGGGGGCCACAATCCAGTGGAAAAGTGGAAAGAAGGAATCAAACAATTAAGAGACAGGTAGGAAAATTGTGTCAGGAGACTCAGATGAAATGGACTGATGTTTTACCTCTGGCATTATTAAGAATCAGAATAACCCCAAGGCTTAGGGAGAAAGTTAGTCCATTTGAGATTCTGTATGGTAAACCTTACACTGTAAATTTAACTGGAAATGAAATTCAAATGCACGTTAAGGGTGATCAAATTTTAAGTGATTCTCTCTTGTCTATGGCAAAGGTTCTTACTTCTCTCCGTAGGGACATCCAGTTAAGATCTCCCGTACTTTTAGATTCACCTGTACATTCCTTCCAGCCGGGAGATCAAATGTATCTTCGGACCTGGAAGGATGAGCCGTTGGTAGAAAAATGGAGAGGACTGTATCTTGTACTGCTAACAACAAACACTGCTGTGAAACTGCAGGGAATTGATTCCTGGATCCACTCCACCCGAGTGAAAGCAGTACCTCGAGAGACATGGAAAGCTGAACAAGTTCAACCTGTCAAGTTAAAAATATATAAAGATAGATGAGTTGTATTAGAAGCAAATCGGTTTTAAATTTAGATTGTATTCAGGGAAGAATTGCTTTAATCTGTTTGTTAGGAATAGGGTTAATATTGTTGTTACGGTCTCTGTGGAAAAATGATGTTAACAACCAGGGGAGAAATGTGGTGGTTAGTTTTTCTAGGTTACCTGAGCCAAACAATTAAAGGGAATCAGGAAGGATTTTGGAGTCACAATCTCCATTTGGAAGTAATTACGAAATCTATGAAGATAATTAACCAGAGGGATTGTTGGGTGTGTACCCACTTCCCTGAACATTCCAACAAGGGCTTCCCGCTAATTGGAGTGCCTATGGAACAGATAAGAAATGACAGTGATCAAACGAAATACGATGAAACAACCGAACAGGAATGGGAAGTCCAGAGTGTGACAGGAGATTATTACCAATGTATCCAAAGATGCCATCAGAGTAATAAATGGTGGGAGAAAACTATACTTTATGGAAAGCAACCAATGAACTGTACTGGAGCCATTAAGGTAGGAGGTTATAAAGATTGCTCTCATATACCTGAAACAGGCTATAAGTGGCCAAGTAAGGAGCTCAATGGGTGGCGTGTTCCGAAAGGTAGTGGATGGTATTGGTTGTGTGGGAACAAGGCACGAGAAGTGCTACCTCCTAATTGGTCAGGGACAGGTACATTAGGGGCAATAATCCCTAATGTTACAATAAGAAAAGAATTAAGTAATAAATATCAAAAATCCTGGTTAAGAACATTCATGAGGAGACAAAAGAGGGTCAATGATCCTTTAACAGATCAACCTACTAGGTTTCAGTCATTTGTAAGGTAGCTGTTTCCACAAGTGGGAGTGAGTGAACTTGAAAAAGCAAGAGTAAATATTTCAGCAGTTATTGAAAAAATAGGGAATAAAACCTCTGATGCCACTGCAGCTTTACAAGAGGAGGTTTCCAAAACAGGATGGCTCTAGATATGTTCTTGGCATCTCAGGGAGGAGTATGTACAGTAATAAATACTAGTTGCTGTGTATATGTGGATCAAAGCGGGAGAATTTCTACCGATCTCAATGAAATCTGGAAGCAGACTGAAATCTTACATGGGGTTCAGAAAGATGATACTTCTTTTGGATTTGAAGAAACATGGAAATGGTTGACTTCCTGGTTCCCTGACGTAAGCTCGTGGGTTAAAAAATGTTTAACAATTTTGGGAATGGTGTTAGTAGTTTTTGTATGCGTTTATGTAGTGATTCAGTGCATTTCTAGATGTTGTACAAAATTAATATGGGAAAGATTTTAAAAGAGGGAGACTAATAGGAAAATGATCATATAAGTCTCAAAGGGGGGAATTGTTACAAGACAACCCTGGGAAGCTCAGAAAGAATGTTTGAACCAGGTAGATTAGGATAACTTCTCTCTCTCTTTTCTAAAAAAGCGTTACGTCTGAAGCTGCCTAGAGGTAGCCACTTAGACAAAACTTGCTTAGCATGAATTTGCTGAAGCTTTAGGCCGCACACTTGCTTAGCATGAGTAGCTAAATTTGCTGAAGCCTTAGGCCGCACTCCTAGTTCAGTAAGAAAGGGCCCCAGAGCTGCTGCAGGCTGGAAAGATAAGGGAGTTACAAGCAGTCTGCATTCCTGTGCCCCACACTCCAAAAGGGAGGATGTCCAGGCTTTGAAATGAGGCCTGCTTGGGCGCCAGGACCTTGGGAAGCAAAGCCTCCTCTCACTGCTGAAACAAAGTTAATTAAGGGGTCTGGACTATCTCCCCCTCGTCAGGACCTTGGCAGATAACACCTACTGTCCCTGCTGGGGCAGTGTTAATTGCTGGAATTACTATCTCCCCTCATCCGGACCGTGAGAGACAGGGGTGGGACCCAGGGAATGAAGAAATTACTAACCAATCAGTGTAAAAGGGAAAACTGCAAATCTGGCAATTTGTTTGTATAAATGCTACTTGGAAAGTTGGGGGGGGGGGGTGCTTCATTTGTGGGAAACCACCGAGCACCCAGGCTTGCGCAACTCTGAAATAAAGAAGCAAATGTCTCTCCGGAAGGTGTAATTATTGGCTTATTGCACACCGCGCAACAAATCCACTTTTCAGACAAGAAGACTGCACTGTATTTGTCTTCTGATGATACAAAGAGTCTTGCTAACAAGGCTTACTTCAGCATTGTACCACAAATATGTACATCACCACACACTTAGGAAGTCAGTGGTAGGTCACTCTGGGCTCTCTCAGAAAGAACAAGACTTGTTTAAAGAGCCCGTCCTGGAGACCAGGGGGCAAAAGTTGCTTATAGCTGCCATCGTTTAAGGACACTGCAACTAGACAGGCAGACAAAGTGGTGCTGGTAAGAGAGTGTAAATACAAGATATGTTCTGAGTCTTTCCGCTTGATGACATTCTCTAAAAAATCTTCTGCACATGCTGTAATCTAACACCCGCCCATCAGCTATTTGTAGCCATAAAGGAACGGAATCTCCAGAGGGTCAAACCTCCCCTAGCGCTGCGGGTGGGGGGCGGGATTGGCGGCCTGGCATGCGGGGAGCCGTAGTTTTCGCCGCGGCATGCCGGGAGCAGTCGTCTGCCGGCACTGGGCTTCCGGGCCGCCATTTTCACGTGCACGGTATGCTGGGAGGTGTAGTCTTCTCAGACGGGGCTACTGGGTGACCATGCTGCGCCTCTCGAGGGGGCGGGGGCGGGCAGGTCCCTGCCAGCGGGGCTCCCACCAGCCGGCCGCGTCGTGCTCTGTGGCAGGCCGGGAGCTGTAGTTCCAGGGGCCGGTGCCTTCTCAGCCCTGCAGCAGTGGCCCGCTGGGTCTGTTCCTTACTGGACACGTGTCACTCGTGCCTGAGTCCCCACAGGTCACGGGGGACAGTGGAATGTCCCTGGTTTTCCCCGGTACAGGGCAGGAAGCATTTTCCATCTCTGGTGGTGTTGCAAGACAACCTTGGAAGCTCAGAAAGAGTGTTCCTGCTGTTTAAACTAGGCAGATGAGCAGAACCTCTCTCTCTCTCTCTCTGTTTCCTGGGAGAAAATAATTCTTTAATCAAGGCCATCCTAGAACTGCTAAAGCCTTAAAGAAACTCTAAATCAAAATGTTTTGTTTTCTATGCATACATTGCCAATTTAGCAAAAGAATTCGAGGTATCCCCTAACTGAACTGTCCTCACCGTAATACAAAAAGATCACGCCCATAGGTCAGAAAGAGCCGTGCCCGGGTGAAGATCCCTCCCCTGAGCATGCGTAGTAGTAAAATGGTGTGTAAGCAATATTAGAATTGTATGTAAATCACTAACCAACCGGTGTAAAAGGGAGAGTTGCAAACCTGGCAATTTGTTTGTGTAAATGCTACTTGGAAAGCCGGGGCGGGGGGGGGGTGCACTTGATTTGTGGGAAACCACCGAGCACCCAGGCTTGCACAACTCTGAAATAAAGAAGCAAATGTCTCTGCTGAGGGTGTCATTATTGGCTTATTGCACACCGGGCAACGAATCCGCTTTATGGACAACAGTTTTCTGGTGACCCAGGTGGGACCCTCGCCGTAAAGCCTTGCCTGGATGCTCCCCTGAGGCATGCTCTGATCGCCACCGTTGCTCACCACGCGCACTCCCAGCCCCTCCGTTCCCTTCCCTCTGTGCTCCCCTTCCCTCCGTTCACCTCCCAGCATGCTCGCATCCCCTCCCTTTTCCCCCACTCCCACTCACTTCCCCTCTACAGCTTCTCTCTTCTGCGGTCAGTGAATGAAAATGGGTTTTGGGGCTCCAGTGATAATCCCAGCCTGGCCCCACCCTTCACTTTGTTTTGCCCTGTTAGGATCACATCCTTAAAACCCCCCAAATTAGAACCCACCCCAAGACCAGGATTCCCAGAGGCTGCCTCTAACGCAGAGAAAATTTAGTGCCGAGGGGAAGAAATGACCTTTCCGATAAGCTTTTCTTTTTTTTTTTTTTTCCCTGATTTTCCCAGGCTCTTACACTGCTGGGAGCCATTCATGGTGGATTTGCCTTAACACAGTTTTCAGGGTGAGAGAGCAAACCCCTCTGCTCCTGCACTAAGCCATGGCATCTCCATTCCTGAGGCCTAGTGAAACAACAGCTGGGACTTGGCCCTTCCTCCCCAGAGGCTGAGTGAGTGCAATCAGAGTCTTCCTCTTTATTCATTCGGGTGCTTATTTAGGCCTTCCTTCCTCAGCAGAGCCTCTCCTTGCCAGCAGTTATCGCCCCGCCACCCTGATTTGGGGACATCTCAGGAGCGGCATGCCTGAGGTGAGCCGCAGCCTGGGCAACCCCTCCTGTTGCTGCTGCCTGTGCCCCCTGGCATCCTTGGGGAGTGGGCAGTGAGGTGGGGGCAGCTCCCTAAAGTGCCCCAGGCAGCTCCCCTTGCCCTTGCAGGGCCATCTTGGCAGCGCCTTGAGGGGTAAAGGGGTCCCTGCAGCCCCTCTGTGACACAGGCTGGGCCATCACACAGTGCATCACAGCAACAGCTGCCCCCTCCGCATATGGCCCCGGGAGCCTGAGCTGAGCCCAGGCACTTGGGGCTGCTCTCGCCACGGCTCTGCCCTGCCCTGCCCTGCTCTGCTCTGGAGGAGCTGCTGTGCTGTGAGCAGGGGAAGGCGAGAGGAGGTGGTGGGACAGCGCAAGACGCTGTTTGGTGACCTTCCCAGGAGGACGTTGGAGAGGAGCGGTTTGTCCTGGCTGCAAGAGCTATTTGGACTAAGTCGGTAGGCTGGGTATTCCCTCTGTACCCCTAGGGAAGTCCGCAGTGCTGCTGGCAATTGCTGCCTGGGGGAGCCCTCCATAATATGGCGCTGTCCGGGCTGCAGAACTTGTGCATTTAGAATCTTTGTTCCCCAGCAGCGTGTCCAGCCCCGTGTCACTATTCCCTTGTCGGCTGCGGCCACAGGACCTTTGGTCCTTGCTCCACTAACTGTCCCCTCCTTTGCTGCTGTCACACTTGTGGTCCTTGGTATTGTGGAACCAACCTGGTTTGCCAGGAGTGTTTTGGAGGTAGACGGTCATGGCTACTGAAGTCTCTGAGGACTGAGAAGGTGCGTGAGAGGAGGAATTGTAAAGGTGCTTCCTGTCTCAAGAATTTGCAGACAGCTCCTGTGTAATTCCCTGTTGCTGCTGTCTTTGGTTTTGGATTATCATTCCACCCAGACCTTGGGACTACTGGCACTCGTGTCTATGGGCTCAGTAATTTCCGTATTGTCTTGTGAACCAAACGCTTGCTTCACTCTCAGGAGGTTTGCCTTGTCCTCTTCAGCAATTTCCTTTGCCTGAGAAACTTCTTCAAAAGTAAAGAGCTTTTCTTCCACGCTCACAAAAGTTGATATGGGCTTCATACTGCTGTTTGAGTTCAGGTTCTGAGGAAGAATGGACCTCAGGCAGACTGAGGGAGTCCTTGCAGAAGGCAGAACGTCTTTACCTTGCTCCTTTTCGGTAAGTAATGTATTTCACACAGCACAATGATGCCGCTGCTGAAAGAACTTCCTCCAGAGTGTACCCCAGTCTAAAAGAGCCTGTACCTTTGCTCCCTGTAGGCACGCTATAGTGTGAGAGAAAGGAAACTTGTGGAATGCTATCAAGCTCCACTGGCAAGTAGGTTATAGGCACAGTTGCTCGGAAGGGCTAATTTCTCCTGTAGAAGGGGGATAGAAGACGTTAAATGAAAACATAGGTATGCACAGCGCAATCAGAAATTATAGCTAGGCTCTGTAATTGTAGGGCCATCAAAGGCTGGTGGACACCGAGAAGGGGAAGATGGCCAAGATGCTCCCAAGGAGTATAACCTTCGGCCCAGGAAGACTGTTGTCCAGTATCAAGAGCCTTTGGAAGGTGGGTTATGCGCCCAGTTTGTCAGAAGGGCTGATTCCTTGTGCTTAAGGGTGGGAGGAATAAGTCCTTGCATGACAATGTGCATATGCAGAGACAAACAAGAAATGATGTCTTGGTACTATGGTTACAGGGTCCTCAGAAGACGCTGAAGAGCAGGAAGAGGCTGATGGTGAAGATACTCCAAAGCCATGTAACCTTAGGCAAACTGCTGAAGATGCTCAAGCCCCGCTGAAAGGTAGGCTATATGCAGAGCCTCTCTGAAGGGCTAATTTCTTGTGTATAACTGGGATACAGGTTGTTGAATGAAACTCTATACGTGTACAGACAAATAAGAAGTTCTCTCTAGGTTCTACAAGCACAGGGGCAACACAAGAAGGTGAAGGCCGAGAAGGGGAAGATGGCAAAGATCCCTGCGAGGAGTATAACCTTCGACCCAGGAAGGCTGTCCTGTACTTCCAGGATCCATTGGAAAGTAGGTTACGTGCACACTTTCTCAGAAGAGCTGATTTCTTGTGTACAGTGGGCTACAAGTTGCTAGATGAAAAGACATATACCTCCCCCCCCCCCAACTTTCATTTCAATTCCTTGCCTTCATTCTGCAGGTAAAACTCTCTGTGATTGAGAGGTGTGTATCCTGTGCACACTGCAGTTCTTGGACAGTGTGCATGCTCACTGCTGCTTTCCATTTCTTCAGGCCCATCTTCTCCTGTCAGGCAAAGGGCTTCATCTACCCGTGCTCGGTCGCGAAGCCCGTGCTGCAAAAGAACAAACAGGTTGGCGTATGGATAGTGATAGTTCTCAGGGATCCATAGTGGTGCCACTCCCATCACTGAGTAATGCTTGAGAAGATTTTCCGATTGATGGTCATGATGGGAAAAGCACAGCACTGTAGCTGTGGCAGCTGGAGGGTCTAGAGGAAGCAAGGCTTTTTCTTTGGGAAAGAAGAGAACTTTCATTAGCCAACAGCTTTTAAAAAGGCGGGATTTGGGGGTCAGCGATGATTGCGGATGTCCTGGCTGAGACTGGGTATCTGCAATTCTTCTCTTCTACACTTGAAGCTAGAATCCCCTTCCACACGTTGTCATTCAACGATTTCATCATGATGTATAAAAATGCCCACCTGCTTTTCTTCATGCTTGGATAGTGAATGCCAATCAATTCTAGGGCATTTTTAACAGTTTGGGAAGTTTATGCCAGTGTAGAAGTGCTTCTACACTCACTTTCGATTATGAAAAACCACAGCAATCTCGCTAACTGCATGGTCAGTTAGAGAGCCCCTTTCCCTTTCTCTTTCATTCACATCAGGTGCCTACCCCTAAACTCTGGGAAAGACAAATTCAAGGGAAAGCACGTGGATGGAAGGAAAACCGGAACCACCTTGCCGGAAGGTGATCCAGTGCGAATTGAGAGTTCGGTAAGGAGCGGTGACTCATTGTGTTGGTGGGGCCTTTTCCAGGGGTCATGAAAAACCTTCCCTACTGTGCTGTTGACAGCTCCCAGGCTTTACAGTTTTCTCTCAGGGAACTTCAAGATCGTCCTGAACCTTGCCTTTGTGCTGGCATAGGAAGCACTAAGGAAGTTTGGAGGAAGCCTTTTTTTCGAGGATGCAGCTTTCTCTGACCTCTGACATGTCTTCTGTTGCATGTCTCTTTAGGTATGCTTCGATGGTGTGGGCGGTCTCTCTCACCACATTTCAGCCTTAAAGGAGACGGTCCTGTTCCCACTGCTTTACCCAGAAATCTTTGAGAGATTCCAAATCCGACCCCCCAGGTAACAGGCGGTGCATTAGAACTACAGAGCTAACTGTTGTGATATGCTTTTTAACAGGAAAAGTATTCTTCTTCTTCTTCTCTTTTTTTTTTTTTTTTTGGAGGGGCAATATCTCAAGACTTAAAGGCTAGCTTTATATATCCTTGGCCAACAAAGCTTAACTCACTGGATGTTGAGACATGACTTTAAATCCTCCCCTTTCTATGCCTTTAAAAGTATTGCAGATCTTCAGATGTTTTGCTGCTTTGTTCATAGGAATTCTTTTTTCCAGCTGATGTTTTAAGTAGGGTGCGGAAACAGGGAAGACCTTTTTCGGTCTCCCAGCTTAAGGCTTCCTCCCCAGCAGTTGCCAACAACTTCTGGAAGGCACAGTCCAAGAGCTTTGAACTTTTGCAGGGAGAAAGACAGTCTTTGCTCTCAAATCTCGCCTCTTAGCAACACTTGCACCTCTTTGGACTTTCCTCACACTGCAGCTCTGCCTGCTTTCTAATATTGGAAATGTTTTGATGAGGAGGGAAGGCTGCTTTGCTTTCACAATGCGGGTTGTCGTAGGCACTTTTCCATGTTTTTGCTGAAGCTACATAAATCTCTCTTTTTCATGTTGCAGAGGCTGTCTGTTTTATGGCCCACCAGGCACTGGAAAGACACTGGTGGCTCGAGCGCTCGCAAACGAGTGTGGGCAGGGAGACAGGAGAATAGCGTTCTTCATGAGAAAAGGTGCCGACTGCCTCAGCCAGTGGGTGGGAGAATCCGAGCGACAGCTGCGCTCATTATTTCAGCAGGTAAGGAGGGAATGAGCTACAGGTTGGGTCAGAGTTGGACCTCTACTTTTCCATGGTGGATGTCTTGCAGGAGAACTTGGCCTCGTGGGCAGCTGGGCAGTGTCTCCTGTTGAAAAGGGAACATCAGTGTTTCCTTTTTCCCTGCCGTCCTGCTTTGCCTGAGGGGCTGGAAATCTTGCAGATGTTGGCTCCAGCACAGTGCCAGTGCCTTGGCAGCCAGAATGTTTCTCCTGCATGGTCTTGCTGAGTAGTGCTGTGTCCTACATACATCAGTATGACTGTCTCTGTACTTCCTTTCCAGGCCTATGAGATGCAGCCTTCGATTATTTTCTTTGATGAGATCGATGGTCTTGCTCCTGTGCGCTCCAGTCGCCAAGACCAGATTCATAGGTACTTCCTTTTTCTTCCATTTCCATATAATCTGCTTCACCTCTAGGAAAAGAAGACCCACCTGCTTCCCTTTATACAACACACACGCTTATTCTGAACTCCTCGAGTACAATGACACAGCGCTTCATAGGATTTTAAAGACAAGAGTTGAAATTAGGTCACTAAGCTTGGTGTCCAGACAAGGTCGCTCTCGAGACCTTGCCTCGACCTTTTTCTGTCTTCCCATGAGTCCTTTTGCTAATCAACAGCTCATCCACAAAAGCTTGTCCTTTTGGAGTGACGTGACTTTGGAGAAAGTCATGCCGGAGGTAACAACAGCTACTAAACCAGGGAATCCAAACAACTTTTTTTTGTCAGTTCTATTGTCACAACGCTCCTGGCACTTATGGATGGCTTAGACAGCAGAGGAGAGATCGTAGTCATTGGAGCCACCAACAGGCCAGACTCCCTGGATCCTGCTTTACGAAGGCCTGGACGCTTTGACAGGGAGTTCCTTTTCACCTTGCCAAACAAGGAGGTAAGGCTGTTCAGTCAACCTTCCTGCTACTGGGGCAAAGCCTTGCTTGACAAGAAAACCAGGCTGCCGCACAGCATCTGCGAGAGTGAGGAAGGAAAGAAGTGGTGTATGTGCTGCACACCTCCCTGTTCCCCAAACAGAACCGGCAGGAAGGCTGCAAGCAGGAGTTTCACTCCGGCTGGAGCACATGGACAATCTTCCTTGCCCAAGTGCTTTCTCTTTGCTTAGTTAGTGAGTCCACCTAGGCACTTGCCTTCTGAAGTTGCCGCCTTGCTCTCAGTTTGCCATTTGGGAAAGCCTCGGAGGAAAAGTTGGGCTGGAGCGTGGCCGGGGGGGGCAGGGGTTGTGCACTGTTTAGTTTGTTCTGAGAAAAAGGTTTAAGACAAACCGAAATGTAACCATCTGGTTTGTAGGCGCGAAAAGAGATTTTCAAGATCCACACGAGAGCCTGGAGCCCCAAGCCACTGGACGCATTGCTTGACGAGCTTGCTGAAAAATGCGTCGGTAAGATGAAAAAGCACCCCCAGTTCCTGCCTGTGCCTGGGGCGTGACAGCGTCTGAGCTTGTGCCAGGCAGTCCCCAAGCTCCCATGCCTTCCCTCAGAATTCCACGCCCACGAGCCAGGCAGCATGACTTGGTTGCTGTCAGAGTGGGATGCTTCTGTCTACTTCCCTTCCCTCGCCCCTCAGAACATGGAAGGGTCTGGGGGGCATCTTCCTCAGGAGCTAAGTTTGGCTCAGAGGGCTACTTCCAAAGCACAGGCTATAGGGTGCTGTGCCTCCCGTAATGCAAGTTCCCCATCATGGAACTCCTCTGCAGTGCAGGAACTCTTTTTCCATTGTCCATGAAACTCTTCTCCCATCGGGCCACGTGCAAAGACTGAGAATGTCCCTTTGCAAAGCCCATCCTTGACTCCTTTGTGGTGCCTGAGGCTGACATACCTGTTGATTCTGCTCTTGTTGGTTAGGATACTGTGGGGCTGATATCCAAGCCCTCTGCGCTGAAGCTGTCCTCTGTGCTTTGCATCGATGCTGTTCCCAGATCTACACAAGCAGTCAGAAGCTGCAGATCGATGTTGCTGCCATTGAAGTCACAGCAACAGATTTTCTTGTGGCTATGCAGAAGACTGCCCCAGCTTCACAGAGGGCTGTGGCTTCCTCTGGACAACCACTGTCACCAGTTTGCAAGCCACTGCTTCAGAACACGCTAGAGAGACTGCTCAAAGGCGTGCAGAGGGTATTTCCCCACGCAGCACTTGCACTTAAGAAGGACCAACAGCCAGGTAAGGCCATGGCATTCACTGTCATAAAACTCTCCCAAAGCAAAGACTGCTAGTTTGTGCAATGCACAGAAACAAAGCTTTCAGTCAGGATGAGGTGAAGTTGAATGGTAGAGAGGGAAGAGCTGGGAACTCCTCCCACTTCACAGTAGAGAACAGTAGCGTGTTCTCCACTCAAGCATCCAGTTTCTGAAGGCTGTCAGCATCCTCTTTGCTGTTTCCAAGGAGAAAAGGAGCTTTCGCCGCTAGCAAAACATAGCTCGCACAAATCCAGACACTTGGGAGAGCTTTGTAGAGACTGAGGGCTTTGGAAATGGCATTCAGTGTATGCCCCTCAGGTGAAGAAATGCAAGGCCCTGAGTTTCAGCTCTCAGTTAGAAGCTGTCTTAGTGCAAGAGAAGGTTGCAGACTCTGTGGGAAAGTTAACAAGCCTCTCTTGCCTTCTCATGGTACCACTCCTCTCTTAGAAAACGACTGCGTGCACAGTGATGAGGAGTCACCTTCTGGTCCTGAAGATGAGCCGTTTCATCCCAGGCCTGGCCAGCAAAAGCAAACCTTCCTTAACTGGAACAGGTAACTGTCCGTGTCCTTTGATTGCAATTCTGATTGCTGGGGCTTTCCAAACTGTCTTGGCGGTTGCAAGTGGGAGGGGTGTTAGATGAGGGAGGAAGGAAGAGTTAGTCCAGGGTGTTTGGGCATCAAAAACTGCAAGAAGGAAGCACGGCGATATAAACAGGTGATACAGTTGTAAGAAAGCAAGTAGCTCCAGCCAATCATACTGAAGGAGCCAGCCTCCTTTTCTTCCACCTGAGACATCCACAGACAATCAGGGCACACGGATTTCATGCATGCTATTCTTTAAGGATTCCAAACCAAAGAAATGCATTGTCTCTCCTTTTAGCTAAAAAAAAATGCAATGTGGGTTTGTGGAGCCATCTAGCTTCCCAGATTGGGAAGGCAGTAGTGACTCACATCATAGGAAGAAAACTGAGGAATGGCCTGCTAAAAGAGCTTAATAAAAACCCTGCAAAGAATGTCTTCATTTGCTATCTTTAAGCCACTGTGCTTACATTTGTATTTTGCCATTGCATTGGGAAAGTAATTCAATCCCACAGTGGAGATATTAGCTTATGAGGTCCCAGCTGGGTCAATAATTGTTGTCAGTTTCTCTTACTGTGCTGCTCAGGAAAGCTTCTGACCCACAGAACTTGGTTCAGTCTCTAGGCTCCTTGACCTGAGCCAGAAAAGGTCCTGCAGTACTGGGATGGCAAAAAAAAAAAGGTGCTATTCACAGATGTATTCCATGATAACAGTGAAAAAAATCACAAGAAAGTTGTATTTGCAATCTAGGAGACAGCACACAAGGAAAGATGAAACCTTTTGAATGAAGGAATCAAATAAATATCCTCCAGTTCCGTGGACTCACAGGAATGTTTTGCACTTCCTTAGATACAGCTAAGGCCTTTCAGAGCCCACGGCAT
Source organism: Dromaius novaehollandiae (assembly GCF_036370855.1). Classification (NCBI taxonomy): domain Eukaryota; kingdom Metazoa; phylum Chordata; class Aves; order Casuariiformes; family Dromaiidae; genus Dromaius; species Dromaius novaehollandiae. The sequence continues at coordinate 144,506 of NW_026991474.1, forward strand.
TTGTTTTCTCAGAAGGGTTGTTCTGCTCCTTCCTGACCACCTTCTGCATTTCCAGTTGACCACCTGCACCTAAACCTGACCAATGCAGAGACCTCAAGGCTGCTCAGTCAGGACATGCTGAACATAAGTGCCTCATGTTGGGGGGTGGGGGGGGAAGAGAGCCTGACTGGTGTGTGCTGGACAAAGAAAGACACCTTTAAGATCTGTGTCCTGATTGTTTTCTTTGTAAACTTCTTGTTTTGCAGTTATGCTCCTAGCAGTGCTTGTTGCCAGCCAACATGTCACAGGCCCAGGTTCTTAATCGCTGGAGAGCCTGGATACGGGCAAAGTTCTCACTTGGCACCTGCGCTAATACACGCGCTGGAGAGGTTTGCAGTTCATGTGCTGGACCTGCCGGTTCTCTTTGCTAGCAGCACCTCACCCGAAGAGAGATGTGCACAGGTACCTCTTCTCTCTGCAATCTCACAGGATGAAGAGACTCAGGGGACGTAGGCAGACTTCACGGGGTTAATGGCCATGGCCTGGCTTTCCTCTGCTTTCTGTGGTGTTTATTTCACACCAAAAGAACACTTTTCTTGTACACTGAACAATGGAGAAGAAGGATGTTGTGCACGAGCATCTTTTCCATTCCAAGTTAAACAGTAAGGATGTTGCTAGCAGCTCAGGGAGCTCCAAGATGCTCTTGATAAACCCCTCTGCATGGCAAGAGCTGCTGCTGCTGACAGTGGGCTCTCCAGAGCTGTTTCCTTTGCCTCTTCAGATTCTGTTGCTCCCAGGAGGCACCTGTGCATCAGCCTGACTGCATGTCATGCCCTTTCTCTAGCCTCCTTCTTTAGAATACTGAAATGCAACCCAGGTTTGGGGGGAAAGAAAAGCCATTCTTTTCTCTCGTCATACCACAGGGAAGAAGCAAGAATACACTTGCTGGTAACTATGAGCATTCTTCGTAGCTGGGCAATTACTGACAGTACAGAGCAAGTAATCTGCTCTGAAGGATCCTCTGGAAATGAGATGGTCAGCTGTGAGCGAGAGAGCCTTTCAGACTGGCTGCAGGTTGTTCACCTCTTACGCACTGAACCCTGAAATTTGGAATGATAGGCAGGCTTCTTTCTGGGGCTCTGCTCTCACCCTTTCACCTAGGCCTGTGTTTGTTCAGCCTCTGCTCCACACTCACTTGCATACAAGCCCTCCCTCAGCTGGAAACTGAGTGGTGTAGCAGTGGCCCCAGGCTCATGTGGGACCCTGCTGAAGGGCTGGGCCTGCTTTTCAAGCACACTGCTACTTGCACCCAGGGGCGAAGCTCTGGGGGAGTTAGCTGACATCTAAGCAATTTGGAAATCGGGCAGAGGTTCAGGTCTGCCTCTCGCCGTGTAGCTATGTCCAAGGAGCTGGGTCCAAGCAGAAATGTTACCTTATTCTTGGTGGCTTGTTTGGACACTTGGTCTTTGTGCCATGTGGTTTTGGAGGCAACTTTGATTGATACATTGTTGCTCATGAGCAGCTTCTGCTCCCCGGTTCAAGAGTCTTCTCCGACTTCCTTTTTACCAGTTGATCCGAGAAGCCCAGAGGACAGCACCGAGCATCATTTATATTCCACGTATCCATGTCTGGTGGGAGGCTGCTGGAGTCACCTTGAGAGCTACGCTCACAACATTACTCGAGCGCATTCCAGCATATGCTCCAGTGCTGTTGCTCGCTACCTCGGATGTTTGCCATGCAGATCTCCCGCAAGAGGTATTTCTCTCACTGCTTTTCTGGCCTTTTCCAGTCTCCTCTTCATTCATCACTCCATTCAACACCAGTATCACTAGGGCACCCTGCTGGCATCTCTTCCCTCTGCAGTTGCCACAAGGCTTCAAACTGAAGGGCAGCAAGGCAAGTAAATCCAAAACAGGCAGCCTCGGAGATGGCCAGTGTCCTCCCTGGGAGCACTGGAACCTAGGGTCGCTTCACAGAGCTTCAATCCTAGAGGGGTTCCTTAAAGAAGATGCCCTAGATTGCTGGGCTGACCCACTATAATCTCGCCTTTAAGGCCAGGAAGCAAACTTGTTCTAGTCTCTCCCTTGTTCAAAGCATTCCTCAGCTTCATGGAAAAAGCTATTCATCTTTTTGGAGTAGAAGACAAATTTGGGGGGGGGCGGGCCTTAGGGCTGCACTGTCTTTTCTCCTCCCACCCCAGGTACAAGTGTTGTTTTCTGAGCTTTATGGAGAAGTTTTCAACGTCCAGTCACCTGGCAAGGAGGAAAGGAGAAAGTTTTTTGAGGACTTGCTTGTTCCCCAAGCTGCTAAACCTGCTGCAGCACAAAAAAAAGCAGGTGAGGCTATTCTGCAAACACAGCTTTGCTATCTGTAGCTTAGCAGCCATTCGGCATTTGCTTTGGTAATAGATTTCCTGGCATGAATGTTTACTCTGCTGGTATCTGAGTACCATCACTTGGCTAACCTTTTCTGGTTGACTGAAGCTTGTCAGGCACTGGAAGTCCTGCCTGTGGCATCACCACCCGAGCCTCGACTGCTGACAGAGGAGGAAGAGAGGCAGCTTGAGGAGCAAGGGGATGAGACATGGCCAGCGGTGCCTGGAGCTTCCAGTACACCCCTCTCTAGTGGCAAGTTCCTTTTCTCTTCTCTTCTCTTCTCTTCTCTTCTCTTCTCTTCTCTTCTCTTCTCTTCTCTTCTCTTCTCTTCTCTTCTCTTCTCTTTTCTTTTTTCTTTTCTTTTCTTTTTTCTTTTCTTTTCTTTTCTTTTCTTTTCTTTTCTTTTCTTTTCTTTTCTTTTCTTTTCTTTTCTTTTCTTTTCTTTTTTCTTCTTTCTCCTCAGAAACTTGAGGAGGATTCTTTTGTGCTTGATACCACCTAACCAGTTCTTGTGCTTTTCAATTCTAATAACAAATTGACCCCCTTCACTTGCTGCCCTCTCTCCCTCAACACATGTATGTAGTGAGCCAGCACAATGGTACTCCAGTCCCTCTCACAATGCTAGATTTTGCAGACAGACCTGCTTAGGTAATGCTTTGGCTTGCTTTTTCTCCTGCCTCTGTGCAGCTGTCTGCAGACAAAAGCGAAGGAGGAACACGTCGCCCTCAGAGAGCCTAGCAGAGAAGAGGAGGAAATGTTCACCCCGTGCTGAGAAGGAAGCCAGCATGTGTCTCAGGGTGGGTTGGAGCACTCCTTTTTTATTTGGTGATAGAAGAAAGGAGGATGCGAGTTGTGTTGGACTATTTTCTTTTGTGTCTGAACACATCGAGAGCCTATTCAAAAGATCTCATGCCATTGTAAACTTGTACTGTCTCCCTTTTTTCTTCAGCAACTGCTGAATGTCGTTGGTGAGGCAATGAAGGACTGCAACATCCACCACCTCAAAAAACTACATCTGGTGCTCAGCCAGTGTGTTTACCGCCATCGGCAAGATGATGACAAAACACAGTTAATAGAGGTACTTTGTTGACACAGCACTTCCTGTCACTGCTCTGCATGTCTTCCATGTGCACTGCAGTTATTCTGCTTAGTCACTCTCCATCCCTTTCCTGCTTAGTAGTCTGTGTTACATACGAGTTGCTGACTTCCATCTGGAAGGCATTGGGCCAGACTGCAAAGCCCTCGTTCAGTTTGCAGTGACTCCTGGCACTTTCAGATAGGCCACACATTCAGTCTTGAGATTCAAGAGCCACAAACCCATTTCTCTTTGAGATGCTTGTGCATGGGAGGAGGCAAACTTCTCTGTCCCTCTGTGGTTTGCCTTCAGAAGAGGAGATCTCCCGAGCCTGGCTCGTCTTGATCTCTTCTTCCACACTGCAAAAAGAGCGAGAACAGGTGCTCTGTTCTGACTGTGCGTTCTGTGTCCTACTCTGTTTTGCACACCTGAGGATAACTTTAAAGCTGGAGCTGATCAAAGACATTGCAATGGATGGAGCACATGTACTTTCTAAATAGCGCCAGCCAACACTTGTATGCACTTTTGTTTTATATAAAGCAGCTGACTACAGGATGTTTATGTTTCTATTCCAGCTTCTATCAAGTTTGCCTTTGTTTAGTTGGTGATTATTCTTTGTTATCTTTTTTAGGAAATGAAGGAAGAAATTGAAAACTTCTCCCATGCTCAGTAACAGGGAACGTGCTTCTACTCCCCCATTCTTTTTCTTTCTTTGCTGTCTTGTCATCAGTGCATAATTCAGTAAAGAGAGCTTGTAGATAGAATATAAATAGAGCTGTGTGTATATGCATACATATATATCTAGAATAGATTCATAAATCTCATATAAATCCTTTTAAGCTTTCTTACTGGCTATCTGTTGTTGTTGTTGTTCCATACATATTGTGCATACATACATGATCTGTTGAGATCAGTGTGTTCGGCCTTCCTTTCCCATGTGCATTGCCTGAAAGTCTCGTGCCTGGCATTTTTAGGAGACCAGTGGTTGTCAGTGCCTTTGGACCTACACACATCTGGACGTCTTCCAAGTAATCTCAGTGCCTCTCTGGCTGTTCCCCAGTGCCCTCCTGCTCGCCCCCCACCACCACCGAGGCTCAGCACCTTTGCCACAAATTCACCTCTATGCACGTGCACATGAGCAGCGCACACACACCCCATCGCTATCCTGAACTGCTCACAGCCCTGCGGGTCCTGTGCACCCACCACAGCACTTGCAGCCCACAGTCCCGGTGCCCTGCCTGCCCCCAGTGCCCCCGTTCTTCTTGTTCCACACATATTGTGTATATGTACATATGTAGATAATCTCTTGAGCTCAGTGCGTTCGTTGCATGCTTTAAAGTCTCGTATCTGGCATTGTAACACAAGAAATTAGCTTGCAGCAATGGTAACTCCCTTGCCAGGCTTGCTCACCTGGATGGGCAGCGGTAACGTGCCTTCTTCCCAAATGGAGAGCTGCCAGAGGTTGGTCACAGCCTGCCTTTCTGAGCCCAGATCCAAAAGCTGCCCTGCTAGATGGCCATTGGCAGATGGCGATCGCAGAGCAGACGGCCATGGTATCATCACCTTTCTTTTCCTGGTTCCGCCCACCACAAACAGAAATCAAGCAAAAGTAGGCAAGAAAATCAGGAGGAGGCAGCACTCCTGCCCTTCCCCTTCGTGCAGTGCAGTGGTGTGCGATGCAGCAGGAAGAGCTGAGAGTGAACAGCTGAAGCCGCCACGCAGACTTTACCTCAGACTTTGGAGAAACTCCAAGACAGCTAAGCACTTACAAAGGCAATGGCCACCCGAGCTGTAAAACCGTGAGCATCCCTCAAGGGGCACAACCTTTGCTGATTTGGTTTTACATTCTACTCACTGTGTCCTCTCAGAGAGGGTTGCTGCCCAGGTGCTCCTGCTCCTCTGCATCTTCTACCCTTTCATTTGAAAACCCCTCCCTCCTGCACTCTCACCTTGCTGATAGGGATGAGTTTCTTGGGTGAGAAGTTCACAGCAGGAGGATCCAGGTCGAGATGAGGCATTTAGAAATCGAGCAGAGAACAGCCCCGAATGGGAGGAGCTCTGTGGGCCTGCCATAAAGAACTGAGGAGTGGCCCTTACCCCACCAGAATCGTAATCTCTTCATCTCGGAAAGAATTCCTCCCAGGCAGCAATGCGCTCTCCAACTACCTCCTCACAGGTGAAGGAGCAAGCCACTAAAGACTCCCAAAAGCATTACTAATCGGAAAAGACTGACAAACTAGATTGCTTAGTGTAGACAAGATAAGAATAAAGGGAGTTCATGTAATTCTCTACAAATAGGTAAAAGCTGATGCAAAGATAATAAGGTGTTCATAGCTTCAGCTATAGAAGTAATTGTCCTGAATGAAACAATTGTGTTGTAAGTAGTGAAGAAGTAGTCTGAACTCAAAGAAGGACAGAGGAGCAAGAGCCTAGGATGGAAGGACTTACTAAAAGACTAATTAATGAATAATGTTCCGATCACTCGGTCATGTCTATTCTAAGAAAAAGAAGTCATAAGAATTTTGACAATCCAATCAGAGGAAAGCAGTGGAGATGGCTGCATTACAAAGATGAAGTTCAATAACATAGGTACTGAGGAAAAAATAAATAAATACGAAATACACTTTCCCCTCCACTTTATTACATTAGCAAGCTAATTACTGAAGAAAAAGACAGAGTACTTTTAAGAAAGGAGTAATATCAAGTTATGGAACTAGCTAACTAACTAAGCAACCAATGATAACAGCATTAGTGTTATTAGAATCAGGGGAAACCCATGAAATGTGCTGTCTGAAGTGTTGACTCCAGAAGGCAACTGGCCCTGACTAAATACAGCTTGCTATTTATTTGCTCAATTGTGCTGCTATTTGCAGACTGGCAAATACAACAGCCACAAGGCAAGATCCTGGCTGCCAAAGAGGTCAATTTGTCAGTAAAGGTGCAAAAGTAGGAAAAAAACATCCCTCCCCCCCCCACAAAAAGACTGAAAGGGGATAAAAATGAGGATAACACTCAATTTTCCAAATGTGCTATTTCTAGACATTTTCTTACTTCGTTATACATTCCCATTTAAATGCTTAAATCATTTGGCCCCTTTTTTGCACTACCCCATTCGGAAGTTCATTCGCAGTTTTCGCTCCCTGTACAGTTAGGAATGCTGTTCTAATTTCAGATCTAAATTTATTCATGGCCAATATAGACTTACGCAAGCTTGTGCAGATATTATCATTGAACTTACATAGCTTTCTCCCTCTGGTATATTTACCTCAAAATGCAGTTATATGGAGTCCATTAAATCCCCTCTTAATTTTACGTTGGTTGAGTTGAACAAGCCAGTTGAGCAAGCTTTGAAAACACAACGCGATGATACGTACAGGGATGTTTTGGGAGAGCTCGTTTGCACGATACCATATTAATCTTGCGTGGCAGGGAAGACTGTGTTTTTTCCCCCTAATGCCACGAAAGTGCGACTGGCTCTTGCCAGCTGAGGAGAGAGACACGGACACAGAGTTTGGGACCACGAGGACAATTTCAGTTGTGTGCCAGCGGCGCCCCCGGGACGAGCCCTCCGGGGGGACCCGGTGGCTTCGCTGGTATCCAATCCACGCAGCTCATCTAGTCTTGTGAACTCGTTCGGCCAGTCGCGGTTCGACACGCTTCCCGTGGCTGTCCAATCACCGCTGGCGGAGCACGCGGGGCGCTGGGCGGGAACGGGCAGTCAGCACCGCCTCATACCGGTTTTGACTCTTCAGGGGTGTTTGTCACCTACCGGAAAGGCCATGGCGGGGGAGGGGGAGGGGAGCACGGTGTGCCCTTGGATACCTCCGTCACGAGAGTTTGATTTCTGGATAGAAACTGTGGGGAAAAGTTCTCCTCCTCCATAGCATTAGAGATTAGTCAAAACTGTAGAAAGAAGTATGTGTCTTAAGATACTCTCTATCATGTACCTCTCCCCTGATGAACCATAGCCTAGTCCTGACAAAGCGCATAGATTCTCCTAGTTACAATTAATCACGCCTGTGCTCTGCTAGCGCTTCCAGCACTAAGGCAGCGGAAAGTTTTTGAACCTGGAAATGAGTTTGCCTGTATATCAGGTTAGCAGGCTCTATGAATTTGACCTTCTTCCCAGGAGCATCTTGGAGTTTCAGTTAGTTTTGTTCATAAAGCCTCTGCTATTTGACATTTGCAGTGCTCTTGATCCACTCCATTGTACCCGTGGCATTTGGTTTTTTGATACAGATCTAAAGGTTACTCTATGGAATTGTGAAGTGGTCCATCCTGTTTTCCACCTGTGAACGATCATCCGAGATTGGACCTGAAGACCTAGACAGTCCTCTCTGTCTCTTGTCCTGTGACTTGACAGGTTCCTTACATGTAAGCACTGAAGTCTCCAGAAAACTTCCTCACTCAAAAAATTTACTTCAAATGAAACTAGTCCAAAAACTTTTCACAACCCAGATTTATTCAGGTGAAAAGTTATTGATCACAATACTATAGAGCCTCATAAAGTCATTTAACAAAGACGTCATACTCTAACTCTCTTCATTTGCCATTTTTGACTTACGTGGAACTGTGAAATACAGAAAGCAAGTGTATTGGAAGCATAGAAATAAACATGAAGCTATATGCTGTTGCTATACCTGAAAGTCTACCTTAGTTTATAAGCCAAACTAATAAGCACTCACAGTAAAAATGTGACTTTCTATATAGGATTTTCTGCATAAGATAATAGCCACTGTCAAACACTGATTGCAAGAAGAGAATGTCTAAGAAACATAGTGCAGATTCTAGTATTGTATAATAGTGTATTTCTGGAGTGGGCAAGCCCAAAAAACAACCAAACTGTTCCAAAAAACTTTCCTTGAACACAGTCAGAACTTGAGTTTAGTATAGCTTTCATCTACATAGCTATCCAGGTTATATATTAACACTTCCCTCTTCCCCCTCCTGTCCCATCCCACTCCCCCTCCCCCCCACCCCCCCAAAAAAAAGTCTGCTACAGAAAGTCTAGGCAAAACACAATAAAAGCAGAAATAATGCATAACACTGCCTGCTATGCAAAATCATTATCTACAGTTTCTGCTTATTCCTCCTTGGAGTCATTGCCTTGTAAACATTTGCCATCTTAGGCCACTGAAGAAGCAAGGAGAGTTCTATATTACATAGGAATACAAAGAGATCAATAAGCAATTAGCTAAGGTGACTCAGAGTAGTCTAGAGGTTGCTAATGTGAAAGTTGTGAGTTTTTAAGAACTCCATCCATAAAGAACATTTAGTTCATGGTTATATCAAGAAAAGGGCTCTTTTGAGTGGTACATAAATATTTGGTTGATTAAAATACAAAATGGCTGTGAAGGACCTATTCCTCAAAGAGCTAATACATCTTGATTTTATTTAATTTTTACCAGTGAAGACACAGAAATGCTCTTCGCTTGTATGTCTTTCTCTACAGCAGCAATCATGAAGCTAAAGAAATAATTTTAAAACATCCAAGAAAATTCTGAGTGTAATTTGCCCTGCTATTATTAGTAAAGAAAACCTGACACATCTTTAATGTTAGGCCCCTCACCTGATCTTAGATATCTCCATAGTAAATATCTACATCCAAGCTAATCATGTTATGTCCTTTTTATGCACAGTAAAAGACTGAAGTCATGTTAAGTTGCTGCTTATCTGACCTGTTTTAAACATCTACTTTGGGATAAGATGAACTGAGCCAGCAAAACTCCTTTCACTCTCTTCTGAATATAAAGGGAGCCTAAGATGACTAGACCAGATCTAGACACCTATGCTTCATCAGATACATCCTCCTCATAATATCTGAAAAAGGTGCTTGACAAAGAATGAAAACATGCATATAGGCAAACAGGTTGGAGCAGGAAAAGTTCACGTGCCCATCATGTGGCAACACCAGTCTGGCAATGTCAACCACCACACTTGGATATTCACAGTCATAAGGTGAAATAGCAGCGGTGCAATGATGACCAGATATCCTGTAATATGTAGCTGCAACCCTGGGACATCAAACATAGAGGACATTGTGTGGATGTTCTCTCAGGGGATCAAAGAGATGCACAAGATATTCATGAACACATAATCCATAAAAATAAAACAGAGTGAATGATATTGCCTAGGTCCAAAGCCTAATTAATCCATTTTCTTCTTCTATTTTTACAATAAGAAAGGATCTCTGTCTACTGACCATACGATATTTTTCTAAGGTAACCACTTGGTATTAAAAAAAAAAAAAAGATATCCAAGAAAAAGAAGAATCATTGATATATTCTTGGCAAAAGTGAACAGGACAAGACATAAAATTTCCATAGGCCATTAACCAGTTAACAGGTGACATGAAAGCAAGCACTTTGTTATCCTGCTACACAGCATCTCTGAAATAAGCAGAAAAGAAGAATCCCTGTTTTTCAGTTTATTTGTCCACCTCAACCTCACTGCTGTGCCCCAAGATCTTATTTTCCTTGAACATTTGATTCTAACAAAAAGTTAACTAGGTATATTGGTACAGGTTATAAGTTACTAGATGCCATTGTAAGTCACACCAAAGATACACAGCTAATTTCCAGGGTAATACGGAAAATGATTAGAAAATAGTTTTGTGTGTAATCAAGACTCTAGTGCCCGTGAGTGACATAGCAGGTTAACTGTTCACAGCAGACTGTGGACAACATTTTTGAATTGAAAGGCTGATGACGTCCTTCCCTTCCTCCATTGCGCTGTCAGAAACATCGATAAAGACTATGGTAAATATTCAGCTTTTAACGTGCACTTCAGAAATAATGACGGCAGCAAATGTGTTTACAGGACAATGCTGAAGAAGATCAGCTATTTAAAGCATTCCTTTTCCACATACATAGCCACGCTTTCCCCCCCTCCCCCATGCAGTCACACTAGGAAGATTGAAACAGTAAGGGCAAGAGTGTTCTCTTGATATTAAGGCATAAACCGGGCAGAGGGAAGGGTAAGATCATCATTTTTTGTAATAAATTAAAATGGACCCTTTTCCTACCGTTCCAGTCTCCACTTTTTATATGCAAATAAGGCAGAAAAATGGCAATGTTCCAAATGTTCTATTTCCTGTCCTCCTGACCTTGCTAGTGTTTTAATTTGGAAAGGATGACCTGGCTGCTCATTTTCCACAGGTCATTGGAGCCATAAATAATGAGGTCAAGACAAAGGACAATGCACTGAGCTAAAGAATCAGTGCAAGTATCAAAGCAAGACAACACATGGCTGCAATTTATACAATATTTTGAGGCATCATATTCTGAGCATATTAGGAATCTCTATTTGTGATAAAGGCTATACCAAGGAAAAAAGATTACAAAAGGAGAGCTGTGGTTATAACAATGTAGAATGGAAGACGATAGAAGTCTGAATCATAACATTTTTAAGATTACCATTGCATGGTGCTTCTTTGATGATGTTTCTGAACTTAATGCAATTAATATGTAATTATAGAATACCAACAGGATCAAAAAAATCATTGGCCCATGAAAATACAGGAATTAAAGAAGAAACATAATACTGCCTTTTGATATTCAAAGCTGAATATGTAATGTCATTATGCTAAATAATCCTGCTGAACAGAAGAGGATTTTCGGCTGACAACATCTCTTTGCACGTCTGAATCTTAAAATACAAAACTCTTCCTATTACAATGTATAAAGAAACGTTTCTGTGGTACTGTATTCACGCATGGATTTCTCTGGAATTTCAACACGGATATGGACATGTGTAAATCACGTGCACGCACATAAGCAGTGTTAATCGTCTATATTCTCTTCTTGTTTCTTCAAATAGAAAAACTACCAAGTAGAACTCAAAGTGTGGGATTCATCTCAGATAATTCTCACAGAATTACACAATGACTGAGGTTGGAAGGGACCTCAGGAGATCATCTAGTCCAACACCCTTCCCCTCTCCCCCACCCAGCTCAGAGCAAGGTCAACTAGAGCAAGTTGCCCCGGATCATGTCCAGTTGCATTCTGAATGCCTTGAAGGATGGAGACTGCACTGTATTTGTCTTCTGATGATACAAAGAGTCTTGCTAACAAGGCTTACTTCAGCATTGTACCACAAATATGTACATCACCACACACTGAGGAAGTCAGTGGTAGGTCACTCTGGGCTCTCTCAGAAAGAACAACACTTGTTTAAAGAGCCCGTCCTGGAGACCAGGGGGCAAAAGTTGCTTATAGCTGCCATCGTTTAAGGACACTGCAACTAGACAGGCAGACAAAGTGGTGCTGGTAAGAGAGTGTAAATACAAGATATGTTCTGAGTCTTTCCGCTTGATGACATTCTCTAAAAAATCTTCTGCACATGCTGTAATCTAACACCCGCCCATCAGCTATTTGTAGCCATAAAGGAACGGAATCTCCAGAGGGTCAAACCTCCCCTAGCGCTGCGGGTGGGGGGCGGGATTGGCGGCCTGGCATGCGGGGAGCCGTAGTTTTCGCCGCGGCATGCCGGGAGCAGTCGTCTGCCGGCACTGGGCTTCCGGGCCGCCATTTTCACGTGCACGGTATGCTGGGAGGTGTAGTCTTCTCAGACGGGGCTACTGGGTGACCATGCTGCGCCTCTCGAGGGGGCGGGGGCGGGCAGGTCCCTGCCAGCGGGGCTCCCACCAGCCGGCCGCGTCGTGCTCTGTGGCAGGCCGGGAGCTGTAGTTCCAGGGGCCGGTGCCTTCTCAGCCCTGCAGCAGTGGCCCGCTGGGTCTGTTCCTTACTGGACACGTGTCACTCGTGCCTGAGTCCCCACAGGTCACGGGGGACAGTGGAATGTCCCTGGTTTTCCCCGGTACAGGGCAGGAAGCATTTTCCATCTCTGGTGGTGTTGCAAGACAACCTTGGAAGCTCAGAAAGAGTGTTCCTGCTGTTTAAACTAGGCAGATGAGCAGAACCTCTCTCTCTCTCTCTGTTTCCTGGGAGGAAATAATTCTTTAATCAAGGCCATCCTAGAACTGCTAAAGCCTTAAAGAAACTCTAAATCAAAATGTTTTGTTTTCTATGCATACATTGCCAATTTAGCAAAAGAATTCGAGGTATCCCCTAACTGAACTGTCCTCGCCGTAATACAAAAAGATCACGCCCATAGGTCAGAAAGAGCCGTGCCCGGGTGAAGACCCCTCCCCTGAGCATGCGTAGTAGTAAAATGGTGTGTAAGCTGCGGGGGGCAGCGCATGCGCGGCGGTGGGGAGCAAGATGGCGGCGAGCAGGGCGGGTGTTTTCACTGGAGGGCGGCGGGCGAGGGCCGAGGCCGCCTGGAGTCGAGCATGTGGGGGCCCCGGTGAGGCGAGCGTGTGCTTTGGGGTGGCCGCGGGCGTCGGGCTGTGTCCTGGCTGGTGGGGTCGTCGCTGCGTGGAGGCGATGGGGCGGGGGTGGGTCGGGCCCGGCTGCGCGCCGTGCCGGGTCTGCCGGAGCGCGGCTCTGACTCTCCCTTTTGCGTGTGTCGCCTGTAGGGCCCCGGTTCCTCCCCAGCGCGGGCCAGGGCGTGCGCTCGCCCCTGCAGATGCAGCCTGGAGGAGCGGGGGGAGGGTGTCTGCGCGGGAGTCTGGATGTCTCCAGCAGTGCCACGGCAGCCTGATGCCTCCTCTCATCTGGGATGCGGGTTCCTTCGCAGCTCTTCTGGGATGTGGGGCCCTTGGTGAGTTCCCTGCTGCCTCCTCTGGCGTTCTCTGCGAGCTCATAGATCCCTCCTCCTCCTCCCCCCGCCCCCCTGTCTGGTGGGGTGGGAGACCGGTGGCTCCTCCTGCCAAGCTGACAGCCACGTGGGGCACCCCTATGCGCTCCCTACGCATCTGGGATGGCCCCCCCACCCCGAGGGCCCCGCAGAGTCCCACCCTTCCTGCAACCAGCCCCGCCCCGAAGCCATTAAACCACCCACAAATCCTGCCCCAACGCCCAGGAGCTGTCTCGAAAAGGTAATAGGTTTGAAACGGAGACAGGCAAATCAAGGGCTATCGTTCTTCCATGTAGTTAAAGACCAAGAGAATTGTCAGTTAAGCGCATGTATACAAGGGTTTGAGAACAGTAACAATAACACTGAAGCAGAATCAAAATAAGGTTTTGTGGAAGATGGCGCAGGTAAGTATTAGGTGATGTGCCCGCCTGCCTAATAAGCTAGCCCTAATTGCTGTGTGTAATGTTTCTAAACTGTTTACCCTGTAACGTATGATGCAAAGTGCTGTATTAAGACCTTTCCCTTAAGGAAAAGAAGAAAAAAAAAAAAAAGAGGGGAAAAAAGAAAAGGAGCATTAAAGAGAAAAAAACGTGCATAATTTTAAGCATTTCATTGAAAGTAAAATGGGAGTTTCTCTCTTTATTACAGAGATGGGACCAACGATAGGAAATGCTGACCAAGAGAAAAGCTGGACAAGCAGTTTTTTGAGATTAATCCCTAAGGGATGGGATGAAACAAGGAAGCCAAAATGCAGCGGACCCTCGATATCACCAGAAACGGCTACGGCAGGAGGTGTTCTGGCACGGGTAACTAAGGTAGCTATTGATAATGGCCGTTAGTTATTTTGGCCTCCCAGAGGCAGCACTGAGGACTGAGTAACCCGTTCCTACCCCGTGGCTATTGTTAACTGTATCTGCCCTTAGTTTTGCTTTGGTTGTTTCTATTTCATTTTGTTACCGTACATGCATATATGGAAAGAGAAAGATAGAATGCTTACTTTTTTAGATTAATCGCCGTGGCTGAAGTTGAAGAGACTATATATGAATATAAGCAAGCTGAAGTAATAAAATCAAATGGAGCCAAGTGAAAGCTGTCTCCCTCTGCCAGAAAAAGGGAAAGCCCGTTCCTCCTGGCGAGGAAGGATCGCTGTTAATAGTGATCCGAATAATAGCTCACCAACATATAACGGAAGGTCTGTACGCGTTACGAGACGTGTGCTGCGTACATTCATCTCTGCGTGTGACACTACGTGTCTGTGAAGCATCATACTTTTAAGAGCTGCGAGACAGCAAGTTATTATCTGAGGGGACTGGTAGTCAAGTGAGCAGATTTACCGAAGAGGAAGCGAGAGAGAGAGAAGTGTCTGAAGTGTAAAACTAAGAGATCAATTTCGCCAATTAGATGTCCCAATCCAAAATCCAAGTTTCCCCTAACCTGGTGTGTGTTGGGGCATTCACTAATCGCTCAGCACACCATAAGGTTGTATGACACTCTCATCTCAAGGGATCCTGTCTGTGACGCCAATTAGATGTCCCGATCCAATATCGGGAAGGTTTCGTTACAATCCCAAGGACGAGATTAAGACCCTAAAACCGGTCAAATACCGTACAACCTTTTAACTTTATTTTCAACGGAGTGGGGAGAAAAGGTGGGGAAAGGCGAAGGGGAGAGGGAAAAAGGGTAAGAGGAAAAGACAGAGAAAGTTGGAAAAGGAGAAAAGAAACTGGCTACCGCCACTCCGAGTCTGATGATGTTCCGCTGACTCCGCTGGAGATCTCCAGTCCTGGCAAACAAGCCCCCCCCGTTCACCCAGTCTGCAGTTTTTATAGGTTCTTGCCCCGCTCTGGGAGGTGCTTCCTCACTTCCCCTGCAGATTAGCTGTCACGCGCAGTCCGCCCTCTCGGGACCTTCCAGAAACGGGCTGGGGGCATCTGGGGGTCTCCTGCTCATGCGCAGATGGCAAATGTGTACGTGCGGTTCGTGCCAGACGTGCTGTTCCCCTAGAAGCCGCCTTCTGCCCTTTTCGTGCCTTTTTCCCCCGTGCAGGTGCACGAGGTTGTTTCCCTCGTGGACGGCTCCCGGGGGCGCCGGCGCGGCATTGCCCGACACGCCTCGGCGGCGGCAGCTCTGCAGCAGCGGCAGCAATGTCGAGACAAAACCGCATCTAGTACCGGTTCTCTACATTTCTAAATAAAAATGGCTATCTACAGAGGACAGGAAAAAAGGTATGCACATCAGCAAATGGAAATGACTGCAGATTTAGAAGATGATGACCTTGTAAAAACAGGATGATTAATAAGCGGTGATATTTTGGGGCATTATCACAACCTTGTTCAGAGCTGGAAACTATATGGCCTTGCTGAAATCCTCCCAGAACTCTAGCGCTTTCCTAAGCAGTATTTTTCTGAAGAACTGGGCGTGTTTATAATTAAGACTCCACTCAAATATCACCTTTGATTACCATTTCTAGTTTAACCAAACAACAACCTTCTCATTTCTGAAGAGCCGTAAACAGGAATTTGTTTACATAACTAGGGGCTCTGTACTAAAAATACATGATTCAGAAGAAAGCAGCCCTGAAGGTATGGTTGAGGTGGTCAAGGTTGATGTGGGCCTTTCCACAATCAAAAGATAGCATTCAGACTGTGTTTGGGGTTTTTTTAGATTTACTGACTACTCTCTCATTTATTTCATTGTTTTCATTTCATCTGGGAATGATCTTGAGCAAAAATTAAAGGGAAATCACCACTTTCTTGTTACATGATTTTCACCTGCGAAATAGCTAGGTGTTTTAGTTCCACTTGCTCTGTTAATTCCTCATGCTTACCTTCCCTAAGTGGTGAAAGTAGGGGAAATTATTTGCTCATCAGAGACCAACCATTGCAGGAATGCTCACAGAGAGCCACACATCAACCAGTTGTCTGGGATTCATTTGGGTAATGGTTCATCTTACTCCAGAAGAGACACCTATTTTTAGATGAATTACTATATTTTCTTGACCACACCTCTACTGCCTACACCTTGGAACTGGCATTCTAGTCTCTCTTCAGATGCCTGTGAAGTTCAGAGGGATGAATCCTACACCACATGTGTTTCTAACGGGGTCAGTAGTCACTTAAAATGGAGGTGTATTCAGATGATTCATTCTCATGATAAAACGTGTGTGAGATAGGTAATACAACTTGTCCTCTGGCGGTGTCTGTTTTTGCTGTTGACTCCAAGAGGACCCCCAACTTTTTTTTTTTTTTTTTTTGTTAATAGTTACCTGCCTTTGCCTGTAGCCTTGCTCTTTGCTGCAAAAGTCAGCAACATCCTTGGGGCAATAACAGCAGAGTAGCTGACATCTAAGATGGGCAGGTTCCTGAGAAGGAAGTACATGGGAGCATGCAGCTGAGACTCGGTCTTGATTAACATCACCATCTCCAAGTTTCCCACCAGAATCAGTAAGTAAATGAAAGAAAACCCCACAGTTAGCATAACCAGTGTGTTAAAGGATGTTACAGAGTCACTGTCCTGGCAGGCTGTGGGAACCAGGGATCCCTCCTGCCTGGCCACTGGAGCCCAGCCCAGTGAGGCTGGGGACCTGGAAGGCTTTCTGTCCCAGGCTGATGGATGCAGCTGCTGCTCTCCCATGTGCAGGTTCAGTCAATAGCAAGGCTGAGCCCTCTGTGCCTCTAATATCCCTACCCAGACTCTGGGCCTCTTGCTCAATGGCTAGTCCAGCCTGGAGTTTGCTGGAGAATCACATCCCAACGCACACCAGGTGAGGGGAAAACACAAAAACACTGTGGCCCCCTCAGCAGCTGGTGCCCAAGCACGTGGCTGCTATGAAATGTGGTCCAGCACCAGCCACTAACACTGAGACCCTCACTCTACTCACCCCTCCCCACCCCCAGCTGGCCTGCATGATACATGGGCAATATGAGTGCTGAGCACCTGAGACCCTCTCTCACCTCAGTTACTGGCATCACAGTCATGGGGGCCACTGCTGTCTCAGTTCTGACTCCAGTTGCTGGCCTCCAATTTGCTCATTCAGATCTCTCCGGTTGCTGGCACCTAGACCTTACAGCACTCACACACGGGGGGCGGAGTGAAGTTACATGGAAAGATAGTTGAGAGGATTTAGCAGGAAGATAGGATAGACTGCGGTGATGAGCCGCAGGGCTCTGTCACACAAGCATAATGACTGGCAACTGCTTCCATATGACCAGTCCCTTTTACACACCACTTCCCTATTCCCCTTCTTTGTTCCTCCCTGATCCCCTGCCCCACATATTGCTTAGTCAGTTCCGCATGGTTCCACAACACTCCATGAAGCAGATGCTCTGAAAATTCACAAACCCTTACATTGTCTACTGTGAGCTGCTGCCTATTCCATTGTCTATTAGGCAAGGGCTTTCAAACAGATCAGATTTGGATACAGGCAAAGGAACTCCTTCAGAAACCTTGCAGCGCAGCTCAGAGGGTATTTTATTCTTGGGATCTCCTGGCCTTGCTCGTGTCACGCTGCACACTCTCTGCCCGGACTCTCCACAGAGGCCAGGGCGGCAATGCAATAGACCATGTGGGCATGTCTGAAAATCACGGGGTGCCTCTGCTTTCACTTCCCACCCCCGGGCTGGAGCCTGCCAGTCGGGGCAGGAGGTCAGAGTTGGGCTCTGTGGGGCACTGGGACAGAGCTGTGGCCTTGGGGCAGTGAGTGGCAGCTGGGTCTGTGGGGCAGGGGGAAAGAGCTGTCTGGGGCCCCATAGAGGGCAGGGGCCGAGTCTGCCCGAGCTGAGCCTCAGGGCCCCACACACTGCCACCGGCCCAGGCCTGGTGTGGCAGTGCTGAGGTGCCGGTGCCTTGAGGGAGCTGCCTTCCTGGGATCTTAAAGCCATGGGCTCAGTGCGCCCTTCGTGTATCTGTCTGCTTTCCCGGGGGGTGCAGTCGTGTGCCTTGCAACCGCCTGGATTGCTCCCTTGGCGTACTCCAGGCTCCTTTGCACAACCTTAGATCCCTTCTCCATGCATGCTCTGGTCCCCTCGTGCATGCTAAAGTCTCCTCCAGTCCTCTCCCTGCATCCCCAAGTTCTTTCCATTTCCCTCCGTGAGCACCCTGGTCCCCTGCTTCCCCCTCCCTCAGCACTCTCCTCCCTTCCATCTCCCCTGAGGCATGCTCTGATCCCCACCGTTGCTCACCACGCGCACTCCCAGCCCCTCCGTTCCCTTCCCTCTGTGCTCCCCTTCCCTCCATTCACCTCCCAGCATGCTCGCATCCCCTCCCTTTTCCCCCACTCCCACTCACTTCCCCTCTACAGCTTCTCTCTTCTGCGGTCAGTGAATGAAAATGGGTTTTGGGGCTCCAGTGATAATCCCAGCCTGGCCCCACCCTTCACTTTGTTTTGCCCTGTTAGGATCACATCCTTAAAACCCCCCAAATTAGAACCCACCCCAAGACCAGGATTCCCAGAGGCTGCCTCTAACGCAGAGAAAATTTAGTGCCGAGGGGAAGAAATGACCTTTCCAATAAGCTTTTCTTTTTTTTTTTTTTTTCCCTGATTTTCCCAGGCTCTTACACTGCTGGGAGCCAGTCATGGTGGATTTGCCTTAACACAGCTTTCAGGGTGAGAGAGCAAACCCCTCTGCTCCTGCACTAGGCCATGGCATCTCCATTCCTGAGGCCTAGTGAAGCAACAGCTGGGACTTGGCCCTTCCTCCCCAGAGGCTGAGTGAGTGCAATCAGAGTCTTCCTCTTTATTCATTCGGGTGCTTATTTAGGCCTTCCTTCCTCAGCAGAGCCTCTCCTTGCCAGCAGTTATAGCCCCGCCACCCTGATTTGGGGACATCTCAGGAGCGGCATGCCTGAGGTGAGCCGCAGCCTGGGCAACCCCTCCTGTTGCTGCCTGTGCCCCCTGGCATCCTTGGGGAGTGGGCAGTGAGGTGGGGGCAGCTCCCTAAAGTGCCCCAGGCAGCTCCCCTTGCCCTTGCAGGGCCATCTTGGCAGCGCCTTGAGGGGTAAAGGGGTCCCTGCAGCCCCTCTGTGACACAGGCTGGGCCATCACACAGTGCATCACAGCAACAGCTGCCCCCTCCGCATATGGCCCCGGGAGCCTGAGCTGAGCCCAGGCACTTGGGGCTGCTCTCGCCACGGCTCTGCCCTGCCCTGCCCTGCTCTGCTCTGGAGGAGCTGCTGTGCTGTGAGCAGGGGAAGGCGAGAGGAGGTGGTGGGACAGCGCAAGACGCTGTTTGGTGACCTTCCCAGGAGGACGTTGGAGAGGAGCGGTTTGTCCTGGCTGCAAGAGCTATTTGGACTAAGTCGGTAGGCTGGGTATTCCCTCTGTACCCCTAGGGAAGTCCGCAGTGCTGCTGGCAATTGCTGCCTGGGGGAGCCCTCCATAATATGGCGCTGTCAGGGCTGCAGAACTTGTGCATTTAGAATCTTTGTTCCCCAGCAGCGTGTCCAGCCCCGTGTCACTATTCCCTTGTCGGCTGCGGCCACAGGACCTTTGGTCCTTGCTCCACTAACTGTCCCCTCCTTTGCTGCTGTCACACTTGTGGTCCTTGGTATTGTGGAACCAACCTGGTTTGCCAGGAGTGTTTTGGAGGTAGACGGTCATGGCTACTGAAGTCTCTGAGGACTGAGAAGGTGCGTGAGAGGAGGAATTGTAAAGGTGCTTCCTGTCTCAAGAATTTGCAGACAGCTCCTGTGTAATTCCCTGTTGCTGCTGTCTTTGGTTTTGGATTATCATTCCACCCAGACCTTGGGACTACTGGCACTCGTGTCTATGGGCTCAGTAATTTCCGTATTGTCTTGTGAACCAAACGCTTGCTTCACTCTCAGGAGGTTTGCCTTGTCCTCTTCAGCAATTTCCTTTGCCTGAGAAACTTCTTCAAAAGTAAAGAGCTTTTCTTCCATGCTCACAAAAGTTGATATGGGCTTCATACTGCTGTTTGAGTTCAGGTTCTGAGGAAGAATGGACCTCAGGCAGACTGAGGGAGTCCTTGCAGAAGGCAGAACGTCTTTACCTTGCTCCTTTTCGGTAAGTAATGTATTTCACACAGCACAATGATGCCGCTGCTGAAAGAACTTCCTCCAAAGTGTACCCCAGTCTAAAAGAGCCTGTACCTTTGCTCCCTGTAGGCACGCTATAGTGTGAGAGAAAGGAAACTTGTGGAATGCTATCAAGCTCCACTGGCAAGTAGGTTATAGGCACAGTTGCTCGGAAGGGCTAATTTCTCATGTAGAAGGGGGATAGAAGACGTTAAATGAAAACATAGGTATGCACAGCGCAATCAGAAATTATAGCTAGGCTCTGTAATTGTAGGGCCATCAAAGGCTGATGGACACCGAGAAGGGGAAGATGGCCAAGATGCTCCCAAGGAGTATAACCTTCGGCCCAGGAAGACTGTTGTCCAGTATCAAGAGCCTTTGGAAGGTGGGTTATGCGCCCAGTTTGTCAGAAGGGCTGATTCCTTGTGCTTAAGGGTGGGAGGAATAAGTCCTTGCATGACAATGTGCATATGCAGAGACAAACAAGAAATGATGTCTTGGTACTATGGTTACAGGGTCCTCAGAAGACGATGAAGAGCAGGAAGAGGCTGATGGTGAAGATACTCCAAAGCCATGTAACCTTAGGCAAACTGCTGAAGATGCTCAAGCCCCGCTGAAAGGTAGGCTATATGCAGAGCCTCTCTGAAGGGCTAATTTCTTGTGTATAACTGGGATACAGGTTGTTGAATGAAACTCTATACGTGTACAGACAAATAAGAAGTTCTCTCTAGGTTCTACAAGCACAGGGGCAACACAAGAAGGTGAAGGCCGAGAAGGGGAAGATGGCAAAGATCCCTGCGAGGAGTATAACCTTCGACCCAGGAAGGCTGTCCTGTACTTCCAGGATCCATTGGAAAGTAGGTTACGTGCACACTTTCTCAGAAGAGCTGATTTCTTGTGTACAGTGGGCTACAAGTTGCTAGATGAAAAGACATATACCTCCCCCCCCCCCAACTTTCATTTCAATTCCTTGCCTTCACTCTGCAGGTAAAACTCTCTCTTTGTGATTGAGAGGTGTGTATCCTGTGCACACTGCAGTTCTTGGACAGTGTGCATGCTCACTGCTGCTTTCCATTTCTTCAGGCCCATCTTCTCCTGTCAGGCAAAGGGCTTCATCTACCCGTGCTCGGTCGCGAAGCCCGTGCTGCAAAAGAACAAACAGGTTGGCGTATGGATAGTGATAGTTCTCAGGGATCCATAGTGGTGCCACTCCCATCACTGAGTAATGCTTGAGAAGATTTTCCGATTGATGGTCATGATGGGAAAAGCACAGCACTGTAGCTGTGGCAGCTGGAGGGTCTAGAGGAAGCAAGGCTTTTTCTTTGGGAAAGAAGAGAACTTTCATTAGCCAACAGCTTTTAAAAAGGCGGGATTTGGGGGTCAGCGATGATTGCGGATGTCCTGGCTGAGACTGGGTATCTGCAATTCTTCTCTTCTACACTTGAAGCTAGAATCCCCTTCCACACGTTGTCATTCAACGATTTCATCATGATGTATAAAAATGCCCACCTGCTTTTCTTCATGCTTGGATAGTGAATGCCAATCAATTCTAGGGCATTTTTAACAGTTTGGGAAGTTTATGCCAGTGTAGAAGTGCTCCTACACTCACTTTCGATTATGAAAACCACAGCAATCTCGCTAACTGCATGGTCAGTTAGAGAGCCCCTTTCCCTTTCTCTTTCATTCACATCAGGTGCCTACCCCTAAACTCTGGGAAAGACAAATTCAAGGGAAAGCACGTGGATGGAAGGAAAACCGGAACCACCTTGCCGGAAGGTGATCCAGTGCGAATTGAGAGTTCGGTAAGGAGCGGTGACTCATTGTGTTGGTGGGGCCTTTTCCAGGGGTCATGAAAAACCTTCCCTACTGTGCTGTTGACAGCTCCCAGGCTTTACAGTTTTCTCTCAGGGAACTTCAAGATCGTCCTGAACCTTGCCTTTGTGCTGGCATAGGAAGCACTAAGGAAGTTTGGAGGAAGCCTTTTTTTCGAGGATGCAGCTTTCTCTGACCTCTGACATGTCTTCTGTTGCATGTCTCTTTAGGTATGCTTCGATGGTGTGGGCGGTCTCTCTCACCACATTTCAGCCTTAAAGGAGACGGTCCTGTTCCCACTGCTTTACCCAGAAATCTTTGAGAGATTCCAAATCCGACCCCCCAGGTAACAGGCGGTGCATTAGAACTACAGAGCTAACTGTTGTGATATGCTTTTTAACAGGAAAAGTATTCTTCTTCTTCTTTTTTTTTTTTTTTTTTTTTTTTTTGGAGGGGCAATATCTCAAGACTTAAAGGCTAGCTTTATATATCCTTGGCCAACAAAGCTTAACTCACTGGATGTTGAGACATGACTTTAAATCCTCCCCTTTCTATGCCTTTAAAAGTATTGCAGATCTTCAGATGTTTTGCTGCTTTGTTCATAGGAATTCTTTTTTCCAGCTGATGTTTTAAGTAGGGTGTGGAAACAGGGAAGACCTTTTTCGGTCTCCCAGCTTAAGGCTTCCTCCCCAGCAGTTGCCAACAACTTCTGGAAGGCACAGTCCAAGAGCCTTGAACTTTTGCAGGGAGAAAGACAGTCTTTGCTCTCAAATCTCGCCTCTTAGCAACACTTGCACCTCTTTGGACTTTCCTCACACTGCAGCTCTGCCTGCTTTCTAATATTGGAAATGTTTTGATGAGGAGGGAAGGCTGCTTTGCTTTCACAATGGGGGTTGTCGTAGGCACTTTTCCATGTTTTTGCTGAAGCTACATAAATCTCTCTTTTTCATGTTGCAGAGGCTGTCTGTTTTATGGCCCACCAGGCACTGGAAAGACACTGGTGGCTCGAGCGCTCGCAAACGAGTGTGGGCAGGGAGACAGGAGAATAGCGTTCTTCATGAGAAAAGGTGCCGACTGCCTCAGCCAGTGGGTGGGAGAATCCGAGCGACAGCTGCACTCATTATTTCAGCAGGTAAGGAGGGAATGAGCTACAGGTTGGGTCAGAGTTGGACCTCTACTTTTCCATGGTGGATGTCTTGCAGGAGAACTTGGCCTCGTGGGCAGCTGGGCAGTGTCTCCTGTTGAAAAGGGAACATCAGTGTTTCCTTTTTCCCTGCCGTCCTGCTTTGCCTGAGGGGCTGGAAATCTTGCAGATGTTGGCTCCAGCACAGTGCCAGTGCCTTGGCAGCCAGAATGTTTCTCCTGCATGGTCTTGCTGAGTAGTGCTGTGTCCTACATACATCAGTATGACTGTCTCTGTACTTCCTTTCCAGGCCTATGAGATGCAGCCTTCGATTATTTTCTTTGATGAGATCGATGGTCTTGCTCCTGTGCGCTCCAGTCGCCAAGACCAGATTCATAGGTACTTCCTTTTTCTTCCATTTCCATATAATCTGCTTCACCTCTAGGAAAAGAAGACCCACCTGCTTCCCTTTATACGACACACACGCTTATTCTCAACTCCTCGAGTACAGTGACAGAGCGCTTCATAGGATTTTAAAGTCAAGAGTTGAAATTAGGTCACTAAGCTTGGTGTCCACACAAGGTCGCTCTCGAGACCTTGCCTCGACCTTTTTCTGTCTTCCCATGAGTCCTTTTGCTAATCAACAGCTCATCCACAAAAGCTTGTCCTTTTGGAGTGACGTGACTTTGGAGAAAGTCATGCCGGAGGTAACAACAGCTACTAAACCAGGGAATCCAAAGAACTTTTTTTTGTCAGTTCTATTGTCACAACGCTGCTGGCACTTATGGATGGCTTAGACAGCAGAGGAGAGATCGTAGTCATTGGAGCCACCAACAGGCCAGACTCCCTGGATCCTGCTTTACGAAGGCCTGGACGCTTTGACAGGGAGTTCCTTTTCACCTTGCCAAACAAGGAGGTAAGGCTGTTCAGTCAACCTTCCTGCTACTGGGGCAAAGCCTTGCTTGACAAGAAAACCAGGCTGCCGCACAGCATCTGCGAGAGTGAGGAAGGAAAGAAGTGGTGTATGTGCTGCACACCTCCCTGTTCCCCAAACAGAACCGGCAGGAAGGCTGCAAGCAGGAGTTTCACTCCGGCTGGAGCACATGGACAATCTTCCTTGCCCAAGTGCTTTCTCTTTGCTTAGTTAGTGAGTCCACCTAGGCACTTGCCTTCTGAAGTTGCCGCCTTGCTCTCAGTTTGCCATTTGGGAAAGCCTCGGAGGAAAAGTTGGGCTGGAGTGTGGCCGGGGGGGGCAGGGGTTGTGCACTGTTTAGTTTGTTCTGAGAAAAAGGTTTAAGACAAACCGAAATGTAACCATCTGGTTTGTAGGCGCGAAAAGAGATTTTCAAGATCCACACGAGAGCCTGGAGCCCCAAGCCACTGGACGCATTGCTTGACGAGCTTGCTGAAAAATGTGTCGGTAAGATGAAAAAGCACCCCCAGTTCCTGCCTGTGCCTGGGGCGTGACAGCGTCTGAGCTTGTGCCAGGCAGTCCCCAAGCTCCCATGCCTTCCCTCAGAATTCCACGCCCACGAGCCAGGCAGCATGACTTGGTTGCTGTCAGAGTGGGATGCTTCTGTCTACTTCCCTTCCCTCGCCCCTCAGAACATGGAAGGGTCTGGGGGGCATCTTCCTCAGGAGCTAAGTTTGGCTCAGAGGGCTACTTCCAAAGCACAGGCTATAGGGTGCTGTGCCTCCCGTAATGCAAGTTCCCCATCATGGAACTCCTCTGCAGTGCAGGAACTCTTTTTCCATTGTCCATGAAACTCTTCTCCCATCGGGCCACGTGCAAAGACTGAGAATGTCCCTTTGCAAAGCCCATCCTTGACTCCTTTGTGGTGCCTGAGGCTGACATACCTGTTGATTCTGCTCTTGTTGGTTAGGATACTGTGGGGCTGATATCCAAGCCCTCTGCGCTGAAGCTGTCCTCTGTGCTTTGCATCGATGCTGTCCCCAGATCTACACAAGCAGTCAGAAGCTGCAGATCGATGTTGCTGCCATTGAAGTCACAGCAACAGATTTTCTTGTGGCTATGCAGAAGACTGCCCCAGCTTCACAGAGGGCTGTGGCTTCCTCTGGACAACCACTGTCACCAGTTTGCAAGCCACTGCTTCAGAACACGCTAGAGAGACTGCTCAAAGGCGTGCAGAGGGTATTTCCCCACGCAGCACTTGCACTTAAGAAGGACCAACAGCCAGGTAAGGCCATGGCATTCACTGTCATAAAACTCTCCCAAAGCAAAGACTGCTAGTTTGTGCAATGCACAGAAACAAAGCTTTCAGTCAGGATGAGGTGAAGTTGAATGGTAGAGAGGGAAGAGCTGGGAACTCCTCCCACTTCACAGTAGAGAACAGTAGCGTGTTCTCCACTCAAGCATCCAGTTTCTGAAGGCTGTCAGCATCCTCTTTGCTGTTTCCAAGGAGAAAAGGAGCTTTCGCCGCTAGCAAAACATAGCTCGCACAAATCCAGACACTTGGGAGAGCTTTGTAGAGACTGAGGGCTTTGGAAATGGCATTCAGTGTATGCCCCTCAGGTGAAGAAATGCAAGGCCCTGGGTTTCAGCTCTCAGTTAGAAGCTGTCTTAGTGCAAGAGAAGGTTGCAGACCGTGTGGGAAAGTTAACAAGCCTCTCTTGCCTTCTCATGGTACCACTCCTCTCTTAGAAAACGACTGCGTGCACAGTGATGAGGAGTCACCTTCTGGTCCTGAAGATGAGCCGTTTGATCCCAGGCCTGGCCAGCAAAAGCAAACCTTCCTTAACTGGAACAGGTAACTGTCCGTGTCCTTTGATTGCAATTCTGATTGCTGGGGCTTTCCAAACTGTCTTGGCGGTTGCAAGTGGGAGGGGTGTTAGATGAGGGAGGAAGGAAGAGTTAGTCCAGGGTGTTTGGGCATCAAAAACTGCAAGAAGGAAGCACGGCGATATAAACAGGTGATACAGTTGTAAGAAAGCAAGTAGCTCCAGCCAATCATACTGAAGGAGCCAGCCTCCTTTTCCTCCACCTGAGACATCCACAGACAATCAGGGCACACGGATTTCATGCATGCTATTCTTTAAGGATTCCAGACCAAAGAAATGCATTGTCTCTCCTTTTAGCTAAAAAAAAATGCAATGTGGGTTTGTGGAGCCATCTAGCTTCCCAGCTTGGGAAGGCAGTAGTGACTCACATCATAGGAAGAAAACTGAGGAATGGCCTGCTAAAAGAGCTTAATAAAAACCCTGCAAAGAATGTCTTCATTTGCTATCTTTAAGCCACTGTGCTTACATTTGTATTTTGCCATTGCATTGTGAAAGTAATTCAATCCCACAGTGGAGATATTAGCTTATGAGGTCCCAGCTGGGTCAATAATTATTGTCAGTTTCTCTTACTGTGCTGCTCAGGAAAGCTTCTGACCCACAGAACTTGGTTCAGTCTCTAGGCTCCTTGACCTGAGCCAGAAAAGGTCCTGCAGTACTGGGATGGCAAAAAAAAAAAGGTGCTATTCACAGATGTATTCCATGATAACAGTGAAAAAAAATCACAAGAAAGTTGTATTTGCAATCTAGGAGACAGCACACAAGGAAAGATGAAACCTTTTGAATGAAGGAATCAAATAAATATCCTCCAGTTCCGTGGACTCACAGGAATGTTTTGCACTTCCTTAGATACAGCTAAGGCCTTTCAGAGCCCACAGCATTTGTTTTCTCAGAAGGGTTGTTCTGCTCCTTCCTGACCACCTTCTGCATTTCCAGTTGACCACCTGCACCTAAACCTGACCAATGCAGAGACCTCAAGGCTGCTCAGTCAGGACATGCTGAACATAAGTGCCTCATGTTGGGGGGCGGTGGGGGGGGGGAAGAGAGCCTGACTGGTGTGTGCTGGACAAAGAAAGACACCTTTAACATCTGTGTCCTGATTGTTTTCTTTGTAAACTTCTTGTTTTGCAGTTATGCTCCTAGCAGTGCTTGTTGCCAGCCAACATGTCACAGGCCCAGGTTCTTAATCGCTGGAGAGCCTGGATACGGGCAAAGTTCTCACTTGGCACCTGCGCTAATACACGCGCTGGAGAGGTTTGCAGTTCATGTGCTGGACCTGCCGGTTCTCTTTGCTAGCAGCACCTCACCCGAAGAGAGATGTGCACAGGTACCTCTTCTCTCTGCAATCTCACAGGATGAAGAGACTCAGGGGACGTAGGCAGACTTCACGGGGTTAATGGCCATGGCCTGGCTTTCCTCTGCTTTCTGTGGTGTTTATTTCACACCAAAAGAACACTTTTCTTGTACACTGAACAATGGAGAAGAAGGATGTTGTGCACGAGCATCTTTTCCATTCCAAGTTAAACAGTAAGGATGTTGCTAGCAGCTCAGGGAGCTCCAAGATGCTCTTGATAAACCCCTCTGCATGGCAAGAGCTGCTGCTGCTGACAGTGGGCTCTCCAGAGCTGTTTCCTTTGCCTCTTCAGACTCTGTTGCTCCCAGGAGGCACCTGTGCATCAGCCTGACTGCATGTCATGCCCTTTCTCTAGCCTCCTTCTTTAGAATACTGAAATGCAACCCAGGTTTGGGGGGAAAGAAAAGCCATTCTTTTCTCTTGTCATACCACAGGGAAGAGGCAAGAATACACTTGCTGGTAACTATGAGCATTCTTCGTAGCTGGGCAATTACTGACAGTACAGAGCAAGTAATCTGCTCTGAAGGATCCTCTGGAAATGAGATGGTCAGCTGTGAGCGAGAGAGCCTTTCAGACTGGCTGCAGGTTGTTCACCTCTTACGCACTGAACCCTGAAATTTGGAATGATAGGCAGGCTTCTTTCTGGGGCTCTGCTCTCACCCTTTCACCTAGGCTTGTGTTTGTTCAGCCTCTGCTCCACACTCACTTGCATACAAGCCCTCCCTCAGCTGGAAACTGAGTGGTGTAGCAGTGGCCCCAGGCTCATGTGGGACCCTGCTGAAGGGCTGGGCCTGCTTTTCAAGCACACTGCTACTTGCACCCAGGGGCGAAGCTCTGGGGGAGTTAGCTGACATCTAAGCAATTTGGAAATCGGGCAGAGGTTCAGGTCTGCCTCTCGC
Organism: Dromaius novaehollandiae; assembly: GCF_036370855.1. Lineage (NCBI taxonomy): Eukaryota > Metazoa > Chordata > Aves > Casuariiformes > Dromaiidae > Dromaius > Dromaius novaehollandiae. Next base: position 172,650 of record NW_026991474.1, read on the forward strand.
CGTGTAGCTATGTCCAAGGAGCTGGGTCCAAGCAGAAATGTTACCTTATTCTTGGTGGCTTGTTTGGACACTTGGTCTTTGTGCCATGTGGTTTTGGAGGCAACTTTGATTGATACATTGTTGCTCATGAGCAGCTTCTGCTCCCCGGTTCAAGAGTCTTCTCCGACTTCCTTTTTACCAGTTGATCCGAGAAGCCCAGAGGACAGCACCGAGCATCATTTATATTCCACGTATCCATGTCTGGTGGGAGGCTGCTGGAGTCACCTTGAGAGCTACGCTCACAACATTACTCGAGCGCATTCCAGCATATGCTCCAGTGCTGTTGCTCGCTACCTCGGATGTTTGCCATGCAGATCTCCCGCAAGAGGTATTTCTCTCACTGCTTTTCTGGCCTTTTCCAGTCTCCTCTTCATTCATCCCTCCATTCAACACCAGTATCACTAGGGCACCCTGCTGGCATCTCTTCCCTCTGCAGTTGCCACAAGGCTTCAAACTGAAGGGCAGCAAGGCAAGTAAATCCAAAACAGGCAGCCTCGGAGATGGCCAGTGTCCTCCCTGGGAGCACTGGAACCTAGGGTCGCTTCACAGAGCTTCAATCCTAGAGGGGTTCCTTAAAGAAGATGCCCTAGATTGCTGGGCTGACCCACTATAATCTCGCCTTTAAGGCCAGGAAGCAAACTTGTTCTAGTCTCTCCCTTGTTCAAAGCATTCCTCAGCTTCATGGAAAAAGGTATTCATCTTTTTGGAGTAGAAGACAAATTTGGGGGGGGGGGGGGGGGCGGGCCTTAGGGCTGCACTGTCTTTTCTCCTCCCGCCCCAGGTACAAGTGTTGTTTTCTGAGCTTTATGGAGAAGTTTTCAACGTCCAGTCACCTGGCAAGGAGGAAAGGAGAAAGTTTTTTGAGGACTTGCTTGTTCCCCAAGCTGCTAAACCTGCTGCAGCACAAAAAAAAGCAGGTGAGGCTATTCTGCAAACACAGCTTTGCTATCTGTAGCTTAGCAGCCATTCGGCATTTGCTTTGGTAATAGATTTCCTGGCATGAATGTTTACTCTGCTGGTATCTGAGTACCATCACTTGGCTAACCTTTTCTGGTTGACTGAAGCTTGTCAGGCACTGGAAGTCCTGCCTGTGGCATCAGCACCCGAGCCTCGACTGCTGACAGAGGAGGAAGAGAGGCAGCTTGAGGAGCAAGGGGATGAGACATGGCCAGCGGTGCCCGGAGCTTCCAGTACACCCCTCTCTAGTGGCAAGTTCCTTTTCTCTTCTCTTCTCTTCTCTTCTCTTCTCTTCTCTTCTCTTCTCTTCTCTTCTCTTCTCTTCTCTTCTCTTCTCTTCTCTTCTCTTCTCTTCTCTTCTCTTTCCTTTCCTTTCCTTTCCTTTCCTTTCCTTTCCTTTCCTTTCCTTTCCTTTCCTTTCCTTTCCTTTCCTTTCCTTTCCTTTCCTTTCCTTTCCTTTCCTTTCCTTTCCTTTTCTTTTTTCTTCTTTCTCCTCAGAAACTTGAGGAGGATTCTTTTGTGCTTGATATCACCTAACCAGTTCTTGTGCTTTTCAATTCTAATAACAAATTGACCCCCTTCACTTGCTGCCCTCTCTCCCTCAACACATGTATGTAGTGAGCCAGCACAATGGTACTCCAGTCCCTCTCACAGTGCTAGATTTTGCAGACAGACCTGCTTAGGTAATGCTTTGGCTTGCTTTTTCTCCTGCCTCTGTGCAGCTGTCTGCAGACAAAAGCGAAGGAGGAACACGTCGCCCTCAGAGAGCCTAGCAGAGAAGAGGAGGAAATGTTCACCCCGTGCTGAGAAGGAAGCCAGCATGTGTCTCAGGGTGGGTTGGAGCACTCCTTTTTTATTTGGTGATAGAAGAAAGGAGGATGCGAGTTGTGTTGGACTATTTTCTTTTGTGTCTGAACACATCGAGAGCCTATTCAAAAGATCTCATGCCATTGTAAACTTGTACTGTCTCCCTTTTTTCTTCAGCAACTGCTGAATGTCGTTGGTGAGGCAATGAAGGACTGCAACATCCACCACCTCAAAAAACTACATCTGGTGCTCAGCCAGTGTGTTTACCGCCATCGGCAAGATGATGACAAAACACAGTTAATAGAGGTACTTTGTTGACACAGCACTTCCTGTCACTGCTCTGCATGTCTTCCATGTGCACTGCAGTTATTCTGCTTAGTCACTCTCCATCCCTTTCCTGCTTAGTAGTCTGTGTTACATACGAGTTGCTGACTTCCATCTGGAAGGCATTGGGCCAGACTGCAAAGCCCTCGTTCAGTTTGCAGTGACTCCTGGCACTTTCAGATAGGCCACACATTCAGTCTTGAGATTCAAGAGCCACAAACCCATTTCTCTTTGAGATGCTTGTGCATGGGAGGAGGCAAACTTCTCTGTCCCTCTGTGGTTTGCCTTCAGAAGAGGAGATCTCCCGAGCCTGGCTCGTCTTGATCTCTTCTTCCACACTGCAAAAAGAGCGAGAACAGGTGCTCTGTTCTGACTGTGCGTTCTGTGTCCTACTCTGTTTTGCACACCTGAGGATAACTTTAAAGCTGGAGCTGATCAAAGACATTGCAATGGATGGAGCACATGTACTTTCTAAATAGCGCCAGCCAACACTTGTATGCACTTTTGTTTTATATAAAGCAGCTGACTACAGGATGTTTATGTTTCTATTCCAGCTTCTATCAAGTTTGCCTTTGTTTAGTTGGTGATTATTCTTTGTTATCTTTTTTAGGAAATGAAGGAAGAAATTGAAAACTTCTCCCATGCTCAGTAACAGGGAACGTGCTTCTACTCCCCCATTCTTTTTCTTTCTTTGCTGTCTTGTCATCAGTGCATAATTCAGTAAAGAGAGCTTGTAGATAGAATATAAATAGAGCTGTGCGTATATGCATACATATATATCTAGAATAGATTCATAAATCTCATATAAATCCTTTTAAGCTTTCTTACTGGCTATCTGTTGTTGTTGTTGTTCCATACATATTGTGCATACATACATGATCTGTTGAGATCAGTGTGTTCGGCCTTCCTTTCCCATGTGCATTGCCTGAAAGTCTCGTGCCTGGCATTTTTAGGAGACCAGTGGTTGTCAGTGCCTTTGGACCTACACACATCTGGACGTCTTCCAAGTAATCTCAGTGCCTCTCTGGCTGTTCCCCAGTGCCCTCCTGCTCGCCCCCCACCACCACCGAGGCTCAGCACCTTTGCCACAAATTCACCTCTATGCACGTGCACATGAGCAGCGCACACACACCCCATCGCTATCCTGAACTGCTCACAGCCCTGCGGGTCCTGTGCACCCACCACAGCACTTGCAGCCCACAGTCCCGGTGCCCTGCCTGCCCCCAGTGCCCCCGTTCTTCTTGTTCCACACATATTGTGTATATGTACATATGTAGATAATCTCTTGAGCTCAGTGCGTTCGTTGCATTGCTTTAAAGTCTCGTATCTGGCATTGTAACACAAGAAATTAGCTTGCAGCAATGGTAACTCCCTTGCCAGGCTTGCTCACCTGGATGGGCAGCGGTAACGTGCCTTCTTCCCAAATGGAGAGCTGCCAGAGGTTGGTCACAGCCTGCCTTTCTGAGCCCAGATCCAAAAGCTGCCCTGCTAGATGGCCATTGGCAGATGGCGATCGCAGAGCAGATGGCCATGGTATCATCACCTTTCTTTTCCTGGTTCCGCCCACCGCAAACAGAAATCAAGCAAAAGTAGGCAAGAAAATCAGGAGGAGGTAGCACTCCTGCCCTTCCCCTTCGTGCAGTGCAGTGGTGTGCGATGCAGCAGGAAGAGCTGAGAGTGAACAGCTGAAGCCGCCACGCAGACTTTACCTCAGACTTTGGAGAAACTCCAAGACAGCTAAGCACTTACAAAGGCAATGGCCACCCGAGCTGTAAAACCGTGAGCATCCCTCAAGGGGCACAACCTTTGCTGATTTGGTTTTACATTCTACTCACTGTGTCCTCTCAGAGAGGGTTGCTGCCCAGGTGCTCCTGCTCCTCTGTATCTTCTACCCTTTCATTTGAAAACCCCTCCCTCCTGCACTCTCACCTTGCTGATAGGGATGAGTTTCTTGGGTGAGAAGTTCACAGCAGGAGGATCCAGGTCGAGATGAGGCATTTAGAAATCGAGCAGAGAACAGCCCCGAACGGGAGGAGCTCTGTGGGCCTGCCATAAAGAACTGAGGAGTGGCCCTTACCCCACCAGAATTGTAATCTCTTCATCTCGGAAAGAATTCCTCCCAGACAGCAATGTGCTCTCCAACTACCTCCTCACAGGTGAAGGAGCAAGCCACTAAAGACCCCACCACCTCCCAAAAGCATTACTAATCGGAAAAGACTGACAAACTAGATTGCTTAGTGTAGACAAGATAAGAATAAAGGGAGTTCATGTAATTCTCTACAAATAGGTAAAAGCTGATGCAAAGATAATAAGGTGTTCATAGCTTCAGCTATAGAAGTAATTGTCCTGAATGAAACAATTGTGTTGTAAGTAGTGAAGAAGTAGTCTGAACTCAAAGAAGGACAGAGGAGCAAGAGCCTAGGATGGAAGGACTTACTAAAAGACTAATTAATGAATAATGTTCCGATCACTCGGTCATGTCTATTCTAAGAAAAAGAAGTCATAAGAATTTTGACAATCCAATCAGAGGAAAGCAGTGGAGATGGCTGCATTACAAAGATGAAGTTCAATAACATAGGTACTGAGGAAAAAATAAATAAATACGAAATACACTTTCCCCTCCACTTTATTACATTAGCAAGCTAATTACTGAAGAAAAAGACAGAGTACTTTTAAGAAAGGAGTAATATCAAGTTATGGAACTAGCTAACTAACTAAGCAACCAATGATAACAGCATTAGTGTTATTAGAATCAGGGGAAACCCATGAAATGTGCTGTCTGAAGTGTTGACTCCAGAAGGCAACTGGCCCTGACTAAATACAGCTTGCTATTTATTTGCTCAATTGTGCTGCTATTTGCAGACTGGCAAATACAACAGCCACAAGGCAAGATCCTGGCTGCCAAAGAGGTCAATTTGTCAGTAAAGGTGCAAAAGTAGGAAAAAAACATCCCTCCCCCCCCCACAAAAAGACTGAAAGGGGATAAAAATGAGGATAACACTCAATTTTCCAAATGTGCTATTTCTAGACATTTTCTTACTTCGTTATACATTCCCATTTAAATGCTTAAATCATTTGGCCCCTTTTTTGCACTACCCCATTCGGAAGTTCATTCGCAGTTTTCGCTCCCTGTACAGTTAGGAATGCTGTTCTAATTTCAGATCTAAATTTATTCATGGCCAATATAGACTTACGCAAGCTTGTGCAGATATTATCATTGAACTTACATAGCTTTCTCCCTCTGGTATGTTTACCTCAAAATGCAGTTATATGGAGTCCATTAAATCCCCTCTTAATTTTACGTTGGTTGAGTTGAACAAGCCAGTTGAGCAAGCTTTGAAAACACAACGCGATGATACGTACAGGGATGTTTTGGGAGAGCTCGTTTGCACGATACCATATTAATCCTGCGTGGCAGGGAAGACTGTGTTTTTTCCCCCTAATGCCACGAAAGTGCGACTGGCTCTTGCCAGCTGAGGAGAGAGACACGGACACAGAGTTTGGGACCACGAGGACAATTTCAGTTGTGTGCCCGCGGCGCCCCCGGGACGAGCCCTCCGGGGGGACCCGGTGGCTTCGCTGGTATCCAATCCACGCAGCTCATCTAGTCTTGTGAACTCGTTCGGCCAATCGCGGTTCGACACGCTTCCCGTGGCTGTCCAATCACCGCTGGCGGAGCACGCGGGGCGCTGGGCGGGAACGGGCAGTCAGCACCGCCTCATACCGGTTTTGACTCTTCAGGGGTGTTTGTCACCTACCGGAAAGGCCATGGCGGGGGAGGGGGAGGGGAGCACGGTGTGCCCTTGGATACCTCCGTCACGAGAGTTTGATTTCTGGATAGAAACTGTGGGGAAAAGTTCTCCTCCTCCATAGCATTAGAGATTAGTCAAAACTGTAGAAAGAAGTATGTGTCTTAAGATACTCTCTATCATGTACCTCTCCCCTGATGAACCATAGCCTAGTCCTGACAAAGCGCATAGATTCTCCTAGTCACAATTAATCACGCCTGTGCTCTGCTAGCGCTTCCAGCACTAAGGCAGCGGAAAGTTTTTGAACCTGGAAATGAGTTTGCCTGTATATCAGGTTAGCAGGCTCTATGAATTTGACCTTCTTCCCAGGAGCATCTTGGAGTTTCAGTTAGTTTTGTTCATAAAGCCTCTGCTATTTGACATTTGCAGTGCTCTTGATCCACTCCATTGTACCCGTGGCATTTGGTTTTTTGATACAGATCTAAAGGTTACTCTATGGAATTGTGAAGTGGTCCATCCTGTTTTCCACCTGTGAACGATCATCCGAGATTGGACCTGAAGACCTAGACAGTCCTCTCTATCTCTTGTCCTGTGACTTGACAGGTTCCTTACATGTAAGCACTGAAGTCTCCAGAAAACTTCCTCACTCAAAAAATTTACTTCAAATGAAACTAGTCCAAAAACTTTTCACAACCCAGATTTATTCAGGTGAAAAGTTATTGATCACAATACTATAGAGCCTCATAAAGTCATTTAACAAAGATGTCATACTCTAACTCTCTTCATTTGCCATTTTTGACTTACGTGGAACTGTGAAATACAGAAAGCAAGTGTATTGGAAGCATAGAAATAAACATGAAGCTATATGCTGTTGCTATACCTGAAAGTCTACCTTAGTTTATAAGCCAAACTAATAAGCACTCACAGTAAAAATGTGACTTTCTATATAGGATTTTCTGCATAAGATAATAGCCACTGTCAAACACTGATTGCAAGAAGAGAATGTCTAAGAAACATAGTGCAGATTCTAGTATTGTATAATAGTGTATTTCTGGAGTGGGCAAGCCCAAAAAACAACCAAACTGTTCCAAAAAACTTTCCTTGAACACAGTCAGAACTTGAGTTTAGTATAGCTTTCATCTACATAGCTATCCAGGTTATATATTAACACTTCCCTCTTCCCCCTCCTGTCTCATCCCACTCCCCCTCCCCCCCACCCCCCCAAAAAAAAGTCTGCTACAGAAAGTCTAGGCAAAACACAATAAAAGCAGAAATAATGCATAACACTGCCTGCTATGCAAAATCATTACCTACAGTTTCTGCTTATTCCTCCTTGGAGTCATTGCCTTGTAAACATTTGCCATCTTAGGCCACTGAAGAAGCAAGGAGAGTTCTATATTACATAGGAATACAAAGAGATCAATAAGCAATTAGCTAAGGTGACTCAGAGTAGTCTAGAGGTTGCTAATGTGAAAGTTGTGAGTTTTTAAGAACGCCATCCATAAAGAACATTTAGTTCATGGTTATATCAAGAAAAGGGCTCTTTTGAGTGGTACATAAATATTTGGTTGATTAAAATACAAAATGGCTGTGAAGGACCTATTCCTCAAAGAGCTAATACATCTTGATTTTATTTAATTTTTACCAGTGAAGACACAGAAATGCTCTTCGCTTGTATGTCTTTCTCTACAGCAGCAATCATGAAGCTAAAGAAATAATTTTAAAACATCCAAGAAAATTCTGAGTGTAATTTGCCCTGCTATTATTAGTAAAGAAAACCTGACACATCTTTAATGTTAGGCCCCTCACCTGATCTTAGATATCTCCATAGTAAATATCTACATCCAAGCTAATCATGTTATGTCCTTTTTATGCACAGTAAAAGACTGAAGTCATGTTAAGTTGCTGCTTATCTGACCTGTTTTAAACATCTACTTTGGGATAAGATGAACTGAGCCAGCAAAACTCCTTTCACTCTCTTCTGAATATAAAGGGAGCCTAAGATGACTAGACCAGATCTAGACACCTATGCTTCATCAGATACATCCTCCTCATAATATCTGAAAAAGATGCTTGACAAAGAATGAAAACATGCATATAGGCAAACAGGTTGGAGCAGGAAAAGTTCATGTGCCCATCATGTGGCAACACCAGTCTGGCAATGTCAACCACCACACTTGGATATTCACAGTCATAAGGTGAAATAGCAGCGGTGCAATGATGACCAGATATCCTGTAATATGTAGCTGCAACCCTGGGACATCAAACATAGAGGACATTGTGTGGATGTTCTCTCAGGGGATCAAAGAGATGCACAAGATATTCATGAACACATAATCCATAAAAATAAAACAGAGTGAATGATATTGCCTAGGTCCAAAGCCTAATTAATCCATTTTCTTCTTCTATTTTTACAATAAGAAAGGATCTCTGTCTACTGACCATACGATATTTTTCTAAGGTAACCACTTGGTATTAAAAAAAAAAAAAAGATATCCAAGAAAAAGAAGAATCATTGATATATTCTTGGCAAAAGTGAACAGGACAAGACATAAAATTTCCATAGGCCATTAACCAGTTAACAGGTGACATGAAAGCAAGCACTTTGTTATCCTGCTACACAGCATCTCTGAAATAAGCAGAAAAGAAGAATCCCTGTTTTTCAGTTTATTTGTCCACCTCAACCTCACTGCTGTGCCCCAAGATCTTATTTTCCTTGAACATTTGATTCTAACAAAAAGCTAACTAGGTATATTGGTACAGGTTATAAGTTACTAGATGCCATTGTAAGTCACACCAAAGATACACAGCTAATTTCCAGGGTAATACGGAAAATGATTAGAAAATAGTTTTGTGTGTAATCAAGACTCTAGTGCCCGTGAGTGACATAGCAGGTTAACTGTTCACAGCAGACTGTGGACAACATTTTTGAATTGAAAGGCTGATGACGTCCTTCCCTTCCTCCATTGCGCTGTCAGAAACATCGATAAAGACTATGGTAAATATTCAGCTTTTAACGTGCACTTCAGAAATAATGACGGCAGCAAATGTGTTTACAGGACAATGCTGAAGAAGATCAGCTATTTAAAGCATTCCTTTTCCACATACATAGCCACGCTTTCCCCCCCTCCCCCATACAGTCACACTAGGAAGATTGAAACAGTAAGGGCAAGAGTGTTCTCTTGATATTAAGGCATAAACCGGGCAGAGGGAAGGGTAAGATCATCATTTTTTGTAATAAATTAAAATGGACCCTTTTCCTACCGTTCCAGTCTCCACTTTTTATATGCAAATAAGGCAGAAAAATGGCAATGTTCCAAATGTTCTATTTCCTGTCCTCCTGACCTTGCTAGTGTTTTAATTTGGAAAGGATGACCTGGCTGCTCATTTTCCACAGGTCATTGGAGCCATAAATAATGAAATCAAGACAAAGGACAATGCACTGAGCTAAAGAATCAGTGCAAGTATCAAAGCAAGACAACACATGGCTGCAATTTATACAATATTTTGAGGCATCATATTCTGAGCATATTAGGAATCTCTATTTGTGATAAAGGCTATACCAAGGAAAAAAGATTACAAAATGAGAGCTGTGGTTATAACAATGTAGAATGGAAGACGATAGAAGTCTGAATCCTAACATTTTTAAGATTACCATTGCATGGTGCTTCTTTGATGATGTTTCTGAACTTAATGCAATTAATATGTAATTATAGAATACCAACAGGATCAAAAAAATCATTGGCCCATGAAAATACAGGAATTAAAGAAGAAACATAATACTGCCTTTTGATATTCAAAGCTGAATATGTAATGTCATTATGCTAAATAATCCTGCTGAACAGAAGAGGATTTTCGGCTGACAACATCTCTTTGCACGTCTGAATCTTAAAATACAAAACTCTTCCTATTACAATGTATAAAGAAACGTTTCTGTGGTACTGTATTCACGCATGGATTTCTCTGGAATTTCAACACGGATATGGACATATGTAAATCACGTGCACGCACATAAGCAGTGTTAATCGTCTATATTCTCTTCTTGTTTCTTCAAATAGAAAAGCTACCAAGTAGAACTCAAAGTGTGGGATTCATCTCAGATAATTCTCACAGAATTACACAATGACTGAGGTTGGAAGGGACCTCAGGAGATCATCTAGTCCAACACCCTTCCCCTCTCCCCCACCCAGCTCAGAGCAAGGTCAACTAGAGCAAGTTGCCCCGGATCATGTCCAGTTGCATTCTGAATGCCTTGAAGGATGGAGACTGCACTGTATTTGTCTTCTGATGATGCAAAGAGTCTTGCTAACAAGGCTTACTTCAGCATTGTACCACAAATATGTACATCACCACACACTTAGGAAGTCAGTGGTAGGTCACTCTGGGCTCTCTCAGAAAGAACAAGACTTGTTTAAAGAGCCCGTCCTGGAGACCAGGGGGCAAAAGTTGCTTATAGCTGCCATCGTTTAAGGACACTGCAACTAGACAGGCAGACAAAGTGGTGCTGGTAAGAGAGTGTAAATACAAGATATGTTCTGAGTCTTTCCGCTTGATGACATTCTCTAAAAAATCTTCTGCACATGCTGTAATCTAACACCCGCCCATCAGCTATTTGTAGCCATAAAGGAACGGAATCTCCAGAGGGTCAAACCTCCCCTAGCGCTGCGGGTGGGGGGCGGGATTGGCGGCCTGGCATGCGGGGAGCCGTAGTTTTCGCCGCGGCATGCCGGGAGCAGTCGTCTGCCGGCACTGGGCTTCCGGGCCGCCATTTTCACGTGCACGGTATGCTGGGAGGTGTAGTCTTCTCAGACGGGGCTACTGGGTGACCATGCTGCGCCTCTCGAGGGGGCGGGGGCGGGCAGGTCCCTGCCAGCGGGGCTCCCACCAGCCGGCCGCGTCGTGCTCTGTGGCAGGCCGGGAGCTGTAGTTCCAGGGGCCGGTGCCTTCTCAGCCCTGCAGCAGTGGCCCGCTGGGTCTGTTCCTTACTGGACACGTGTCACTCGTGCCTGAGTCCCCACAGGTCACGGGGGACAGTGGAATGTCCCTGGTTTTCCCCGGTACAGGGCAGGAAGCATTTTCCATCTCTGGTGGTGTTGCAAGACAACCTTGGAAGCTCAGAAAGAGTGTTCCTGCTGTTTAAACTAGGCAGATGAGCAGAACCTCTCTCTCTCTCTCTGTTTCCTGGGAGGAAATAATTCTTTAATCAAGGCCATCCTAGAACTGCTAAAGCCTTAAAGAAACTCTAAATCAAAATGTTTTGTTTTCTATGCATACATTGCCAATTTAGCAAAAGAATTCGAGGTATCCCCTAACTGAACTGTCCTCGCCGTAATACAAAAAGATCACGCCCATAGGTCAGAAAGAGCCGTGCCCGGGTGAAGACCCCTCCCCTGAGCATGCGTAGTAGTAAAATGGTGTGTAAGCTGCGGGGGGCAGCGCATGCGCGGCGGTGGGGAGCAAGATGGCGGCGAGCAGGGCGGGTGTTTTCACTGGAGGGCGGCGGGCGAGGGCCGAGGCCGCCTGGAGTCGAGCATGTGGGGGCCCCGGTGAGGCGAGCGTGTGCTTTTGGGTGGCCGCGGGCGTCGGGCTGTGTCCTGGCTGGTGGGGTCGTCGCTGCGTGGAGGCGATGGGGCGGGGGTGGGTCGGGCCCGGCTGCGCGCCGTGCCGGGTCTGCCGGAGCGCAGCTCTGACTCTCCCTTTTGCGTGTGTCGCCTGTAGGGCCCCGGTTCCTCCCCAGCGCGGGCCAGGGCGTGCGCTCGCCCCTGCAGATGCAGCCTGGAGGAGCGGGGGGAGGGTGTCTGCGCGGGAGTCTGGATGTCTCCAGCAGTGCCACGGCAGCCTGATGCCTCCTCTCATCTGGGATGCGGGTTCCTTCGCAGCTCTTCTGGGATGTGGGGCCCTTGGTGAGTTCCCTGCTGCCTCCTCTGGCGTTCTCTGCGAGCTCATAGATCCCTCCTCCTCCTCCCCCCGCCCCCTTGTCTGGTGGGGTGGGAGACCGGTGGCTCCTCCTGCCAAGCTGACAGCCACGTGGGGCACCCCTATGCGCTCCCTACGCATCTGGGATGGCCCCCCCACCCCGAGGGCCCCGCAGAGTCCCACCCTTCCTGCAACCAGCCCCCCCCCGAAGCCATTAAACCACCCACAAATCCTGCCCCAACGCCCAGGAGCTGTCTCGAAAAGGTAATAGGTTTGAAACGGAGACAGGCAAATCAAGGGCTATCGTTCTTCCATGTAGTTAAAGACCAAGAGAATTGTCAGTTAAGCGCATGTATACAAGGGTTTGAGAACAGTAACAATAACACTGAAGCAGAATCAAAATAAGGTTTTGTGGAAGATGGCGCAGGTAAGTATTAGGTGATGTGCCCGCCTGCCTAATAAGCTAGCCCTAATTGCTGTGTGTAATGTTTCTAAACTGTTTACCCTGTAACGTATGATGCAAAGTGCTGTATTAAGACCTTTCCCTTAAGGAAAAGAAGAAAAAAAAAAAAAAGAGGGGAAAAAAGAAAAGGAGCATTAAAGAGAAAAAAAACGTGCATAATTTTAAGCATTTCATTGAAAGTAAAATGGGAGTTTCTCTCTTTATTACAGAGATGGGACCAACGATAGGAAATGCTGACCAAGAGAAAAGCTGGACAAGCAGTTTTTTGAGATTAATCCCTAAGGGATGGGATGAAACAAGGAAGCCAAAATGCAGCGGACCCTCGATATCACCAGAAACGGCTACGGCAGGAGGTGTTCTGGCACGGGTAACTAAGGTAGCTATTGATAATGGCCGTTAGTTATTTTGGCCTCCCAGAGGCAGCACTGAGGACTGAGTAACCCGTTCCTACCCCGTGGCTATTGTTAACTGTATCTGCCCTTAGTTTTGCTTTGGTTGTTTCTATTTCATTTTGTTACCGTACATGCATATATGGAAAGAGAAAGATAGAATGCTTACTTTTTTAGATTAATCGCCGTGGCTGAAGTTGAAGAGACTATATATGAATATAAGCAAGCTGAAGTAATAAAATCAAATGGAGCCAAGTGAAAGCTGTCTCCCTCTGCCAGAAAAAGGGAAAGCCCGTTCCTCCTGGCGAGGAAGGATCGCTGTTAATAGTGATCCGAATAATAGCTCACCAACATATAACGGAAGGTCTGTACGCGTTACGAGACGTGTGCTGCGTACATTCATCTCTGCGTGTGACACTACGTGTCTGTGAAGCATCATACTTTTAAGAGCTGCGAGACAGCAAGTTATTATCTGAGGGGACTGGTAGTCAAGTGAGCAGATTTACCGAAGAGGAAGCGAGAGAGAGAGAAGTGTCTGAAGTGTAAAACTAAGAGATCAATTTCGCCAATTAGATGTCCCAATCCAAAATCCAAGTTTCCCCTAACCTGGTGTGTGTTGGGGCATTCACTAATCGCTCAGCACACCATAAGGTTGTATGACACTCTCATCTCAAGGGATCCTGTCTGTGACGCCAATTAGATGTCCCGATCCAATATCGGGAAGGTTTCGTTACAATCCCAAGGACGAGATTAAGACCCTAAAACCGGTCAAATACCGTACAACCTTTTAACTTTATTTTCAACGGAGTGGGGAGAAAAGGTGGGGAAAGGCGAAGGGGAGAGGGAAAAGGGGTAAGAGGAAAAGACAGAGAAAGTTGGAAAAGGAGAAAAGAAACTGGCTACCGCCACTCCGAGTCTGATGATGTTCCGCTGACTCCGCTGGAGATCTCCAGTCCTGGCAAACAAGCCCCCCCCCGTTCACCCAGTCTGCAGTTTTTATAGGTTCTTGCCCCGCTCTGGGAGGTGCTTCCTCACTTCCCCTGCAGATTAGCTGTCACGCGCAGTCCGCCCTCTCGGGACCTTCCAGAAACGGGCTGGGGGCATCTGGGGGTCTCCTGCTCATGCGCAGATGGCAAATGTGTACGTGCGGTTCGTGCCAGACGTGCTGTTCCCCTAGAAGCCGCCTTCTGCCCTTTTCGTGCCTTTTTCCCCCGTGCAGGTGCACGAGGTTGTTTCCCTCGCGGACGGCTCCCGGGGGCGCCGGCGCGGCATTGCCCGACACGCCTCGGCGGCGGCAGCTCTGCAGCAGCGGCAGCAATGTCGAGACAAAACCGCATCTAGTACCGGTTCTCTACATTTCTAAATAAAAATGGCTATCTACAGAGGACAGGAAAAAAGGTATGCACATCAGCAAATGGAAATGACTGCAGATTTAGAAGATGATGACCTTGTAAAAACAGGATGATTAATAAGCGGTGATATTTTGGGGCATTATCACAACCTTGTTCAGAGCTGGAAACTATATGGCCTTGCTGAAATCCTCCCAGAACTCTAGCGCTTTCCTAAGCAGTATTTTTCTGAAGAACTGGGCGTGTTTATAATTAAGACTCCACTCAAATATCACCTTTGATTACCATTTCTAGTTTAACCAAACAACAACCTTCTCATTTCTGAAGAGCCGTAAACAGGAATTTGTTTACATAACTAGGGGCTCTGTACTAAAAATACATGATTCAGAAGAAAGCAGCCCTGAAGGTATGGTTGAGAAGGTCAAGGTTGATGTGGGCCTTTCCACAATCAAAAGATAGCATTCAGACTGTGTTTGGGGTTTTTTTAGATTTACTGACTACTCTCTCATTTATTTCATTGTTTTCATTTCATCTGGGAATGATCTTGAGCAAAAATTAAAGGGAAATCACCACTTTCTTGTTACATGATTTTCACCTGCGAAATAGCTAGGTGTTGTAGTTCCCCTTGCTCTGTTAATTCCTCATGCTTACCTTCCCTAAGTGGTGAAAGTAGGGGAAATTATTTGCTCATCAGAGACCAACCATTGCAGGAATGCTCACAGAGAGCCACACATCAACCAGTTGTCTGGGATTCATTTGGGTAATGGTTCATCTTACTCCAGAAGAGACACCTATTTTTAGATGAATTACTATATTTTCTTGACCACACCTCTACTGCCTACACCTTGGAACTGGCATTCTAGTCTCTCTTCAGATGCCTGTGAAGTTCAGAGGGATGAATCCTACACCACATGTGTTTCTAACGGGGTCAGTAGTCACTTAAAATGGAGGTGTATTCAGATGATTCATTCTCATGATAAAACGTGTGTGAGATAGGTAATACAACTTGTCCTCTGGCGGTGTCTGTTTTTGCTGTTGACTCCAAGAGGACCCCCAACTTTTTTTTTTTTTTTTTTTGTTAATAGTTACCTGCCTTTGCCTGTAGCCTTGCTCTTTGCTGCAAAAGTCAGCAACATCCTTGGGGCAATAACAGCAGAGTAGCTGACATCTAAGATGGGCAGGTTCCTAAGAAGGAAGTACATGGGAGCATGCAGCTGAGACTCGGTCTTGATTAACATCACCATCTCCAAGTTTCCCACCAGAATCAGTAAGTAAATGAAAGAAAACCCCACAGTTAGCATAACCAGTGTGTTAAAGGATGTTACAGAGTCACTGTCCTGGCAGGCTGTGGGAACCAGGGATCCCTCCTGCCTGGCCACTGGAGCCCAGCCCAGTGAGGCTGGGGACCTGGAAGGCTTTCTGTCCCAGGCTGATGGATGCAGCTGCTGCTCTCCCATGTGCAGGTTCAGTCAATAGCAAGGCTGAGCCCTCTGTGCCTCTAATATCCCTACCCAGACTCTGGGCCTCTTGCTCAATGGCTAGTCCAGCCTGGAGTTTGCTGGAGAATCACATCCCAACGCACACCAGGTGAGGGGAAAACACAAAAACACTGTGGCCCCCTCAGCAGCTGGCGCCCAAGCACGTGGCTGCTATGAAATGTGGTCCAGCACCAGCCACTAACACTGAGACCCTCACTCTACTCACCCCTCCCCACCCCCAGCTGGCCTGCATGATACATGGGCAATATGAGTGCTGAGCACCTGAGACCCTCTCTCACCTCCGTTACTGGCATCACAGTCATGGGGGCCACTGCTGTCTCAGTTCTGACTCCAGTTGCTGGCCTCCAATTTGCTCATTCAGATCTCTCCGGTTGCTGGCACCTAGACCTTACAGCACTCACACACGGGGGGCGGAGTGAAGTTACATGGAAAGATAGTTGAGAGGATTTAGCAGGAAGATAGGATAGACTGCGGTGATGAGCCGCAGGGCTCTGTCACACAAGCATAATGACTGGCAACTGCTTCCATATGACCAGTCCCTTTTACACACCACTTCCCTATTCCCCTTCTTTGTTCCTCCCTGATCCCCTGCCCCACATATTGCTTAGTCAGTTCCGCATGGTTCCACAACACTCCATGAAGCAGATGCTCTGAAAATTCACAAACCCTTACATTGTCTACTGTGAGCTGCTGCCTATTCCATTGTCTATTAGGCAAGGGCTTTCAAACAGATCAGATTTGGATACAGGCAAAGGAACTCCTTCAGAAACCTTGCAGTGCAGCTCAGAGGGTATTTTATTCTTGGGATCTCCTGGCCTTGCTCGTGTCACGCTGCACACTCTCTGCCCGGACTCTCCACAGAGGCCGGGGCGGCAATGCAATAGACCATGTGGGCATGTCTGAAAATCACGGGGTGCCTCTGCTTTCACTTCCCACCCCCGGGCTGGAGCCTGCCAGTCGGGGCAGGAGGTCAGAGTTGGGCTCTGTGGGGCACTGGGACAGAGCTGTGGCCTTGGGGCAGTGAGTGGCAGCTGGGTCTGTGGAGCAGGAGGTCCGGGCCGGGGCTGTGGGGCAGGGGGAAAGAGCTGTCTGGGGCCCCATAGAGGGCAGGGGCCGAGTCTGCCCGAGCTGAGCCTCAGGGCCCCACACACTGCCACCGGCCCAGGCCTGGTGTGGCAGTGCCGAGGTGCCGGTGCCTTGAGGGAGCTGCCTTCCTGGGATCTTAAAGCCATGGGCTCAGTGCGCCCTTCGTGTATCTGTCTGCTTTCCCGGGGGGTGCAGTCGTGTGCCTTGCAACCGCCTGGATTGCTCCCTTGGCGTACTCCAGGCTCCTTTGCACAACCTTAGATCCCTTCTCCATGCATGCTCTGGTCCCCTCGTGCATGCTAAAGTCTCCTCCAGTCCTCTCCCTGCATCCCCAAGTTCTTTCCATTTCCCTCCATCAGCACCCTGGTCCCCTGCTTCCCCCTCCCTCAGCACTCTCCTCCCTTCCATCTCCCCTGAGGCATTCTCTGATCCCCACCGTTGCTCACCACGCGCACTCCCAGCCCCTCCGTTCCCTTCCCTCTGTGCTCCCCTTCCCTCCATTCACCTCCCAGCATGCTCGCATCCCCTCCCTTTTCCCCCACTCCCACTCACTTCCCCTCTACAGCTTCTCTCTTCTGCGGTCAGTGAATGAAAATGGGTTTTGGGGCTCCAGTGATAATCCCAGCCTGGCCCCACCCTTCACTTTGTTTTGCCCTGTTAGGATCACATCCTTAAAACCCCCCAAATTAGAACCCACCCCAAGACCAGGATTCCCAGAGGCTGCCTCTAACGCAGAGAAAATTTAGTGCCGAGGGGAAGAAATGACCTTTCCAATAAGCTTTTCTTTTTTTTTTTTTTTTCCCTGATTTTCCCAGGCTCTTACACTGCTGGGAGCCATTCATGGTGGATTTGCCTTAACACAGTTTTCAGGGTGAGAGAGCAAACCCCTCTGCTCCTGCACTAGGCCATGGCATCTCCATTCCTGAGGCCTAGTGAAGCAACAGCTGGGACTTGGCCCTTCCTCCCCAGAGGCTGAGTGAGTGCAATCACAGTCTTCCTCTTTATTCATTCGGGTGCTTATTTAGGCCTTCCTTCCTCAGCAGAGCCTCTCCTTGCCAGCAGTTATAGCCCCGCCACCCTGATTTGGGGACATCTCAGGAGCGGCATGCCTGAGGTGAGCCGCAGCCTGGGCAACCCCTCCTGTTGCTGCCTGTGCCCCCTGGCATCCTTGGGGAGTGGGCAGTGAGGTGGGGGCAGCTCCCTAAAGTGCCCCAGGCAGCTCCCCTTGCCCTTGCAGGGCCATCTTGGCAGCGCCTTGGGGGGTAAAGGGGTCCCTGCAGCCCCTCTGTGACACAGGCTGGGCCATCACACAGTGCATCACAGCAACAGCTGCCCCCTCCGCATATGGCCCCGGGAGCCTGAGCTGAGCCCAGGCGCTTGGGGCTGCTCTCGCCACGGCTCTGCCCTGCCCTGCCCTGCTCTGCTCTGCTCTGGAGGAGCTGCTGTGCTGTGAGCAGGGGAAGGCGAGAGGAGGTGGTGGGACAGCGCAAGACGCTGTTTGGTGACCTTCCCAGGAGGACGTTGGAGAGGAGCGGTTTGTCCTGGCTGCAAGAGCTATTTGGACTAAGTCGGTAGGCTGGGTATTCCCTCTGTACCCCTAGGGAAGTCCGCAGTGCTGCTGGCAATTGCTGCCTGGGGGAGCCCTCCATAATATGGCGCTGTCAGGGCTGCAGAACTTGTGCATTTAGAATCTTTGTTCCCCAGCAGCGTGTCCAGCCCCGTGTCACTATTCCCTTGTCGGCTGCGGCCACAGGACCTTTGGTCCTTGCTCCACTAACTGTCCCCTCCTTTGCTGCTGTCACACTTGTGGTCCTTGGTATTGTGGAACCAACCTGGTTTGCCAGGAGTGTTTTGGAGGTAGACGGTCATGGCTACTGAAGTCTCTGAGGACTGAGAAGGTGCGTGAGAGGAGGAATTGTAAAGGTGCTTCCTGTCTCAAGAATTTGCAGACAGCTCCTGTGTAATTCCCTGTTGCTGCTGTCTTTGGTTTTGGATTATCATTCCACCCAGACCTTGGGACTACTGGCACTCGTGTCTATGGGCTCAGTAATTTCCGTATTGTCTTGTGAACCAAACGCTTGCTTCACTCTCAGGAGGTTTGCCTTGTCCTCTTCAGCAATTTCCTTTGCCTGAGAAACTTCTTCAAAAGTAAAGAGCTTTTCTTCCATGCTCACAAAAGTTGATATGGGCTTCATACTGCTGTTTGAGTTCAGGTTCTGAGGAAGAATGGACCTCAGGCAGACTGAGGGAGTCCTTGCAGAAGGCAGAACGTCTTTACCTTGCTCCTTTTCGGTAAGTAATGTATTTCACACAGCACAATGATGCCGCTGCTGAAAGAACTGCCTCCAAAGTGTACCCCAGTCTAAAAGAGCCTGTACCTTTGCTCCCTGTAGGCACGCTATAGTGTGAGAGAAAGGAAACTTGTGGAATGCTATCAAGCTCCACTGGCAAGTAGGTTATAGGCACAGTTGCTCGGAAGGGCTAATTTCTCATGTAGAAGGGGGATAGAAGACGTTAAATGAAAACATAGGTATGCACAGCGCAATCAGAAATTATAGCTAGGCTCTGTAATTGTAGGGCCATCAAAGGCTGATGGACACCGAGAAGGGGAAGATGGCCAAGATGCTCCCAAGGAGTATAACCTTCGGCCCAGGAAGACTGTTGTCCAGTATCAAGAGCCTTTGGAAGGTGGGTTATGCGCCCAGTTTGTCAGAAGGGCTGATTCCTTGTGCTTAAGGGTGGGAGGAATAAGTCCTTGCATGACAATGTGCATATGCAGAGACAAACAAGAAATGATGTCTTGGTACTATGGTTACAGGGTCCTCAGAATACGATGAAGAGCAGGAAGAGGCTGATGGTGAAGATACTCCAAAGCCATGTAACCTTAGGCAAACTGCTGAAGATGCTCAAGCCCCGCTGAAAGGTAGGCTATATGCAGAGCCTCTCTGAAGGGCTAATTTCTTGTGTATAAGTGGGATACAGGTTGTTGAATGAAACTCTATACGTGTACAGACAAATAAGAAGTTCTCTCTAGGTTCTACAAGCACAGGGGCAACACAAGAAGGTGAAGGCCGAGAAGGGGAAGATGGCAAAGATCCCTGCGAGGAGTATAACCTTCGACCCAGGAAGACTGTCCTGTACTTCCAGGATCCATTGGAAAGTAGGTTACGTGCACACTTTCTCAGAAGAGCTGATTTCTTGTGTACAGTGGGCTACAAGTTGCTAGATGAAAAGACATATACCTCCCCCCCCCCAACTTTCATTTCAATTCCTTGCCTTCATTCTGCAGGTAAAACTCTCTCTTTGTGATTGAGAGGTGTGTATCCTGTGCACACTGCAGTTCTTGGACAGTGTGCATGCTCACTGCTGCTTTCCATTTCTTCAGGCCCATCTTCTCCTGTCAGGCAAAGGGCTGCATCTACCCGTGCTTGGTCGCGAAGCCCGTGCTGCAAAAGAACAAACAGGTTGGCGTATGGATAGTGATAGTTCTCAGGGATCCATAGTGGTGCCACTCCCATCACTGAGTAATGCTTGAGAAGATTTTCCGATTGATGGTCATGATGGGAAAAGCACAGCACTGTAGCTGTGGCAGCTGGAGGGTCTAGAGGAAGCAAGGCTTTTTCTTTGGGAAAGAAGAGAACTTTCATTAGCCAACAGCTTTTAAAAAGGCAGGATTTGGGGGTCAGCGATGAGATGATTGCGGATGTCCTGGCTGAGACTGGGTATCTGCAATTCTTCTCTTCTACACTTGAAGCTAGAATCCCCTTCCACACGTTGTCATTCAACGATTTCATCATGATGTATAAAAATGCCCACCTGCTTTTCTTCATGCTTGGATAGTGAATGCCAATCAATTCTAGGGCATTTTTAACAGTTTGGGAAGTTTATGCCAGTGTAGAAGTGCTTCTACACTCACTTTCGATGATGAAAACCACAGCAATCTCGCTAAGTGCATGGTCAGTTAGAGAGCCCCTTTCCCTTTCTCTTTCATTCACATCAGGTGCCTACCCCTAAACTCTGGGAAAGACAAATTCAAGGGAAAGCACGTGGATGGAAGGAAAACCGGAACCACCTTGCCGGAAGGTGATCCAGTGCGAATTGAGAGTTCGGTAAGGAGCGGTGACTCATTGTGTTGGTGGGGCCTTTTCCAGGGGTCATGAAAAACCTTCCCTACTGTGCTGTTGACAGCTCCCAGGCTTTACAGTTTTCTCTCAGGGAACTTCAAGATCGTCCTGAACCTTGCCTTTGTGCTGGCATAGGAAGCACTAAGGAAGTTTGGAGGAAGCCTTTTTTTCGAGGATGCAGCTTTCTCTGACCTCTGACATGTCTTCTGTTGCATGTCTCTTTAGGTATGCTTCGATGGTGTGGGCGGTCTCTCTCACCACATTTCAGCCTTAAAGGAGACGGTCCTGTTCCCACTGCTTTACCCAGAAATCTTTGAGAGATTCCAAATCCGACCCCCCAGGTAACAGGCGGTGCATTAGAACTACAGAGCTAACTGTTGTGATATGCTTTTTAACAGGAAAAGTATTCTTCTTCTTCTTTTTTTTTTTTTTTTTTTTTTTTGGAGGGGCAATATCTCAAGACTTAAAGGCTAGCTTTATATATCCTTGGCCAACAAAGCTTAACTCACTGGATGTTGAGACATGACTTTAAATCCTCCCCTTTCTATGCCTTTAAAAGTATTGCAGATCTTCAGATGTTTTGCTGCTTTGTTCATAGGAATTCTTTTTTCCAGCTGATGTTTTAAGTAGGGTGTGGAAACAGGGAAGACCTTTTTCGGTCTCCCAGCTTAAGGCTTCCTCCCCAGCAGTTGCCAACAACTTCTGGAAGGCACAGTCCAAGAGCCTTGAACTTTTGCAGGGAGAAAGACAGTCTTTGCTCTCAAATCTCGCCTCTTAGCAACACTTGCACCTCTTTGGACTTTCCTCACACTGCAGCTCTGCCTGCTTTCTAATATTGGAAATGTTTTGATGAGGAGGGAAGGCTGCTTTGCTTTCACAATGGGGGTTGTCGTAGGCCCTTTTCCATGTTTTTGCTGAAGCTACATAAATCTCTCTTTTTCATGTTGCAGAGGCTGTCTGTTTTATGGCCCACCAGGCACTGGAAAGACACTGGTGGCTCGAGCGCTCGCAAACGAGTGTGGGCAGGGAGACAGGAGAATAGCGTTCTTCATGAGAAAAGGTGCCGACTGCCTCAGCCAGTGGGTGGGAGAATCCGAGCGACAGCTGCGCTCATTATTTCAGCAGGTAAGGAGGGAATGAGCTACAGGTTGGGTCAGAGTTGGACCTCTACTTTTCCATGGTGGATGTCTTGCAGGAGAACTTGGCCTCGTGGGCAGCTGGGCAGTGTCTCCTGTTGAAAAGGGAACATCAGTGTTTCCTTTTTCCCTGCCGTCCTGCTTTGCCTGAGGGGCTGGAAATCTTGCAGATGTTGGCTCCAGCACAGTGCCAGTGCCTTGGCAGCCAGAATGTTTCTCCTGCATGGTCTTGCTGAGTAGTGCTGTGTCCTACATACATCAGTATGACTGTCTCTGTACTTCCTTTCCAGGCCTATGAGATGCAGCCTTCGATTATTTTCTTTGATGAGATCGATGGTCTTGCTCCTGTGCGCTCCAGTCGCCAAGACCAGATTCATAGGTACTTCCTTTTTCTTCCATTTCCATATAATCTGCTTCACCTCTAGGAAAAGAAGACCCACCTGCTTCCCTTTATACGACACACACGCTTATTCTGAACTCCTCGAGTACAATGACACAGCGCTTCATAGGATTTTAAAGACAAGAGTTGAAATTAGGTCACTAAGCTTGGTGTCCAGACAAGGTCGCTCTCGAGACCTTGCCTCGACCTTTTTCTGTCTTCCCATGAGTCCTTTTGCTAATCAACAGCTCATCCACAAAAGCTTGTCCTTTTGGAGTGACGTGACTTTGGAGAAAGTCATGCCGGAGGTAACAACAGCTACTAAACCAGGGAATCCAAAGAACTTTTTTTTGTCAGTTCTATTGTCACAACGCTGCTGGCACTTATGGATGGCTTAGACAGCAGAGGAGAGATCGTAGTCATTGGAGCCACCAACAGGCCAGACTCCCTGGATCCTGCTTTACGAAGGCCTGGACGCTTTGACAGGGAGTTCCTTTTCACCTTGCCAAACAAGGAGGTAAGGCTGTTCAGTCAACCTTCCTGCTACTGGGGCAAAGCCTTGCTTGACAAGAAAACCAGGCTGCCGCACAGCATCTCCGAGCGTGAGGAAGGAAAGAAGTGGTGTATGTGCTGCACACCTCCCTGTTCCCCAAACAGAACCGGCAGGAAGGCTGCAAGCAGGAGTTTCACTCCGGCTGGAGCACATGGACAATCTTCCTTGCCCAAGTGCTTTCTCTTTGCTTAGTTAGTGAGTCCACCTAGGCACTTGCCTTCTGAAGTTGCCGCCTTGCTCTCAGTTTGCCATTTGGGAAAGCCTCGGAGGAAAAGTTGGGCTGGAGTGTGGCCGGGGGGCAGGGGTTGTGCACTGTTTAGTTTGTTTTGAGAAAAAGGTTTAAGACAAACCGAAATGTAACCATCTGGTTTGTAGGCGCGAAAAGAGATTTTCAAGATCCACACGAGAGCCTGGAGCCCCAAGCCACTGGACACATTGCTTGACGAGCTTGCTGAAAAATGTGTCGGTAAGATGAAAAAGCACCCCCAGTTCCTGCCTGTGCCTGGGGCGTGACAGCGTCTGAGCTTGTGCCAGGCAGTCCCCAGGCTCCCATGCCTTCCCTCAGAATTCCACGCCCACGAGCCAGGCAGCATGACTTGGTTGCTGTCAGAGTGGGATGCTTCTGTCTACTTCCCTTCCCTCGCCCCTCAGAACATGGAAGGGTCTGGGGGGCATCTTCCTCAGGAGCGAAGTTTGGCTCAGAGGGCTACTTCCAAAGCACAGGCTATAGGGTGCTGTGCCTCCCGTAATGCAAGTTCCCCATCATGGAACTCCTCTGCAGTGCAGGAACTCTTTTTCCATTGTCCGTGAAACTCTTCTTCCTTTGGGCCACGTGCAAAGACTGAGAATGTCCCTTTGCAAAGCCCATCCTTGACTCCTTTGTGGTGCCTGAGGCTGACATACCTGTTGATTCTGCTCTTGTTGGTTAGGATACTGTGGGGCTGATATCCAAGCCCTCTGCGCTGAAGCTGTCCTCTGTGCTTTGCATCGATGCTGTCCCCAGATCTACACAAGCAGTCAGAAGCTGCAGATCGATGTTGCTGCCATTGAAGTCACAGCAACAGATTTTCTTGTGGCTATGCAGAAGACTGCCCCAGCTTCACAGAGGGCTGTGGCTTCCTCTGGACAACCACTGTCACCAGTTTGCAAGCCACTGCTTCAGAACACGCTAGAGAGACTGCTCAAAGGCGTGCAGAGGGTATTTCCCCACGCAGCACTTGCACTTAAGAAGGACCAACAGCCAGGTAAGGCCATGGCATGCACTGTCATAAAACTCTCCCAAAGCAAAGACTGCTGGTTTGTGCAATGCACAGAAACAAAGCTTTCAGTCAGGATGAGGTGAAGTTGAATGGTAGAGAGGGAAGAGCTGGGAACTCCTCCCACTTCACAGTAGAGAACAGTAGCGTGTTCTCCACTCAAGCATCCAGTTTCTGAAGGCTGTCAGCATCCTCTTTGCTGTTTCCAAGGAGAAAAGGAGCTTTCGCCGCTAGCAAAACATAGCTCGCACAAATCCAGACACTTGGGAGAGCTTTGTAGAGACTGAGGGCTTTGGAAATGGCATTCAGTGTATGCCCCTCAGGTGAAGAAATGCAAGGCCCTGAGTTTCAGCTCTCAGTTAGAAGCTGTCTTAGTGCAAGAGAAGGTTGCAGACCGTGTGGGAAAGTTAACAAGCCTCTCTTGCCTTCTCATGGTACCACTCCTCTCTTAGAAAACGACTGCGTGCACAGTGATGAGGAGTCACCTTCTGGTCCTGAAGATGAGCCGTTTGATCCCAGGCCTGGCCAGCAAAAGCAAACCTTCCTTAACTGGAACAGGTAACTGTCCGTGTCCTTTGATTGCAATTCTGATTGCTGGGGCTTTCCAAACTGTCTTGGCGGTTGCAAGTGGGAGGGGTGTTAGATGAGGGAGGAAGGAAGAGTTAGTCCAGGGTGTTTGGGCATCAAAAACTGCAAGAAGGAAGCACGGCGATATAAACAGGTGATACAGTTGTAAGAAAGCAAGTAGCTCCAGCCAATCATACTGAAGGAGCCAGCCTCCTTTTCCTCCACCTGAGACATCCACAGACAATCAGGGCACACGGATTTCATGCATGCTATTCTTTAAGGATTCCAGACCAAAGAAATGCATTGTCTCTCCTTTTAGCTAAAAAAAAATGCAATGTGGGTTTGTGGAGCCATCTAGCTTCCCAGATTGGGAAGGCAGTAGTGACTCACATCATAGGAAGAAAACTGAGGAATGGCCTGCTAAAAGAGCTTAATAAAAACCCTGCAAAGAATGTCTTCATTTGCTATCTTTAAGCCACTGTGCTTACATTTGTATTTTGCCATTGCATTGTGAAAGTAATTCAATCCCACAGTGGAGATATTAGCTTATGAGGTCCCAGCTGGGTCAATAATTATTGTCAGTTTCTCTTACTGTGCTGCTCAGGAAAGCTTCTGACCCACAGAACTTGGTTCAGTCTCTAGGCTCCTTGACCTGAGCCAGAAAAGGTCCTGCAGTACTGGGATGGCAAAAAAAAAAAGGTGCTATTCACAGATGTATTCCATGATAACAGTGAAAAAAAATCACAAGAAAGTTGTATTTGCAATCTAGGAGACAGCACACAAGGAAAGATGAAACCTTTTGAATGAAGGAATCAAATAAATATCCTCCAGTTCCGTGGACTCACAGGAATGTTTTGCACTTCCTTAGATACAGCTAAGGCCTTTCAGAGCCCATGGCATTTGTTTTCTCAGAAGGGTTGTTCTGCTCCTTCCTGACCACCTTCTGCATTTCCAGTTGACCACCTGCACCTAAACCTGACCAATGCAGAGACCTCAAGGCTGCTCAGTCAGGACATGCTGAACATAAGTGCCTCATGTTGGGGGGCGGTGGGGGGGGGGAAGAGAGCCTGACTGGTGTGTGCTGGACAAAGAAAGACACCTTTAACATCTGTGTCCTGATTGTTTTCTTTGTAAACTTCTTGTTTTGCAGTTATGCTCCTAGCAGTGCTTGTTGCCAGCCAACATGTCACAGGCCCAGGTTCTTAATCGCTGGAGAGCCTGGATACGGGCAAAGTTCTCACTTGGCACCTGCGCTAATACACGCGCTGGAGAGGTTTGCAGTTCATGTGCTGGACCTGCCGGTTCTCTTTGCTAGCAGCACCTCACCCGAAGAGAGATGTGCACAGGTACCTCTTCTCTCTGCAATCTCACAGGATGAAGAGACTCAGGGGACGTAGGCAGACTTCACGGGGTTAATGGCCATGGCCTGGCTTTCCTCTGCTTTCTGTGGTGTTTATTTCACACCAAAAGAACACTTTTCTTGTACACTGAACAATGGAGAAGAAGGATGTTGTGCACGAGCATCTTTTCCATTCCAAGTTAAACAGTAAGGATGTTGCTAGCAGCTCAGGGAGCTCCAAGATGCTCTTGATAAACCCCTCTGCATGGCAAGAGCTGCTGCTGCTGACAGTGGGCTCTCCAGAGCTGTTTCCTTTGCCTCTTCAGATTCTGTTGCTCCCAGGAGGCACCTGTGCATCAGCCTGACTGCATGTCATGCCCTTTCTCTAGCCTCCTTCTTTAGAATACTGAAATGCAACCCAGGTTTGGGGGGAAAGAAAAGCGATTCTTTTCTCTCGTCATACCACAGGGAAGAAGCAAGAATACACTTGCTGGTAACTATGAGCATTCTTCGTAGCTGGGCAATTACTGACAGTACAGAGCAAGTAATCTGCTCTGAAGGATCCTCTGGAAATGAGATGGTCAGCTGTGAGCGAGAGAGCCTTTCAGACTGGCTGCAGGTTGTTCACCTCTTACGCACTGAACCCTGAAATTTGGAATGATAGGCAGGCTTCTTTCTGGGGCTCTGCTCTCACCCTTTCACCTAGGCCTGTGTTTGTTCAGCCTCTGCTCCACACTCACTTGCATACAAGCCCTCCCTCAGCTGGAAACTGAGTGGTGTAGCAGTGGCCCCAGGCTCATGTGGGACCCTGCTGAAGGGCTGGGCCTGCCTTTCAAGCACTCTGCTACTTGCACCCAGGGGCGAAGCTCTGGGGGAGTTAGCTGACATCTAAGCAATTTGGAAATCGGGCAGAGGTTCAGGTCTGCCTCTCGCCGTGTAGCTATGTCCAAGGAGCTGGGTCCAAGCAGAAATGTTACCTTATTCTTGGAGGCTTGTTTGGACACTTGGTCTTTGTGCCATGTGGTTTTGGAGGCAACTTTGATTGATACATTGTTGCTCATGAGCAGCTTCTGCTCCCCGGTTCAAGAGTCTTCTCCGAACTTCCTTTTTACCAGTTGATCCGAGAAGCCCAGAGGACAGCACCGAGCATCATTTATATTCCACGTATCCATGTCTGGTGGGAGGCTGCTGGAGTCACCTTGAGAGCTACGCTCACAACATTACTCGAGCGCATTCCAGCATATGCTCCAGTGCTGTTGCTCGCTACCTCGGATGTTTGCCATGCAGATCTCCCGCAAGAGGTATTTCTCTCACTGCTTTTCTGGCCTTTTCCAGTCTCCTCTTCATTCATCACTCCATTCAACACCAGTATCACTAGGGCACCCTGCTGGCATCTCTTCCCTCTGCAGTTGCCACAAGGCTTCAAACTGAAGGGCAGCAAGGCAAGTAAATCCAAAACAGGCAGCCTCGGAGATGGCCAGTGTCCTCCCTGGGAGCACTGGAACCTAGGGTCGCTTCACAGAGCTTCAATCCTAGAGGGGTTCCTTAAAGAAGATGCCCTAGATTGCTGGGCTGACCCACTATAATCTCGCCTTTAAGGCCAGGAAGCAAACTTGTTCTAGTCTCTCCCTTGTTCAAAGCATTCCTCAGCTTCATGGAAAAAGGTATTCATCTTTTTGGAGTAGAAGACAAATTTGGGGGCGGGGCGGGCCTTAGGGCTGCACTGTCTTTTCTCCTCCCACCCCAGGTACAAGTGTTGTTTTCTGAGCTTTATGGAGAAGTTTTCAACGTCCAGTCACCTGGCAAGGAGGAAAGGAGAAAGTTTTTTGAGGACTTGCTTGTTCCCCAAGCTGCTAAACCTGCTGCAGCACAAAAAAAAGCAGGTGAGGCTATTCTGCAAACACAGCTTTGCTATCTGTAGCTTAGCAGCCATTCGGCATTTGCTTTGGTAATAGATTTCCTGGCATGAATGTTTACTCTGCTGGTATCTGAGTACCATCACTTGGCTAACCTTTTCTGGTTGACTGAAGCTTGTCAGGCACTGGAAGTCCTGCCTGTGGCATCACCACCCGAGCCTCGACTGCTGACAGAGGAGGAAGAGAGGCAGCTTGAGGAGCAAGGGGATGAGACATGGCCAGCGGTGCCTGGAGCTTCCAGTACACCCCTCTCTAGTGGCAAGTTCCTTTTCTCTTCTCTTCTCTTCTCTTCTCTTCTCTTCTCTTCTCTTCTCTTCTCTTCTCTTCTCTTCTCTTCTCTTCTCTTCTCTTCTCTTCTCTTTTCTTTTCTTTTCTTTTCTTTTCTTTTTTCTTTTCTTTTCTTTTCTTTTCTTTTCTTTTTTCTTCTTTCTCCTCAGAAACTTGAGGAGGATTCTTTTGTGCTTGATATCACCTAACCAGTTCTTGTGCTTTTCAATTCTAATAACAAATTGACCCCCTTCACTTGCTGCCCTCTCTCCCTCAACACATGTATGTAGTGAGCCAGCACAATGGTACTCCAGTCCCTCTCACAGTGCTAGATTTTGCAGACAGACCTGCTTAGGTAATGCTTTGGCTTGCTTTTTCTCCTGCCTCTGTGCAGCTGTCTGCAGACAAAAGCGAAGGAGGAACACGTCGCCCTCAGAGAGCCTAGCAGAGAAGAGGAGGAAATGTTCACCCCGTGCTGAGAAGGAAGCCAGCATGTGTCTCAGGGTGGGTTGGAGCACTCCTTTTTTATTTGGTGATAGAAGAAAGGAGGATGCGAGTTGTGTTGGACTATTTTCTTTTGTGTCTGAACACATCGAGAGCCTATTCAAAAGATCTCATGCCATTGTAAACTTGTACTGTCTCCCTTTTTTCTTCAGCAACTGCTGAATGTCGTTGGTGAGGCCATGAAGGACTGCAACATCCACCACCTCAAAAAACTACATCTGGTGCTCAGCCAGTGTGTTTACCGCCATCGGCAAGATGATGACAAAACACAGTTAATAGAGGTACTTTGTTGACACAGCACTTCCTGTCACTGCTCTGCACGTCTTCCATGTGCACTGCAGTTATTCTGCTTAGTCACTCTCCATCCCTTTCCTGCTTAGTAGTCTGTGTTACATACGAGTTGCTGACTTCCATCTGGAAGGCATTGGGCCAGACTGCAAAGCCCTCGTTCAGTTTGCAGTGACTCCTGGCACTTTCAGATAGGCCACACATTCAGTCTTGAGATTCAAGAGCCACAAGCCCATTTCTCTTTGAGATGCTTGTGCATGGGAGGAGGCAAACTTCTCTGTCCCTCTGTGGTTTGCCTTCAGAAGAGGAGATCTCCCGAGCCTGGCTCGTCTTGATCTCTTCTTCCACACTGCAAAAAGAGCGAGAACAGGTGCTCTGTTCTGACTGTGCGTTCTGTGTCCTACTCTGTTTTGCACACCTGAGGATAACTTTAAAGCTGGAGCTGATCAAAGACATTGCAATGGATGGAGCACATGTACTTTCTAAATAGCGCCAGCCAACACTTGTATGCACTTTTGTTTTATATAAAGCAGCTGACTACAGGATGTTTATGTTTCTATTCCAGCTTCTATCAAGTTTGCCTTTGTTTAGTTGGTGATTATTCTTTGTTATCTTTTTTAGGAAATGAAGGAAGAAATTGAAAACTTCTCCCATGCTCAGTAACAGGGAACGTGCTTCTACTCCCCCATTCTTTTTCTTTCTTTGCTGTCTTGTCATCACTGCATAATTCAGTAAAGAGAGCTTGTAGATAGAATATAAATAGAGCTGTGCGTATATGCATACATATATATCTAGAATAGATTCATAAATCTCATATAAATCCTTTTAAGCTTTCTTACTGGCTATCTGTTGTTGTTGTTGTTCCATACATATTGTGCATACATACATGATCTGTTGAGATCAGTGTGTTCGGCCTTCCTTTCCCATGTGCATTGCCTGAAAGTCTCATGCCTGGCATTTTTAGGAGACCAGTGGTTGTCAGTGCCTTTGGACCTACACACATCTGGACGTCTTCCAAGTAATCTCAGTGCCTCTCTGGCTGTTCCCCAGTGCCCTCCTGCTCGCCCCCCACCACCACCGAGGCTCAGCACCTTTGCCACAAATTCACCTCTATGCACGTGCACATGAGCAGCGCACACACACCCCATCGCTATCCTGAACTGCTCACAGCCCTGCGGGTCCTGTGCACCCACCACAGCACTTGCAGCCCACAGTCCCGGTGCCCTGCCTGCCCCCAGTGCCCCCGTTCTTCTTGTTCCACACATATTGTGTATATGTACATATGTAGATAATCGCTTGAGCTCAGTGCGTTCGTTGCATGCTTTAAAGTCTCGTATCTGGCATTGTAACACAAGAAATTAGCTTGCAGCAATGGTAACTCCCTTGCCAGGCTTGCTCACCTGGATGGGCAGCGGTAACGTGCCTTCTTCCCAAATGGAGAGCTGCCAGAGGTTGGTCACAGCCTGCCTTTCTGAGCCCAGATCCAAAAGCTGCCCTGCTAGATGGCCATTGGCAGATGGCGATCGCAGAGCAGACGGCCATGGTATCATCACCTTTCTTTTCCTGGTTCCGCCCACCGCAAACAGAAATCAAGCAAAAGTAGGCAAGAAAATCAGGAGGAGGTAGCACTCCTGCCCTTCCCCTTCGTGCAGTGCAGTGGTGTGCGATGCAGCAGGAAGAGCTGAGAGTGAACAGCTGAAGCCGCCACGCAGACTTTACCTCAGACTTTGGAGAAACTCCAAGACAGCTAAGCACTTACAAAGGCAATGGCCACCCGAGCTGTAAAACCGTGAGCATCCCTCAAGGGGCACAACCTTTGCTGATTTGGTTTTACATTCTACTCACTGTGTCCTCTCAGAGAGGGTTGCTGCCCAGGTGCTCCTGCTCCTCTGCATCTTCTACCCTTTCATTTGAAAACCCCTCCCTCCTGCACTCTCACCTTGCTGATAGGGATGAGTTTCTTGGGTGAGAAGTTCACAGCAGGAGGATCCAGGTCGAGATGAGGCATTTAGAAATCGAGCAGAGAACAGCCCCGAACGGGAGGAGCTCTGTGGGCCTGCCATAAAGAACTGAGGAGTGGCCCTTACCCCACCAGAATCGTAATCTCTTCATCTCGGAAAGAATTCCTCCCAGACAGCAATGCGCTCTCCAACTACCTCCTCACAGGTGAAGGAGCAAGCCACTAAAGACCCCACCACCTCCCAAAAGCATTACTAATCGGAAAAGACTGACAAACTAGATTGCTTAGTGTAGACAAGATAAGAATAAAGGGAGTTCATGTAATTCTCTACAAATAGGTAAAAGCTGATGCAAAGATAATAAGGTGTTCATAGCTTCAGCTATAGAAGTAATTGTCCTGAATGAAACAATTGTGTTGTAAGTAGTGAAGAAGTAGTCTGAACTCAAAGAAGGACAGAGGAGCAAGAGCCTAGGATGGAAGGACTTACTAAAAGACTAATTAATGAATAATGTTCCGATCACTCGGTCATGTCTATTCTAAGAAAAAGAAGTCATAAGAATTTTGACAATCCAATCAGAGGAAAGCAGTGGAGATGGCTGCATTACAAAGATGAAGTTCAATAACATAGGTACTGAGGAAAAAATAAATAAATACGAAATACACTTTCCCCTCCACTTTATTACATTAGCAAGCTAATTACTGAAGAAAAAGACAGAGTACTTTTAAGAAAGGAGTAATATCAAGTTATGGAACTAGCTAACTAACTAAGCAACCAATGATAACAGCATTAGTGTTATTAGAATCAGGGGAAACCCATGAAATGTGCTGTCTGAAGTGTTGACTCCAGAAGGCAACTGGCCCTGACTAAATACAGCTTGCTATTTATTTGCTCAATTGTGCTGCTATTTGCAGACTGGCAAATACAACAGCCACAAGGCAAGATCCTGGCTGCCAAACAGGTCAATTTGTCAGTAAAGGTGCAAAAGTAGGAAAAAAACATCCCTCCCCCCCCCACAAAAAGACTGAAAGGGGATAAAAATGAGGATAACACTCAATTTTCCAAATGTGCTATTTCTAGACATTTTCTTACTTCGTTATACATTCCCATTTAAATGCTTAAATCATTTGGCCCCTTTTTTGCACTACCCCATTCGGAAGTTCATTCGCAGTTTTCGCTCCCTGTACAGTTAGGAATGCTGTTCTAATTTCAGATCTAAATTTATTCATGGCCAATATAGACTTACGCAAGCTTGTGCAGATATTATCATTGAACTTACATAGCTTTCTCCCTCTGGTATATTTACCTCAAAATGCAGTTATATGGAGTCCATTAAATCCCCTCTTAATTTTACGTTGGTTGAGTTGAACAAGCCAGTTGAGCAAGCTTTGAAAACACAACGCGATGATACATACCGGGATGTTTTGGGAGAGCTCGTTTGCACGATACCATATTAATCCTGCGTGGCAGGGAAGACTGTGTTTTTTCCCCCTAATGCCACGAAAGTGCGACTGGCTCTTGCCAGCTGAGGAGAGAGACACGGACACAGAGTTTGGGACCACGAGGACAATTTCAGTTGTGTGCCCGCGGCGCCCCCGGGACGAGCCCTCCGGGGGGACCCGGTGGCTTCGCTGGTATCCAATCCACGCAGCTCATCTAGTCTTGTGAACTCGTTCGGCCAATCGCGGTTCGACACGCTTCCCGTGGCTGTCCAATCACCGCTGGCGGAGCACGCGGGGCGCTGGGCGGGAACGGGCAGTCAGCACCGCCTCATACCGGTTTTGACTCTTCAGGGGTGTTTGTCACCTACCGGAAAGGCCATGGCGGGGGAGGGGGAGGGGAGCACGGTGTGCCCTTGGATACCTCCGTCACGAGAGTTTGATTTCTGGATAGAAACTGTGGGGAAAAGTTCTCCTCCTCCATAGCATTAGAGATTAGTCAAAACTGTAGAAAGAAGTATGTGTCTTAAGATACTCTCTATCATGTACCTCTCCCCTGATGGACCATAGCCTAGTCCTGACAAAGCGCATAGATTCTCCTAGTTGCAATTAATCACGCCTGTGCTCTGCTAGCGCTTCCAGCACTAAGGCAGCGGAAAGTTTTTGAACCTGGAAATGAGTTTGCCTGTATATCAGGTTAGCAGGCTCTATGAATTTGACCTTCTTCCCAGGAGCATCTTGGAGTTTCAGTTAGTTTTGTTCATAAAGCCTCTGCTATTTGACATTTGCAGTGCTCTTGATCCACTCCATTGTACCCGTGGCATTTGGTTTTTTGATACAGATCTAAAGGTTACTCTATGGAATTGTGAAGTGGTCCATCCTGTTTTCCACCTGTGAACGATCATCCGAGATTGGACCTGAAGACCTAGACAGTCCTCTCTATCTCTTGTCCTGTGACTTGACAGGTTCCTTACGTGTAAGCACTGAAGTCTCCAGAAAACTTCCTCACTCAAAAAAATTTACTTCAAATGAAACTAGTCCAAAAACTTTTCACAACCCAGATTTATTCAGGTGAAAAGTTATTGATCACAATACTATAGAGCCTCATAAAGTCATTTAACAAAGATGTCATACTCTAACTCTCTTCGTTTGCCATTTTTGACTTACGTGGAACTGTGAAATACAGAAAGCAAGTGTATTGGAAGCATAGAAATAAACATGAAGCTATATGCTGTTGCTATACCTGAAAGTCTACCTTAGTTTATAAGCCAAACTAATAAGCACTCACAGTAAAAATGTGACTTTCTATATAGGATTTTCTGCATAAGATAATAGCCACTGTGAAACACTGATTGCAAGAAGAGAATGTCTAAGAAACATAGTGCAGATTCTAGTATTGTATAATAGTGTATTTCTGGAGTGGGCAAGCCCAAAAAACAACCAAACTGTTCCAAAAAACTTTCCTTGAACACAGTCAGAACTTGAGTTTAGTATAGCTTTCGTCTACATAGCTATCCAGGTTATATATTAACACTTCCCTCTTCCCCCTCCTGTCCCATCCCACTCCCCCTTCCCCCCACCCCCCAAAAAAAAAGTCTGCTACAGAAAGTCTAGGCAAAACACAATAAAAGCAGAAATAATGCATAACACTGCCTGCTATGCAAAATCATTATCTACAGTTTCTGCTTATTCCTCCTTGGAGTCATTGCCTTGTAAGCATTTGCCATCTTAGGCCACTGAAGAAGCAAGGAGAGTTCTATATTACATAGGAATACAAAGAGATCAATAAGCAATTAGCTAAGGTGACTCAGAGTAGTCTAGAGGTTGCTAATGTGAAAGTTGTGAGTTTTTAAGAACTCCATCCATAAAGAACATTTAGTTCATGGTTATATCAAGAAAAGGGCTCTTTTGAGTGGTACATAAATATTTGGTTGATTAAAATACAAAATGGCTGTGAAGGACCTATTCCTCAAAGAGCTAATACATCTTGATTTTATTTAATTTTTACCAGTGAAGACACAGAAATGCTCTTCGCTTGTATGTCTTTCTCTACAGCAGCAATCATGAAGCTAAAGAAATAATTTTAAAACATCCAAGAAAATTCTGAGTGTAATTTGCCCTGCTATTATTAGTAAAGAAAACCTGACACATCTTTAATGTTAGGCCCCTCACCTGATCTTAGATATCTCCATAGTAAATATCTACATCCAAGCTAATCATGTTATGTCCTTTTTATGCACAGTAAAAGACTGAAGTCATGTTAAGTTGCTGCTTATCTGACCTGTTTTAAACATCTACTTTGGGATAAGATGAACTGAGCCAGCAAAAACTCCTTTCACTCTCTTCTGAATATAAAGGGAGCCTAAGATGACTAGACCAGATCTAGACACCTATGCTTCATCAGATACATCCTCCTCATAATATCTGAAAAAGATGCTTGACAAAGAATGAAAACATGCATATAGGCAAACAGGTTGGAGCAGGAAAAGTTCATGTGCCCATCATGTGGCAACACCAGTCTGGCAATGTCAACCACCACACTTGGATATTCACAGTCATAAGGTGAAATAGCAGCGGTGCAATGATGACCAGATATCCTGTAATATGTAGCTGCAACCCTGGGACATCAAACATAGAGGACATTGTGTGGATGTTCTCTCAGGGGATCAAAGAGATGCACAAGATATTCATGAACACATAATCCATAAAAATAAAACAGAGTGAATGATATTGCCTAGGTCCAAAGCCTAATTAATCCATTTTCTTCTTCTATTTTTATAATAAGAAAGGATCTCTGTCTACTGACCATACGATATTTTTCTAAGGTAACCACTTGGTATTAAAAAAAAAAAAAGATATCCAAGAAAAAGAAGAATCACTGATATATTCTTGGCAAAAGTGAACAGGACAAGACATAAAATTTCCATAGGCCATTAACCAGTTAACAGGTGACATGAAAGCAAGCACTTTGTTATCCTGCTACACAGCATCTCTGAAATAAGCAGAAAAGAAGAATCCCTGTTTTTCAGTTTATTTGTCCACCTCAACCTCACTGCTGTGCCCCAAGATCTTATTTTCCTTGAACATTTGATTCTAACAAAAAGTTAACTAGGTATATTGGTACAGGTTATAAGTTACTAGATGCCATTGTAAGTCACACCAAAGATACACAGCTAATTTCCAGGGTAATACGGAAAATGATTAGAAAATAGTTTTGTGTGTAATCAAGACTCTAGTGCCCGTGAGTGACATAGCAGGTTAACTGTTCACAGCAGACTGTGGACAACATTTTTGAATTGAAAGGCTGATGACGTCCTTCCCTTCCTCCATTGCGCTGTCAGAAACATCGATAAAGACTATGGTAAATATTCAGCTTTTAACGTGCACTTCAGAAATAATGACGGCAGCAAATGTGTTTACAGGACAATGCTGAAGAAGATCAGCTATTTAAAGCATTCCTTTTCCACATACATAGCCACGCTTTCCCCCCCTCCCCCATGCAGTCACACTAGGAAGATTGAAACAGTAAGGGCAAGAGTGTTCTCTTGATATTAAGGCATAAACCGGGCAGAGGGAAGGGTAAGATCATCATTTTTTGTAATAAATTAAAATGGACCCTTTTCCTACCGTTCCAGTCTCCACTTTTTATATGCAAATAAGGCAGAAAAATGGCAATGTTCCAAATGTTCTATTTCCTGTCCTCCTGACCTTGCTAGTGTTTTAATTTGGAAAGGATGACCTGGCTGCTCATTTTCCACAGGTCATTGGAGCCATAAATAATGAGGTCAAGACAAAGGACAATGCACTGAGCTAAAGAATCAGTGCAAGTATCAAAGCAAGACAACACATGGCTGCAATTTATACAATATTTTGAGGCATCATATTCTGAGCATATTAGGAATCTCTATTTGTGATAAAGGCTATACCAAGGAAAAAAGATTACAAAATGAGAGCTGTGGTTATAACGATGTAGAATGGAAGACGATAGAAGTCTGAATCATAACATTTTTAAGATTACCATTGCATGGTGCTTCTTTGATGATGTTTCTGAACTTAATGCAATTAATATGTAATTATAGAATACCAACAGGATCAAAAAAATCATTGGCCCATGAAAATACAGGAATTAAAGAAGAAACATAATACTGCCTTTTGATATTCAAAGCTGAATATGTAATGTCATTATGCTAAATAATCCTGCTGAACAGAAGAGGATTTTCGGCTGACAACATCTCTTTGCACGTCTGAATCTTAAAATACAAAACTCTTCCTATTACAATGTATAAAGAAACGTTTCTGTGGTACTGTATTCACGCATGGATTTCTCTGGAATTTCAACACGGATATGGACATATGTAAATCACGTGCACACACATAAGCAGTGTTAATCGTCTATATTCTCTTCTTGTTTCTTCAAATAGAAAAACTACCAAGTAGAACTCAAAGTGTGGGATTCATCTCAGATAATTCTCACAGAATTACACAATGACTGAGGTTGGAAGGGACCTCAGGAGATCATCTAGTCCAACACCCTTCCCCTCTCCCCCACCCAGCTCAGAGCAAGGTCAACTAGAGCAAGTTGCCCCGGATCATGTCCAGTTGCATTCTGAATGCCTTGAAGGATGGAGACTGCACTGTATTTGTCTTCTGCTGATACAAAGAGTCTTGCTAACAAGGCTTACTTCAGCATTGTACCACAAATATGTACATCACCACACACTTAGGAAGTCAGTGGTAGGTCACTCTGGGCTCTCTCAGAAAGAACAACACTTGTTTAAAGAGCCCGTCCTGGAGACCAGGGGGCAAAAGTTGCTTATAGCTGCCATCGTTTAAGGACACTGCAACTAGACAGGCAGACAAAGTGGTGCTGGTAAGAGAGT
This sequence comes from Dromaius novaehollandiae, assembly GCF_036370855.1. NCBI lineage: Eukaryota > Metazoa > Chordata > Aves > Casuariiformes > Dromaiidae > Dromaius > Dromaius novaehollandiae. The sequence goes on from NW_026991474.1 coordinate 209,834, forward strand.
GTAAATACAAGATATGTTCTGAGTCTTTCCGCTTGATGACATTCTCTAAAAAATCTTCTGCACATGCTGTAATCTAACACCCGCCCATCAGCTATTTGTAGCCATAAAGGAACGGAATCTCCAGAGGGTCAAACCTCCCCTAGCGCTGCGGGTGGGGGGCGGGATTGGCGGCCTGGCATGCGGGGAGCCGTAGTTTTCGCCGCGGCATGCTGGGAGCAGTCGTCTGCCGGCACTGGGCTTCCGGGCCGCCATTTTCACGTGCACGGTATGCTGGGAGGTGTAGTCTTCTCAGACGGGGCTACTGGGTGACCATGCTGCGCCTCTCGAGGGGGCGGGGGCGGGCAGGTCCCTGCCAGCGGGGCTCCCACCAGCCGGCCGCGTCGTGCTCTGTGGCAGGCCGGGAGCTGTAGTTCCAGGGGCCGGTGCCTTCTCAGCCCTGCAGCAGTGGCCCGCTGGGTCTGTTCCTTACTGGACACGTGTCACTCGTGCCTGAGTCCCCACAGGTCACGGGGGACAGTGGAATGTCCCTGGTTTTCCCCGGTACAGGGCAGGAAGCATTTTCCATCTCTGGTGGTGTTGCAAGACAACCTTGGAAGCTCAGAAAGAGTGTTCCTGCTGTTTAAACTAGGCAGATGAGCAGAACCTCTCTCTCTCTCTCTGTTTCCTGGGAGGAAATAATTCTTTAATCAAGGCCATCCTAGAACTGCTAAAGCCTTAAAGAAACTCTAAATCAAAATGTTTTGTTTTCTATGCATACATTGCCAATTTAGCAAAAGAATTCGAGGTATCCCCTAACTGAACTGTCCTCGCCGTAATACAAAAAGATCACGCCCATAGGTCAGAAAGAGCCGTGCCCGGGTGAAGACCCCTCCCCTGAGCATGCGTAGTAGTAAAATGGTGTGTAAGCTGCGGGGGGCAGCGCATGCGCGGCGGTGGGGAGCAAGATGGCGGCGAGCAGGGCGGGTGTTTTCACTGGAGGGCGGCGGGCGAGGGCCGAGGCCGCCTGGAGTCGAGCATGTGGGGGCCCCGGTGAGGCGAGCGTGTGCTTTGGGGTGGCCGCGGGCGTCGGGCTGTGTCCTGGCTGGTGGGGTCGTCGCTGCGTGGAGGCGATGGGGCGGGGGTGGGTCGGGCCCGGCTGCGCGCCGTGCCGGGTCTGCCGGAGCGCGGCTCTGACTCTCCCTTTTGCGTGTGTCGCCTGTAGGGCCCCGGTTCCTCCCCAGCGCGGGCCAGGGCGTGCGCTCGCCCCTGCAGATGCAGCCTGGAGGAGCGGGGGGAGGGTGTCTGCGCGGGAGTCTGGATGTCTCCAGCAGTGCCACGGCAGCCTGATGCCTCCTCTCATCTGGGATGCGGGTTCCTTCGCAGCTCTTCTGGGATGTGGGGCCCTTGGTGAGTTCCCTGCTGCCTCCTCTGGCGTTCTCTGCGAGCTCATAGATCCCTCCTCCTCCTCCCCCCGCCCCCCTGTCTGGTGGGGTGGGAGACCGGTGGCTCCTCCTGCCAAGCTGACAGCCACGTGGGGCACCCCTATGCGCTCCCTACGCATCTGGGATGGCCCCCCCACCCCGAGGGCCCCGCAGAGTCCCACCCTTCCTGCAACCAGCCCCGCCCCGAAGCCATTAAACCACCCACAAATCCTGCCCCAACGCCCAGGAGCTGTCTCGAAAAGGTAATAGGTTTGAAACGGAGACAGGCAAATCAAGGGCTATCGTTCTTCCATGTAGTTAAAGACCAAGAGAATTGTCAGTTAAGCGCATGTATACAAGGGTTTGAGAACAGTAACAATAACACTGAAGCAGAATCAAAATAAGGTTTTGTGGAAGATGGCGCAGGTAAGTATTAGGTGATGTGCCCGCCTGCCTAATAAGCTAGCCCTAATTGCTGTGTGTAATGTTTCTAAACTGTTTACCCTGTAACGTATGATGCAAAGTGCTGTATTAAGACCTTTCCCTTAAGGAAAAGAAGAAAAAAAAAAAAGAGGGGAAAAAAGAAAAGGAGCATTAAAGAGAAAAAAAACGTGCATAATTTTAAGCATTTCATTGAAAGTAAAATGGGAGTTTCTCTCTTTATTACAGAGATGGGACCAACGATAGGAAATGCTGACCAAGAGAAAAGCTGGACAAGCAGTTTTTTGAGATTAATCCCTAAGGGATGGGATGAAACAAGGAAGCCAAAATGCAGCGGACCCTCGATATCACCAGAAACGGCTACGGCAGGAGGTGTTCTGGCACGGGTAACTAAGGTAGCTATTGATAATGGCCGTTAGTTATTTTGGCCTCCCAGAGGCAGCACTGAGGACTGAGTAACCCGTTCCTACCCCGTGGCTATTGTTAACTGTATCTGCCCTTAGTTTTGCTTTGGTTGTTTCTATTTCATTTTGTTACCGTACATGCATATATGGAAAGAGAAAGATAGAATGCTTACTTTTTTAGATTAATCGCCGTGGCTGAAGTTGAAGAGACTATATATGAATATAAGCAAGCTGAAGTAATAAAATCAAATGGAGCCAAGTGAAAGCTGTCTCCCTCTGCCAGAAAAAGGGAAAGCCCGTTCCTCCTGGCGAGGAAGGATCGCTGTTAATAGTGATCCGAATAATAGCTCACCAACATATAACGGAAGGTCTGTACGCGTTACGAGACGTGTGCTGCGTACATTCATCTCTGCGTGTGACACTACGTGTCTGTGAAGCATCATACTTTTAAGAGCTGCGAGACAGCAAGTTATTATCTGAGGGGACTGGTAGTCAAGTGACCAGATTTACCGAAGAGGAAGCGAGAGAGAGAGAAGTGTCTGAAGTGTAAAACTAAGAGATCAATTTCGCCAATTAGATGTCCCAATCCAAAATCCAAGTTTCCCCTAACCTGGTGTGTGTTGGGGCATTCACTAATCGCTCAGCACACCATAAGGTTGTATGACACTCTCATCTCAAGGGATCCTGTCTGTGACGCCAATTAGATGTCCCGATCCAATATCGGGAAGGTTTCGTTACAATCCCAAGGACGAGATTAAGACCCTAAAACCGGTCAAATACCGTACAACCTTTTAACTTTATTTTCAACGGAGTGGGGAGAAAAGGTGGGGAAAGGCGAAGGGGAGAGGGAAAAGGGGTAAGAGGAAAAGACAGAGAAAGTTGGAAAAGGAGAAAAGAAACTGGCTACCGCCACTCCGAGTCTGATGATGTTCCGCTGACTCCGCTGGAGATCTCCAGTCCTGGCAAACAAGCCCCCCCCCGTTCACCCAGTCTGCAGTTTCTATAGGTTCTTGCCCCGCTCTGGGAGGTGCTTCCTCACTTCCCCTGCAGATTAGCTGTCACGCGCAGTCCGCCCTCTCGGGACCTTCCAGAAACGGGCTGGGGGCATCTGGGGGTCTCCTGCTCATGCGCAGATGGCAAATGTGTACGTGCGGTTCGTGCCAGACGTGCTGTTCCCCTAGAAGCCGCCTTCTGCCCTTTTCGTGCCTTTTTCCCCCGTGCAGGTGCACGAGGTTGTTTCCCTCGCGGACGGCTCCCGGGGGCGCCGGGGCGGCATTGCCCGACACGCCTCGGCGGCGGCAGCTCTGCAGCAGCGGCAGCAATGTCGAGACAAAACCGCATCTAGTACCGGTTCTCTACATTTCTAAATAAAAATGGCTATCTACAGAGGACAGGAAAAAAGGTATGCACATCAGCAAATCAAAATGACTGCAGATTTAGAAGATGATGACCTTGTAAAAACAGGATGATTAATAAGCGGTGATATTTTGGGGCATTATCACAACCTTGTTCAGAGCTGGAAACTATATGGCCTTGCTGAAATCCTCCCAGAACTCTAGCGCTTTCCTAAGCAGTATTTTTCTGAAGAACTGGGCGTGTTTATAATTAAGACTCCACTCAAATATCACCTTTGATTACCATTTCTAGTTTAACCAAACAACAACCTTCTCATTTCTGAAGAGCCGTAAACAGGAATTTGTTTACATAACTAGGGGCTCTGTACTAAAAATACATGATTCAGAAGAAAGCAGCCCTGAAGGTATGGTTGAGGTGGTCAAGGTTGATGTGGGCCTTTCCACAATCAAAAGATAGCATTCAGACTGTGTTTGGGGTTTTTTTAGATTTACTGACTACTCTCTCATTTATTTCATTGTTTTCATTTCATCTGGGAATGATCTTGAGCAAAAATTAAAGGGAAATCACCACTTTCTTGTTACATGATTTTCACCTGCGAAATAGCTAGGTGTTGTAGTTCCCCTTGCTCTGTTAATTCCTCATGCTTACCTTCCCTAAGTGGTGAAAGTAGGGGAAATTATTTGCTCATCAGAGACCAACCATTGCAGGAATGCTCACAGAGAGCCACACATCAACCAGTTGTCTGGGATTCATTTGGGTAATGGTTCATCTTACTCCAGAAGAGACACCTATTTTTAGATGAATTACTATATTTTCTTGACCACACCTCTACTGCCTACACCTTGGAACTGGCATTCTAGTCTCTCTTCAGATGCCTGTGAAGTTCAGAGGGATGAATCCTACACCACATGTGTTTCTAACGGGGTCAGTAGTCACTTAAAATGGAGGTGTATTCAGATGATTCATTCTCATGATAAAACGTGTGTGAGATAGGTAATACAACTTGTCCTCTGGCGGTGTCTGTTTTTGCTGTTGACTCCAAGAGGACCCCCAACTTTTTTTTTTTTTTTTTTTTTTTTGTTAATAGTTACCTGCCTTTGCCTGTAGCCTTGCTCTTTGCTGCAAAAGTCAGCAACATCCTTGGGGCAATAACAGCAGAGTAGCTGACATCTAAGATGGGCAGGTTCCTAAGAAGGAAGTACATGGGAGCATGCAGCTGAGACTCGGTCTTGATTAACATCACCATCTCCAAGTTTCCCACCAGAATCAGTAAGTAAATGAAAGAAAACCCCACAGTTAGCATAACCAGTGTGTTAAAGGATGTTACAGAGTCACTGTCCTGGCAGGCTGTGGGAACCAGGGATCCCTCCTGCCTGGCCACTGGAGCCCAGCCCAGTGAGGCTGGGGACCTGGAAGGCTTTCTGTCCCAGGCTGATGGATGCAGCTGCTGCTCTGCCATGTGCAGGTTCAGTCAATAGCAAGGCTGAGCCCTCTGTGCCTCTAATATCCCTACCCAGACTCTGGGCCTCTTGCTCAATGGCTAGTCCAGCCTGGAGTTTGCTGGAGAATCACATCCCAACGCACACCAGGTGAGGGGAAAACACAAAAACACTGTGGCCCCCTCAGCAGCTGGCACCCAAGCACGTGGCTGCTATGAAATGTGGTCCAGCACCAGCCACTAACACTGAGACCCTCACTCTACTCACCCCTCCCCACCCCCAGCTGGCCTGCATGATACATGGGCAATATGAGTGCTGAGCACCTGAGACCCTCTCTCACCTCAGTTACTGGCATCACAGTCATGGGGGCCACTGCTGTCTCAGTTCTGACTCCAGTTGCTGGCCTCAAATTTGCTCATTCAGATCTCTCCGGTTGCTGGCACCTAGACCTTACAGCACTCACACACGGGGGGCGGAGTGAAGTTACATGGAAAGATAGTTGAGAGGATTTAGCAGGAAGATAGGATAGACTGCGGTGATGAGCCGCAGGGCTCTGTCACACAAGCATAATGACTGGCAACTGCTTCCATATGACCAGTCCCTTTTACACACCACTTCCCTATTCCCCTTCTTTGTTCCTCCCTGATCCCCTGCCCCACATATTGCTTAGTCAGTTCCGCATGGTTCCACAACACTCCATGAAGCAGATGCTCTGAAAATTCACAAACCCTTACATTGTCTACTGTGAGCTGCTGCCTATTCCATTGTCTATTAGGCAAGGGCTTTCAAACAGATCAGATTTGGATACAGGCAAAGGAACTCCTTCAGAAACCTTGCAGTGCAGCTCAGAGGGTATTTTATTCTTGGGATCTCCTGGCCTTGCTCGTGTCCCGCTGCACACTCTCTGCCCGGACTCTCCACAGAGGCCGGGGCGGCAATGCAATAGACCATGTGGGCATGTCTGAAAATCACGGGGTGCCTCTGCTTTCACTTCCCACCCCCGGGCTGGAGCCTGCCAGTCGGGGCAGGAGGTCAGAGTTGGGCTCTGTGGGGCACTGGGACAGAGCTGTGGCCTTGGGGCAGTGAGTGGCAGCTGGGTCTGTGGGGCAGGGGGAAAGAGCTGTCTGGGGCCCCATAGAGGGCAGGGGCCGAGTCTGCCCGAGCTGAGCCTCAGGGCCCCACACACTGCCACCGGCCCAGGCCTGGTGTGGCAGTGCCGAGGTGCCGGTGCCTTGAGGGAGCTGCCTTCCTGGGATCTTAAAGCCATGGGCTCAGTGCGCCCTTCGTGTATCTGTCTGCTTTCCCGGGGGGTGCAGTCGTGTGCCTTGCAACCGCCTGGATTGCTCCCTTGGCATACTCCAGGCTCCTTTGCACAACCTTAGATCCCTTCTCCATGCATGCTCTGGTCCCCTCGTGCATGCTAAAGTCTCCTCCAGTCCTCTCCCTGCATCCCCAAGTTCTTTCCATTTCCCTCCGTGAGCACCCTGGTCCCCTGCTTCCCCCTCCCTCAGCACTCTCCTCCCTTCCATCTCCCCTGAGGCATTCTCTGATCCCCACCGTTGCTCACCACGCGCACTCCCAGCCCCTCCGTTCCCTTCCCTCTGTGCTCCCCTTCCCTCCATTCACCTCCCAGCATGCTCGCATCCCCTCCCTTTTCCCCCACTCCCACTCACTTCCCCTCTACAGCTTCTCTCTTCTGCGGTCAGTGAATGAAAATGGGTTTTGGGGCTCCAGTGATAATCCCAGCCTGGCCCCACCCTTCACTTTGTTTTGCCCTGTTAGGATCACATCCTTAAAACCCCCCAAATTAGAACCCACCCCAAGACCAGGATTCCCAGAGGCTGCCTCTAACGCAGAGAAAATTTAGTGCCGAGGGGAAGAAATGACCTTTCCGATAAGCTTTTCTTTTTTTTTTTTTTTTCCCTGATTTTCCCAGGCTCTTACACTGCTGGGAGCCAGTCATGGTGGATTTGCCTTAACACAGTTTTCAGGGTGAGAGAGCAAACCCCTCTGCTCCTGCACTAGGCCATGGCATCTCCATTCCTGAGGCCTAGTGAAGCAACAGCTGGGACTTGGCCCTTCCTCCCCAGAGGCTGAGTGAGTGCAATCACAGTCTTCCTCTTTATTCATTCGGGTGCTTATTTAGGCCTTCCTTCCTCAGCAGAGCCTCTCCTTGCCAGCAGTTATAGCCCCGCCACCCTGATTTGGGGACATCTCAGGAGCGGCATGCCTGAGGTGAGCCGCAGCCTGGGCAACCCCTCCTGTTGCTGCCTGTGCCCCCTGGCATCCTTGGGGAGTGGGCAGTGAGGTGGGGGCAGCTCCCTAAAGTGCCCCAGGCAGCTCCCCTTGCCCTTGCAGGGCCATCTTGGCAGCGCCTTGGGGGGTAAAGGGGTCCCTGCAGCCCCTCTGTGACACAGGCTGGGCCATCACACAGTGCCTCACAGCAACAGCTGCCCCCTCTGCATATGGCCCCGGGAGCCTGAGCTGAGCCCAGGCACTTGGGGCTGCTCTCGCCACGGCTCTGCCCTGCCCTGCCCTGCTCTGCTCTGCTCTGGAGGAGCTGCTGTGCTGTGAGCAGGGGAAGGCGAGAGGAGGTGGTGGGACAGCGCAAGACGCTGTTTGGTGACCTTCCCAGGAGGACGTTGGAGAGGAGCGGTTTGTCCTGGCTGCAAGAGCTATTTGGACTAAGTCGGTAGGCTGGGTATTCCCTCTGTACCCCTAGGGAAGTCCGCAGTGCTGCTGGCAATTGCTGCCTGGGGGAGCCCTCCATAATATGGCGCTGTCAGGGCTGCAGAACTTGTGCATTTAGAATCTTTGTTCCCCAGCAGCGTGTCCAGCCCCGTGTCACTATTCCCTTGTCGGCTGCGGCCACAGGACCTTTGGTCCTTGCTCCACTAACTGTCCCCTCCTTTGCTGCTGTCACACTTGTGGTCCTTGGTATTGTGGAACCAACCTGATTTGCCAGGAGTGTTTTGGAGGTAGACGGTCATGGCTACTGAAGTCTCTGAGGACTGAGAAGGTGCGTGAGAGGAGGAATTGTAAAGGTGCTTCCTGTCTCAAGAATTTGCAGACAGCTCCTGTGTAATTCCCTGTTGCTGCTGTCTTTGGTTTTGGATTATCATTCCACCCAGACCTTGGGACTACTGGCACTCGTGTCTATGGGCTCAGTAATTTCCGTATTGTCTTGTGAACCAAACGCTTGCTTCACTCTCAGGAGGTTTGCCTTGTCCTCTTCAGCAATTTCCTTTGCCTGAGAAACTTCTTCAAAAGTAAAGAGCTTTTCTTCCATGCTCACAAAAGTTGATATGGGCTTCATACTGCTGTTTGAGTTCAGGTTCTGAGGAAGAATGGACCTCAGGCAGACTGAGGGAGTCCTTGCAGAAGGCAGAACATCTTTACCTTGCTCCTTTTCGGTAAGTAATGTATTTCACACAGCACAATGATGCCGCTGCTGAAAGAACTTCCTCCAAAGTGTACCCCAGTCTAAAAGAGCCTGTACCTTTGCTCCCTGTAGGCACGCTATAGTGTGAGAGAAAGGAAACTTGTGGAATGCTATCAAGCTCCACTGGCAAGTAGGTTATAGGCACAGTTGCTCGGAAGGGCTAATTTCTCATGTAGAAGGGGGATAGAAGACGTTAAATGAAAACATAGGTATGCACAGCGCAATCAGAAATTATAGCTAGGCTCTGTAATTGTAGGGCCATCAAAGGCTGGTGGACACCGAGAAGGGGAAGATGGCCAAGATGCTCCCAAGGAGTATAACCTTCGGCCCAGGAAGACTGTTGTCCGGTATCAAGAGCCTTTGGAAGGTGGGTCCAGTTTGTCAGAAGGGCTGATTGCTTGTGCTTAAGGGTGGGAGGAATAAGTCCTTGCATGACAATGTGCATATGCAGACACAAACAAGAAATGATGTCTTGGTACTATGGTTACAGGGTCCTCAGAAGACGATGAAGAGCAGGAAGAGGCTGATGGCGAAGATACTCCAAAGCCATGTAACCTTAGGCAAACTGCTGAAGATGCTCAAGCCCCGCTGAAAGGTAGGCTATATGCAGAGCCTCTCTGAAGGGCTAATTTCTTGTGTATAAGTGGGATACAGGTTGTTGAATGAAACTCTATACGTGTACAGACAAATAAGAAGTTCTCTCTAGGTTCTACAAGCACAGGGGCAACACAAGAAGGTGAAGGCCGAGAAGGGGAAGATGGCAAAGATCCCTGCAAGGAGTATAACCTTCGACCCAGGAAGACTGTCCTGTACTTCCAGGATCCATTGGAAAGTAGGTTACGTGCACACTTTCTCAGAAGAGCTGATTTCTTGTGTACAGTGGGCTACAAGTTGCTAGATGAAAAGACATATACCTCCCCCCCCCCCCAACTTTCATTTCAATTCCTTGCCTTCATTCTGCAGGTAAAACTCTCTCTTTGTGATTGAGAGGTGTGTATCCTGTGCACACTGCAGTTCTTGGACAGTGTGCATGCTCACTGCTGCTTTCCATTTCTTCAGGCCCATCTTCTCCTGTCAGGCAAAGGGCTGCATCTACCCGTGCTCGGTCGCGAAGCCCGTGCTGCAAAAGAACAAACAGGTTGGCGTATGGATAGTGATAGTTCTCAGGGATCCATAGTGGTGCCACTCCCATCACTGAGTAATGCTTGAGAAGATTTTCCGATTGATGGTCATGATGGGAAAAGCACAGCACTGTAGCTGTGGCAGCTGGAGGGTCTAGAGGAAGCAAGGCTTTTTCTTTGGGAAAGAAGAGAACTTTCATTAGCCAACAGCTTTTAAAAAGGCGGGATTTGGGGGTCAGCGATGATTGCGGATGTCCTGGCTGAGACTGGGTATCTGCAATTCTTCTCTTCTACACTTGAAGCTAGAATCCCCTTCCACACGTTGTCATTCAACGATTTCATCATGATGTATAAAAATGCCCACCTGCTTTTCTTCATGCTTGGACAGTGAATGCCAATCAATTCTAGGGCATTTTTAACAGTTTGGGAAGTTTATGCCAGTGTAGAAGTGCTTCTACACTCACTTTCGATTATGAAAACCACAGCAATCTCGCTAACTGCATGGTCAGTTAGAGAGCCCCTTTCCCTTTCTCTTTCATTCACATCAGGTGCCTACCCCTAAACTCTGGGAAAGACAAATTCAAGGGAAAGCACGTGGATGGAAGGAAAACCGGAACCACCTTGCCGGAAGGTGATCCAGTGCGAATTGAGAGTTCGGTAAGGAGCGGTGACTCATTGTGTTGGTGGGGCCTTTTCCAGGGGTCATGAAAAACCTTCCCTACTGTGCTGTTGACAGCTCCCAGGCTTTACAGTTTTCTCTCAGGGAACTTCAAGATCGTCCTGAACCTTGCCTTTGTGCTGGCATAGGAAGCACTAAGGAAGTTTGGAGGAAGCCTTTTTTTCGAGGATGCAGCTTTCTCTGACCTCTGACATGTCTTCTGTTGCATGTCTCTTTAGGTATGCTTCGATGGTGTGGGCGGTCTCTCTCACCACATTTCAGCCTTAAAGGAGACGGTCCTGTTCCCACTGCTTTACCCAGAAATCTTTGAGAGATTCCAAATCCGACCCCCCAGGTAACAGGCGGTGCATTAGAACTACAGAGCTAACTGTTGTGATATGCTTTTTAACAGGAAAAGTATTCTTCTTCTTCTTTTTTTTTTTTTTTTTTTTTTTTGGAGGGGCAATATCTCAAGACTTAAAGGCTAGCTTTATATATCCTTGGCCAACAAAGCTTAACTCACTGGATGTTGAGACATGACTTTAAATCCTCCCCTTTCTATACCTTTAAAAGTATTGCAGATCTTCAGATGTTTTGCTGCTTTGTTCATAGGAATTCTTTTTTCCAGCTGATGTTTTAAGTAGGGTGTGGAAACAGGGAAGACCTTTTTCGGTCTCCCAGCTTAAGGCTTCCTCCCCAGCAGTTGCCAACAACTTCTGGAAGGCACAGTCCAAGAGCCTTGAACTTTTGCAGGGAGAAAGACAGTCTTTGCTCTCAAATCTCGCCTCTTAGCAACACTTGCACCTCTTTGGACTTTCCTCACACTGCAGCTCTGCCTGCTTTCTAATATTGGAAATGTTTTGATGAGGAGGGAAGGCTGCTTTGCTTTCACAATGGGGGTTGTCGTAGGCACTTTTCCATGTTTTTGCTGAAGCTACATAAATCTCTCTTTTTCATGTTGCAGAGGCTGTCTGTTTTATGGCCCACCAGGCACTGGAAAGACACTGGTGGCTCGAGCGCTCGCAAACGAGTGTGGGCAGGGAGACAGGAGAATAGCGTTCTTCATGAGAAAAGGTGCCGACTGCCTCAGCCAGTGGGTGGGAGAATCCGAGCGACAGCTGCGCTCATTATTTCAGCAGGTAAGGAGGGAATGAGCTACAGGTTGGGTCAGAGTTGGACCTCTACTTTTCCATGGTGGATGTCTTGCAGGAGAACTTGGCCTCGTGGGCAGCTGGGCAGTGTCTCCTGTTGAAAAGGGAACATCAGTGTTTCCTTTTTCCCTGCCGTCCTGCTTTGCCTGAGGGGCTGGAAATCTTGCAGATGTTGGCTCCAGCACAGTGCCAGTGCCTTGGCAGCCAGAATGTTTCTCCTGCATGGTCTTGCTGAGTAGTGCTGTGTCCTACATACATCAGTATGACTGTCTCTGTACTTCCTTTCCAGGCCTATGAGATGCAGCCTTCGATTATTTTCTTTGATGAGATCGATGGTCTTGCTCCTGTGCGCTCCAGTCGCCAAGACCAGATTCATAGGTACTTCCTTTTTCTTCCATTTCCATATAATCTGCTTCACCTCTAGGAAAAGAAGACCCACCTGCTTCCCTTTATACAACACATGCTTATTCTGAACTCCTCGAGTACAATGACACAGCGCTTCATAGGATTTTAAAGACAAGAGTTGAAATTAGGTCACTAAGCTTGGTGTCCAGACAAGGTCGCTCTCGAGACCTTGCCTCGACCTTTTTCTGTCTTCCCATGAGTCCTTTTGCTAATCAACAGCTCATCCACAAAAGCTTGTCCTTTTGGAGTGACGTGACTTTGGAGAAAGTCATGCCGGAGGTAACAACAGCTACTAAACCAGGGAATCCAAACAACTTTTTTTTGTCAGTTCTATTGTCACAACGCTCCTGGCACTTATGGATGGCTTAGACAGCAGAGGAGAGATCGTAGTCATTGGAGCCACCAACAGGCCAGACTCCCTGGATCCTGCTTTACGAAGGCCTGGACGCTTTGACAGGGAGTTCCTTTTCACCTTGCCAAACAAGGAGGTAAGGCTGTTCAGTCAACCTTCCTGCTACTGGGGCAAAGCCTTGCTTGACAAGAAAACCAGGCTGCCGCACAGCATCTCCGAGAGTGAGGAAGGAAAGAAGTGGTGTATGTGCTGCACACCTCCCTGTTCCCCAAACAGAACCGGCAGGAAGGCTGCAAGCAGGAGTTTCACTCTGGCTGGAGCACATGGACAATCTTCCTTGCCCAAGTGCTTTCTCTTTGCTTAGTTAGTGAGTCCACCTAGGCACTTGCCTTCTGAAGTTGCCACCTTGCTCTCAGTTTGCCATTTGGGAAAGCCTCGGAGGAAAAGTTGGGCTGGAGTGTGGCCGGGGGGCAGGGGTTGTGCACTGTTTAGTTTGTTTTGAGAAAAAGGTTTAAGACAAACCGAAATGTAACCATCTGGTTTGTAGGCGCGAAAAGAGATTTTCAAGATCCACACGAGAGCCTGGAGCCCCAAGCCACTGGACGCATTGCTTGACGAGCTTGCTGAAAAATGCGTCGGTAAGATGAAAAAGCACCCCCAGTTCCTGCCTGTGCCTGGGGCGTGACAGCGTCTGAGCTTGTGCCAGGCAGTCCCCAGGCTCCCATGCCTTCCCTCAGAATTCCACGCCCACGAGCCAGGCAGCATGACTTGGTTGCTGTCAGAGTGGGATGCTTCTGTCTACTTCCCTTCCCTCCCCCCTCAGAACATGGAAGGGTCTGGGGGGCATCTTCCTCAGGAGCTAAGTTTGGCTCAGAGGGCTACTTCCAAAGCACAGGCTATAGGGTGCTGTGCCTCCCGTAATGCAAGTTCCCCATCATGGAACTCCTCTGCGGTGCAGGAACTCTTTTTCCATTGTCCGTGAAACTCTTCTTCCTTTGGGTCACGTGCAAAGACTGAGAATGTCCCTTTGCAAAGCCCATCCTTGACTCCTTTGTGGTGCCTGAGGCTGACATACCTGTTGATTCTGCTCTTGTTGGTTAGGATACTGTGGGGCTGATATCCAAGCCCTCTGCACTGAAGCTGTCCTCTGTGCTTTGCATCGATGCTGTCCCCAGATCTACACAAGCAGTCAGAAGCTGCAGATCGATGTTGCTGCCATTGAAGTCACAGCAACAGATTTTCTTGTGGCTATGCAGAAGACTGCCCCAGCTTCACAGAGGGCTGTGGCTTCCTCTGGACAACCACTGTCACCAGTTTGCAAGCCACTGCTTCAGAACACGCTAGAGAGACTGCTCAAAGGCGTGCAGAGGGTATTTCCCCACGCAGCACTTGCACTTAAGAAGGACCAACAGCCAGGTAAGGCCATGGCATTCACTGTCATAAAACTCTCCCAAAGCAAAGACTGCTAGTTTGTGCAATGCACAGAAACAAAGCTTTCAGTCAGGAGGAGGTGAAGTTGAATGGTAGAGAGGGAAGAGCTGGGAACTCCTCCCACTTCACAGTAGAGAACAGTAGCGTGTTCTCCACTCAAGCATCCAGTTTCTGAAGGCTGTCAGCATCCTCTTTGCTGTTTCCAAGGAGAAAAGGAGCTTTCGCCGCTAGCAAAACATAGCTCGCACAAATCCAGACACTTGGGAGAGCTTTGTAGAGACTGAGGGCTTTGGAAATGGCATTCAGTGTATGCCCCTCAGGTGAAGAAATGCAAGGCCCTGGGTTTCAGCTCTCAGTTAGAAGCTGTCTTAGTGCAAGAGAAGGTTGCAGACTCTGTGGGAAAGTTAACAAGCCTCTCTTGCCTTCTCATGGTACCACTCCTCTCTTAGAAAACGACTGCGTGCACAGTGATGAGGAGTCACCTTCTGGTCCTGAAGATGAGCCGTTTGATCCCAGGCCTGGCCAGCAAAAGCAAACCTTCCTTAACTGGAACAGGTAACTGTCCGTGTCCTTTGATTGCAATTCTGATTGCTGGGGCTTTCCAAACTGTCTTGGCGGTTGCAAGTGGGAGGGGTGTTAGATGAGGGAGGAAGGAAGAGTTAGTCCAGGGTGTTTGGGCATCAAAAACTGCAAGAAGGAAGCACGGCGATATAAACAGGTGATACAGTTGTAAGAAAGCAAGTAGCTCCAGCCAATCATACTGAAGGAGCCAGCCTCCTTTTCCTCCACCTGAGACACCCACAGACAATCAGGGCACACGGATTTCATGCATGCTATTCTTTAAGGATTCCAGACCAAAGAAATGCATTGTCTCTCCTTTTAGCTAAAAAAAAATGCAATGTGGGTTTGTGGAGCCATCTAGCTTCCCAGATTGGGAAGGCAGTAGGGACTCACATCATAGGAAGAAAACTGAGGAATGGCCTGCTAAAAGAGCTTAATAAAAACCCTGCAAAGAATGTCTTCATTTGCTATCTTTAAGCCACTGTGCTTACGTTTGTATTTTGCCATTGCATTGTGAAAGTAATTCAATCCCACAGTGGAGATATTAGCTTATGAGGTCCCAGCTGGGTCAATAATTATTGTCAGTTTCTCTTACTGTGCTGCTCAGGAAAGCTTCTGACCCACAGAACTTGGTTCAGTCTCTAGGCTCCTTGACCTGAGCCAGAAAAGGTCCTGCAGTACTGGGATGGCAAAAAAAAAAAGGTGCTATTCACAGATGTATTCCATGATAACAGTGAAAAAAAATCACAAGAAAGTTGTATTTGCAATCTAGGAGACAGCACACAAGGAAAGATGAAACCTTTTGAATGAAGGAATCAAATAAATATCCTCCAGTTCCGGGGACTCACAGGAATGTTTTGCACTTCCTTAGATACAGCTAAGGCCTTTCAGAGCCCACGGCATTTGTTTTCTCAGAAAGGTTGTTCTGCTCCTTCCTGACCACCTTCTGCATTTCCAGTTGACCACCTGCACCTAAACCTGACCAATGCAGAGACCTCAAGGCTGCTCAGTCAGGACATGCTGAACATAAGTGCCTCATGTTGGGGGGCGGTGGGGGGGGGAAGAGAGCCTGACTGGTGTGTGCTGGACAAAGAAAGACACCTTTAACATCTGTGTCTTGATTGTTTTCTTTGTAAACTTCTTGTTTTGCAGTTATGCTCCTAGCAGTGCTTGTTGCCAGCCAACATGTCACAGGCCCAGGTTCTTAATCGCTGGAGAGCCTGGATACGGGCAAAGTTCTCACTTGGCACCTGCGCTAATACACGCGCTGGAGAGGTTTGCAGTTCATGTGCTGGACCTGCCGGTTCTCTTTGCTAGCAGCACCTCACCCGAAGAGAGATGTGCACAGGTACCTCTTCTCTCTGCAATCTCACAGGATGAAGAGACTCAGGGGACGTAGGCAGACTTCACGGGGTTAATGGCCATGGCCTGGCTTTCCTCTGCTTTCTGTGGTGTTTATTTCACACCAAAAGAACACTTTTCTTGTACACTGAACAATGGAGAAGAAGGATGTTGTGCACGAGCATCTTTTCCATTCCAAGTTAAACAGTAAGGATGTTGCTAGCAGCTCAGGGAGCTCCAAGATGCTCTTGATAAACCCCTCTGCATGGCAAGAGCTGCTGCTGCTGACAGTGGGCTCTCCAGAGCTGTTTCCTTTGCCTCTTCAGACTCTGTTGCTCCCAGGAGGCACCTGTGCATCAGCCTGACTGCATGTCATGCCCTTTCTCTAGCCTCCTTCTTTAGAATACTGAAATGCAACCCAGGTTTGGGGGGAAAGAAAAGCCATTCTTTTCTCTCGTCATACCACAGGGAAGAGGCGAGAATACACTTGCTGATAACTATGAGCATTCTTCGTAGCTGGGCAATTACTGACAGTACAGAGCAAGTAATGTGCTCTGAAGGATCCTCTGGAAATGAGATGGTCAGCTGTGAGCGAGAGAGCCTTTCAGACTGGCTGCAGGTTGTTCACCTCTTACGCACTGAACCCTGAAATTTGGAATGATAGGCAGGCTTCTTTCTGGGGCTCTGCTCTCACCCTTTCACCTAGGCCTGTGTTTGTTCAGCCTCTGCTCCACACTCACTTGCATACAAGCCCTCCCTCAGCTGGAAACTGAGTGGTGTAGCAGTGGCCCCAGGCTCATGTGGGACCCTGCTGAAGGGCTGGGCCTGCTTTTCAAGCACACTGCTACTTGCACCCAGGGGCGAAGCTCTGGGGGAGTTAGCTGACATCTAAGCAATTTGGAAATCGGGCAGAGGTTCAGGTCTGCCTCTCGCCGTGTAGCTATGTCCAAGGAGCTGGGTCCAAGCAGAAATGTTACCTTATTCTTGGTGGCTTGTTTGGACACTTGGTCTTTGTGCCATGTGGTTTTGGAGGCAACTTTGATTGATACATTGTTGCTCATGAGCAGCTTCTGCTCCCCGGTTCAAGAGTCTTCTCCGACTTCCTTTTTACCAGTTGATCCGAGAAGCCCAGAGGACAGCACCGAGCATCATTTATATTCCACGTATCCATGTCTGGTGGGAGGCTGCTGGAGTCACCTTGAGAGCTACGCTCACAACATTACTCGAGCGCATTCCAGCATATGCTCCAGTGCTGTTGCTCGCTACCTCGGATGTTTGCCATGCAGATCTCCCGCAAGAGGTATTTCTCTCACTGCTTTTCTGGCCTTTTCCAGTCTCCTCTTAATTCATCACTCCATTCAACACCAGTATCACTAGGGCACCCTGCTGGCATCTCTTCCCTCTGCAGTTGCCACAAGGCTTCAAACTGAAGGGCAGCAAGGCAAGTAAATCCAAAACAGGCAGCCTCGGAGATGGCCAGTGTCCTCCCTGGGAGCACTGGAACCTAGGGTCGCTTCACAGAGCTTCAATCCTAGAGGGGTTCCTTAAAGAAGATGCCCTAGATTGCTGGGCTGACCCACTATAATCTCGCCTTTAAGGCCAGGAAGCAAACTTGTTCTAGTCTCTCCCTTGTTCAAAGCATTCCTCAGCTTCATGGAAAAAGGTATTCATCTTTTTGGAGTAGAAGACAAATTTGGGGGGGGGGGGGGCGGGCCTTAGGGCTGCACTGTCTTTTCTCCTCCCACCCCAGGTACAAGTGTTGTTTTCTGAGCTTTATGGAGAAGTTTTCAACGTCCAGTCACCTGGCAAGGAGGAAAGGAGAAAGTTTTTTGAGGACTTGCTTGTTCCCCAAGCTGCTAAACCTGCTGCAGCACAAAAAAAAGCAGGTGAGGCTATTCTGCAAACACAGCTTTGCTATCTGTAGCTTAGCAGCCATTCGGCATTTGCTTTGGTAATAGATTTCCTGGCATGAATGTTTACTCTGCTGGTATCTGAGTACCATCACTTGGCTAACCTTTTCTGGTTGACTGAAGCTTGTCAGGCACTGGAAGTCCTGCCTGTGGCATCACCACCCGAGCCTCGACTGCTGACAGAGGAGGAAGAGAGGCAGCTTGAGGAGCAAGGGGATGAGACATGGCCAGCGGTGCCTGGAGCTTCCAGTACACCCCTCTCTAGTGGCAAGTTCCTTTTCTCTTCTCTTCTCTTCTCTTCTCTTCTCTTCTCTTCTCTTCTCTTCTCTTCTCTTCTCTTCTCTTCTCTTCTCTTCTCTTCTCTTTTTTCTTCTTTCTCCTCAGAAACTTGAGGAGGATTCTTTTGTGCTTGATACCACCTAACCAGTTCTTGTGCTTTTCAATTCTAATAACAAATTGACCCCCTTCACTTGCTGCCCTCTCTCCCTCAACACATGTATGTAGTGAGCCAGCACAATGGTACTCCAGTCCCTCTCACAGTGCTAGATTTTGCAGACAGACCTGCTTAGGTAATGCTTTGGCTTGCTTTTTCTCCTGCCTCTGTGCAGCTGTCTGCAGACAAAAGCGAAGGAGGAACACGTCGCCCTCAGAGAGCCTAGCAGAGAAGAGGAGGAAATGTTCACCCCGTGCTGAGAAGGAAGCCAGCATGTGTCTCAGGGTGGGTTGGAGCACTCCTTTTTTATTTGGTGATAGAAGAAAGGAGGATGCGAGTTGTGTTGGACTATTTTCTTTTGTGTCTGAACACATCGAGAGCCTATTCAAAAGATCTCATGCCATTGTAAACTTGTACTGTCTCCCTTTTTTCTTCAGCAACTGCTGAATGTCGTTGGTGAGGCAATGAAGGACTGCAACATCCACCACCTCAAAAAACTACATCTGGTGCTCAGCCAGTGTGTTTACCGCCATCGGCAAGATGATGACAAAACACAGTTAGTAGAGGTACTTTGTTGACACAGCACTTCCTGTCACTGCTCTGCACGTCTTCCATGTGCACTGCAGTTATTCTGCTTAGTCACTCTCCATCCCTTTCCTGCTTAGTAGTCTGTGTTACATACGAGTTGCTGACTTCCATCTGGAAGGCATTGGGCCAGACTGCAAA
Source organism: Dromaius novaehollandiae (assembly GCF_036370855.1). NCBI lineage: Eukaryota > Metazoa > Chordata > Aves > Casuariiformes > Dromaiidae > Dromaius > Dromaius novaehollandiae. The sequence continues at coordinate 228,405 of NW_026991474.1, forward strand.
GCCCTCGTTCAGTTTGCAGTGACTCCTGGCACTTTCAGATAGGCCACACATTCAGTCTTGAGATTCAAGAGCCACAAGCCCATTTCTCTTTGAGATGCTTGTGCATGGGAGGAGGCAAACTTCTCTGTCCCTCTGTGGTTTGCCTTCAGAAGAGGAGATCTCCCGAGCCTGGCTCGTCTTGATCTCTTCTTCCACACTGCAAAAAGAGCGAGAACAGGTGCTCTGTTCTGACTGTGCGTTCTGTGTCCTACTCTGTTTTGCACACCTGAGGATAACTTTAAAGCTGGAGCTGATCAAAGACCTTGCAATGGATGGAGCACATGTACTTTCTAAATAGCGCCAGCCAACACTTGTATGCACTTTTGTTTTATATAAAGCAGCTGACTACAGGATGTTTATGTTTCTATTCCAGCTTCTATCAAGTTTGCCTTTGTTTAGTTGGTGATTATTCTTTGTTATCTTTTTTAGGAAATGAAGGAAGAAATTGAAAACTTCTCCCATGCTCAGTAACAGGGAACGTGCTTCTACTCCCCCATTCTTTTTCTTTCTTTGCTGTCTTGTCATCACTGCATAATTCAGTAAAGAGAGCTTGTAGATAGAATATAAATAGAGCTGTGCGTATATGCATACATATATATCTAGAATAGATTCATAAATCTCATATAAATCCTTTTAAGCTTTCTTACTGGCTATCTGTTGTTGTTGTTGTTCCATACATATTGTGCATACATACATGATCTGTTGAGATCAGTGTGTTCGGCCTTCCTTTCCCATGTGCATTGCCTGAAAGTCTCGTGCCTGGCATTTTTAGGAGACCAGTGGTTGTCAGTGCCTTTGGACCTACACACATCTGGACGTCTTCCAAGTAATCTCAGTGCCTCTCTGGCTGTTCCCCAGTGCCCTCCTGCTCGCCCCCCACCACCACCGAGGCTCAGCACCTTTGCCACAAATTCACCTCTATGCACGTGCACATGAGCAGCGCACACACACCCCATCGCTATCCTGAACTGCTCACAGCCCTGCGGGTCCTGTGCACCCACCACAGCACTTGCAGCCCACAGTCCCGGTGCCCTGCCTGCCCCCAGTGCCCCCGTTCTTCTTGTTCCACACATATTGTGTATATGTACATATGTAGATAATCGCTTGAGCTCAGTGCGTTCGTTGCATGCTTTAAAGTCTCGTATCTGGCATTGTAACACAAGAAATTAGCTTGCAGCAATGGTAACTCCCTTGCCAGGCTTGCTCACCTGGATGGGCAGCGGTAACGTGCCTTCTTCCCAAATGGAGAGCTGCCAGAGGTTGGTCACAGCCTGCCTTTCTGAGCCCAGATCCAAAAGCTGCCCTGCTAGATGGCCATTGGCAGATGGCGATCGCAGAGCAGACGGCCATGGTATCATCACCTTTCTTTTCCTGGTTCCGCCCACCACAAACAGAAATCAAGCAAAAGTAGGCAAGAAAATCAGGAGGAGGTAGCACTCCTGCCCTTCCCCTTCGTGCAGTGCAGTGGTGTGCGATGCAGCAGGAAGAGCTGAGAGTGAACAGCTGAAGCCGCCACGCAGACTTTACCTCAGACTGTGGAGAAACTCCAAGACAGCTAAGCACTTACAAAGGCAATGGCCACCCGAGCTGTAAAACCGTGAGCATCCCTCAAGGGGCACAACCTTTGCTGATTTGGTTTTACATTCTACTCACTGTGTCCTCTCAGAGAGGGTTGCTGCCCAGGTGCTCCTGCTCCTCTGCATCTTCTACCCTTTCATTTGAAAACCCCTCCCTCCTGCACTCTCACCTTGCTGATAGGGATGAGTTTCTTGGGTGAGAAGTTCACAGCAGGAGGATCCAGGTCGAGATGAGGCATTTAGAAATCGAGCAGAGAACAGCCCCGAACGGGAGGAGCTCTGTGGGCCTGCCATAAAGAACTGAGGAGTGGCCCTTACCCCACCAGAATCGTAATCTCTTCATCTCTGAAAGAATTCCTCCCAGACAGCAATGCGCTCTCCAACTACCTCCTCACAGGTGAAGGAGCAAGCCACTAAAGACCCCACCACCTCCCAAAAGCATTACTAATCGGAAAAGACTGACAAACTAGATTGCTTAGTGTAGACAAGATAAGAATAAAGGGAGTTCATGTAATTCTCTACAAATAGGTAAAAGCTGATGCAAAGATAATAAGGTGTTCATAGCTTCAGCTATAGAAGTAATTGTCCTGAATGAAACAATTGTGTTGTAAGTAGTGAAGAAGTAGTCTGAACTCAAAGAAGGACAGAGGAGCAAGAGCCTAGGATGGAAGGACTTACTAAAAGACTAATTAATGAATAATGTTCCGATCACTCGGTCATGTCTATTCTAAGAAAAAGAAGTCATAAGAATTTTGACAATCCAATCAGAGGAAAGCAGTGGAGATGGCTGCATTACAAAGATGAAGTTCAATAACATAGGTACTGAGGAAAAAATAAATAAATACGAAATACACTTTCCCCTCCACTTTATTACATTAGCAAGCTAATTACTGAAGAAAAAGACAGAGTACTTTTAAGAAAGGAGTAATATCAAGTTATGGAACTAGCTAACTAACTAAGCAACCAATGATAACAGCATTAGTGTTATTAGAATCAGGGGAAACCCATGAAATGTGCTGTCTGAAGTGTTGACTCCAGAAGGCAACTGGCCCTGACTAAATACAGCTTGCTATTTATTTGCTCAATTGTGCTGCTATTTGCAGACTGGCAAATACAACAGCCACAAGGCAAGATCCTGGCTGCCAAACAGGTCAATTTGTCAGTAAAGGTGCAAAAGTAGGAAAAAAACATCCCTCCCCCCCCCACAAAAAGACTGAAAGGGGATAAAAATGAGGATAACACTCAATTTTCCAAATGTGCTATTTCTAGACATTTTCTTACTTCGTTATACATTCCCATTTAAATGCTTAAATCATTTGGCCCCTTTTTTGCACTACCCCATTCGGAAGTTCATTCGCAGTTTTCGCTCCCTGTACAGTTAGGAATGCTGTTCTAATTTCAGATCTAAATTTATTCATGGCCAATATAGACTTACGCAAGCTTGTGCAGATATTATCATTGAACTTACATAGCTTTCTCCCTCTGGTATGTTTACCTCAAAATGCAGTCATATGGAGTCCATTAAATCCCCTCTTAATTTTACGTTGGTTGAGTTGAACAAGCCAGTTGAGCAAGCTTTGAAAACACAACGCGATGATACATACAGGGATGTTTTGGGAGAGCTCGTTTGCACGATACCATATTAATCCTGCGTGGCAGGGAAGACTGTGTTTTTTCCCCCTAATGCCACGAAAGTGCGACTGGCTCTTGCCAGCTGAGGAGAGAGACATGGACACAGAGTTTGGGACCACGAGGACAATTTCAGTTGTGTGCCCGCGGCGCCCCCGGGACGAGCCCTCCGGGGGGACCCGGTGGCTTCGCTGGTATCCAATCCACGCAGCTCATCTAGTCTTGTGAACTCGTTCGGCCAATCGCGGTTCGACACGCTTCCCGTGGCTGTCCAATCACCGCTGGCGGAGCACGCGGGGCGCTGGGCGGGAACGGGCAGTCAGCACCGCCTCATACCGGTTTTGACTCTTCAGGGGTGTTTGTCACCTACCGGAAAGGCCATGGCGGGGGAGGGGGAGGGGAGCACGGTGTGCCCTTGGATACCTCCGTCACGAGAGTTTGATTTCTGGATAGAAACTGTGGGGAAAAGTTCTCCTCCTCCATAGCATTAGAGATTAGTCAAAACTGTAGAAAGAAGTATGTGTCTTAAGATACTCTCTATCATGTACCTCTCCCCTGATGAACCATAGCCTAGTCCTGACAAAGCGCATAGATTCTCCTAGTCACAATTAATCACGCCTGTGCTCTGCTAGCGCTTCCAGCACTAAGGCAGCGGAAAGTTTTTGAACCTGGAAATGAGTTTGCCTGTATATCAGGTTAGCAGGCTCTATGAATTTGACCTTCTTCCCAGGAGCATCTTGGAGTTTCAGTTAGTTTTGTTCATAAAGCCTCTGCTATTTGACATTTGCAGTGCTCTTGATCCACTCCATTGTACCCGTGGCATTTGGTTTTTTGATACAGATCTAAAGGTTACTCTATGGAATTGTGAAGTGGTCCATCCTGTTTTCCACCTGTGAACGATCATCCGAGATTGGACCTGAAGACCTAGACAGTCCTCTCTATCTCTTGTCCTGTGACTTGACAGGTTCCTTACATGTAAGCACTGAAGTCTCCAGAAAACTTCCTCACTCAAAAAATTTACTTCAAATGAAACTAGTCCAAAAACTTTTCACAACCCAGATTTATTCAGGTGAAAAGTTATTGATCACAATACTATAGAGCCTCATAAAGTCATTTAACAAAGATGTCATACTCTAACTCTCTTCATTTGCCATTTTTGACTTACGTGGAACTGTGAAATACAGAAAGCAAGTGTATTGGAAGCATAGAAATAAACATGAAGCTATATGCTGTTGCTATACCTGAAAGTCTACCTTAGTTTATAAGCCAAACTAATAAGCACTCACAGTAAAAATGTGACTTTCTATATAGGATTTTCTGCATAAGATAATAGCCACTGTCAAACACTGATTGCAAGAAGAGAATGTCTAAGAAACATAGTGCAGATTCTAGTATTGTATAATAGTGTATTTCTGGAGTGGGCAAGCCCAAAAAACAACCAAACTGTTCCAAAAAACTTTCCTTGAACACAGTCAGAACTTGAGTTTAGTATAGCTTTCATCTACATAGCTATCCAGGTTATATATTAACACTTCCCTCTTCCCCCTCCTGTCCCATCCCACTCCCCCTTCCCCCCACCCCCCAAAAAAAAGTCTGCTACAGAAAGTCTAGGCAAAACACAATAAAAGCAGAAATAATGCATAACACTGCCTGCTATGCAAAATCATTATCTACAGTTTCTGCTTATTCCTCCTTGGAGTCATTGCCTTGTAAACATTTGCCATCTTAGGCCACTGAAGAAGCAAGGAGAGTTCTATATTACATAGGAATACAAAGAGATCAATAAGCAATTAGCTAAGGTGACTCAGAGTAGTCTAGAGGTTGCTAATGTGAAAGTTGTGAGTTTTTAAGAACTCCATCCATAAAGAACATTTAGTTCATGGTTATATCAAGAAAAGGGCTCTTTTGAGTGGTACATAAATATTTGGTTGATTAAAATACAAAATGGCTGTGAAGGACCTATTCCTCAAAGAGCTAATACATCTTGATTTTATTTAATTTTTACCAGTGAAGACACAGAAATGCTCTTCGCTTGTATGTCTTTCTCTACAGCAGCAATCATGAAGCTAAAGAAATAATTTTAAAACATCCAAGAAAATTCTGAGTGTAATTTGCCCTGCTATTATTAGTAAAGAAAACCTGACACATCTTTAATGTTAGGCCCCTCACCTGATCTTAGATATCTCCATAGTAAATATCTACATCCAAGCTAATCATGTTATGTCCTTTTTATGCACAGTAAAAGACTGAAGTCATGTTAAGTTGCTGCTTATCTGACCTGTTTTAAACATCTACTTTGGGATAAGATGAACTGAGCCAGCAAAACTCCTTTCACTCTCTTCTGAATATAAAGGGAGCCTAAGATGACTAGACCAGATCTAGACACCTATGCTTCATCAGATACATCCTCCTCATAATATCTGAAAAAGATGCTTGACAAAGAATGAAAACATGCATATAGGCAAACAGGTTGGAGCAGGAAAAGTTCATGTGCCCATCATGTGGCAACACCAGTCTGGCAATGTCAACCACCACACTTGGATATTCACAGTCATAAGGTGAAATAGCAGCAGTGCAATGATGACCAGATATCCTGTAATATGTAGCTGCAACCCTGGGACATCAAACATAGAGGACATTGTGTGGATGTTCTCTCAGGGGATCAAAGAGATGCACAAGATATTCATGAACACATAATCCATAAAAATAAAACAGAGTGAATGATATTGCCTAGGTCCAAAGCCTAATTAATCCATTTTCTTCTTCTATTTTTACAATAAGAAAGGATCTCTGTCTACTGACCATACGATATTTTTCTAAGGTAACCACTTGGTATTAAAAAAAAAAAAAAAGATATCCAAGAAAAAGAAGAATCATTGATATATTCTTGGCAAAAGTGAACAGGACAAGACATAAAATTTCCATAGGCCATTAACCAGTTAACAGGTGACATGAAAGCAAGCACTTTGTTATCCTGCTACACAGCATCTCTGAAATAAGCAGAAAAGAAGAATCCCTGTTTTTCAGTTTATTTGTCCACCTCAACCTCACTGCTGTGCCCCAAGATCTTATTTTCCTTGAACATTTGATTCTAACAAAAAGCTAACTAGGTATATTGGTACAGGTTATAAGTTACTAGATGCCATTGTAAGTCACACCAAAGATACACAGCTAATTTCCAGGGTAATACGGAAAATGATTAGAAAATAGTTTTGTGTGTAATCAAGACTCTAGTGCCCGTGAGTGACATAGCAGGTTAACTGTTCACAGCAGACTGTGGACAACATTTTTGAATTGAAAGGCTGATGACGTCCTTCCCTTCCTCCATTGCGCTGTCAGAAACATCGATAAAGACTATGGTAAATATTCAGCTTTTAACGTGCACTTCAGAAATAATGACGGCAGCAAATGTGTTTACAGGACAATGCTGAAGAAGATCAGCTATTTAAAGCATTCCTTTTCCACATACATAGCCACGCTTTCCCCCCTCCCCCATGCAGTCACACTAGGAAGATTGAAACAGTAAGGGCAAGAGTGTTCTCTTGATATTAAGGCATAAACCGGGCAGAGGGAAGGGTAAGATCATCATTTTTTGTAATAAATTAAAATGGACCCTTTTCCTACCGTTCCAGTCTCCACTTTTTATATGCAAATAAGGCAGAAAAATGGCAATGTTCCAAATGTTCTATTTCCTGTCCTCCTGACCTTGCTAGTGTTTTAATTTGGAAAGGATGACCTGGCTGCTCATTTTCCACAGGTCATTGGAGCCATAAATAATGAGGTCAAGACAAAGGACAATGCACTGAGCTAAAGAATCAGTGCAAGTATCAAAGCAAGACAACACATGGCTGCAATTTATACAATATTTTGAGGCATCATATTCTGAGCATATTAGGAATCTCTATTTGTGATAAAGGCTATACCAAGGAAAAAAGATTACAAAATGAGAGCTGTGGTTATAACGATGTAGAATGGAAGACGATAGAAGTCTGAATCATATGTTCTGAGTCTTTCTGCTTGATGACATTCTCTAAAAAATCTTCTGCACATGCTGTAATCTAACACCCGCCCATCAGCTATTTGTAGCCATAAAGGAACGGAATCTCCAGAGGGTCAAACCTCCCCTAGCGCTGCGGGTGGGGGGCGGGATTGGCGGCCTGGCATGCGGGGAGCCGTAGTTTTCGCCGCGGCATGCCGGGAGCAGTCGTCTGCCGGCACTGGGCTTCCGGGCCGCCATTTTCACGTGCACGGTATGCTGGGAGGTGTAGTCTTCTCAGACGGGGCTACTGGGTGACCGTGCTGCGCCTCTCGAGGGGGCGGGGGCGGGCAGGTCCCTGCCAGCGGGGCTCCCACCAGCCGGCCGCGTCGTGCTCTGTGGCAGGCCGGGAGCTGTAGTTCCAGGGGCCGGTGCCTTCTCAGCCCTGCAGCAGTGGCCCGCTGGGTCTGTTCCTTACTGGACACGTGTCACTCGTGCCTGAGTCCCCACAGGTCACGGGGGACAGTGGAATGTCCCTGGTTTTCCCCGGTACAGGGCAGGAAGCATTTTCCATCTCTGGTGGTGTTGCAAGACAACCTTGGAAGCTCAGAAAGAGTGTTCCTGCTGTTTAAACTAGGCAGATGAGCAGAACCTCTCTCTCTCTCTCTCTGTTTCCTGGGAGGAAATAATTCTTTAATCAAGGCCATCCTAGAACTGCCAAAGCCTTAAAGAAACTCTAAATCAAAATGTTTTGTTTTCTATGCATACATTGCCAATTTAGCAAAAGAATTCGAGGTATCCCCTAACTGAACTGTCCTCGCCGTAATACAAAAAGATCACGCCCATAGGTCAGAAAGAGCCGTGCCCGGGTGAAGACCCCTCCCCTGAGCATGCGTAGTAGTAAAATGGTGTGTAAGCTGCGGGGGGCAGCGCATGCGCGGCGGTGGGGAGCAAGATGGCGGCGAGCAGGGCGGGTGTTTTCACTGGAGGGCGGCGGGCGAGGGCTGAGGCCGCCTGGAGTCGAGCATGTGGGGGCCCCGGTGAGGCGAGCGTGTGCTTTTGGGTGGCCGCGGGCGTCGGGCTGTGTCCTGGCTGGTGGGGTCGTCGCTGCGTGGAGGCGATGGGGCGGGGGTGGGTCGGGCCCGGCTGCGCGCCGTGCCGGGTCTGCCGGAGCGCGGCTCTGACTCTCCCTTTTGCGTGTGTCGCCTGTAGGGCCCCGGTTCCTCCCCAGCGCGGGCCAGGGCGTGCGCTCGCCCCTGCAGATGCAGCCTGGAGGAGCGGGGGGAGGGTGTCTGCGCGGGAGTCTGGATGTCTCCAGCAGTGCCACGGCAGCCTGATGCCTCCTCTCATCTGGGATGCGGGTTCCTTCGCAGCTCTTCTGGGATGTGGGGCCCTTGGTGAGTTCCCTGCTGCCTCCTCTGGCATTCTCTGCGAGCTCATAGATCCCTCCTCCTCCTCCCCCCGCCCCCCTGTCTGGTGGGGTGGGAGACCGGTGGCTCCTCCTGCCAAGCTGACAGCCACGTGGGGCACCCCTATGCGCTCCCTACGCATCTGGGATGGCCCCCCCACCCCGAGGGCCCCGCAGAGTCCCACCCTTCCTGCAACCAGCCCCGCCCCGAAGCCATTAAACCACCCACAAATCCTGCCCCAACGCCCAGGAGCTGTCTCGAAAAGGTAATAGGTTTGAAACGGAGACAGGCAAATCAAGGGCTATCGTTCTTCCATGTAGTTAAAGACCAAGAGAATTGTCAGTTAAGCGCATGTATACAAGGGTTTGAGAACAGTAACAATAACACTGAAGCAGAATCAAAATAAGGTTTTGTGGAAGATGGCGCAGGTAAGTATTAGGTGATGTGCCCGCCTGCCTAATAACCTAGCCCTAATTGCTGTGTGTAATGTTTCTAAACTGTTTACCCTGTAACGTATGATGCAAAGTGCTGTATTAAGACCTTTCCCTTAAGGAAAAGAAGAAAAAAAAAAAAGAGGGGAAAAAAGAAAAGGAGCATTAAAGAGAAAAAAAACGTGCATAATTTTAAGCATTTCATTGAAAGTAAACTGGGAGTTTCTGTCTTTGTTACAGAGATGGGACCAACGATAGGAAATGCTGACCAAGAGAAAAGCTGGACAAGCAGTTTTTTGAGATTAATCCCTAAGGGATGGGATGAAACAAGGAAGCCAAAATGCAGCGGACCCTCGATATCACCAGAAATGGCTACGGCAGGAGGTGTTCTGGCACGGGTAACTAAGGTAGCTATTGATAATGACCGTTAGTTATTTTGGCCTCCCAGAGGCAGCACTGAGGACTGAGTAACCCGTTCCTACCCCGTGGCTATTGTTAACTGTATCTGCCCTTAGTTTTGCTTTGGTTGTTTCTATTTCATTTTGTTACCGTACATGCATATATGGAAAGAGAAAGATAGAATGCTTACTTTTTTAGATTAATTGCCGTGGCTGAAGTTGAAGAGACTATATATGAATATAAGCAAGCTGAAGTAATAAAATCAAATGGAGCCAAGTGAAAGCTGTCTCCCTCTGCCAGAAAAAGGGAAAGCCCGTTCCTCCTGGCGAGGAAGGATCGCTGTTAATAGTGATCCGAATAATAGCTCACCAACATATAACGGAAGGTCTGTACGCGTTACGAGACGTGTGCTGCATACATTCATCTCTGCGTGTGACACTACGTGTCTGTGAAGCATCATACTTTTAAGAGCTGCGAGACAGCAAATTATTATCTGAGGGGACTGGTAGTCAAGTGACCAGATTTACCGAAGAGGAAGCGAGAGAGAGAGAAGTGTCTGAAGTGTAAAACTAAGAGATCAATTTCGCCAATTAGATGTCCCAATCCAAAATCCAAGTTTCCCCTAACCTGGTGTGTGTTGGGGCATTCACTAATCGCTCAGCACACCATAAGGTTGTATGACACTCTCATCTCAAGGGATCCTGTCTGTGACGCCAATTAGATGTCCCGATCCAATATCGGGAAGGTTTCGTTACAATCCCAAGGACGAGATTAAGACCCTAAAACCGGTCAAATACCGTACAACCTTTTAACTTTATTTTCAACAGAGTGGGGAGAAAAGGTGGGGAAAGGCGAAGGGGAGAGGGAAAAAGGGTAAGAGGAAAAGACAGAGAAAGTTGGAAAAGGAGAAAAGAAACTGGCTACCGCCACTCCGAGTCCGATGATGTTCCGCCTACTCCGCTCGAGATCTCCAGTCCTGGCAAACAAGCCCCCCCCGTTCTCCCAGTCTGCAGTTTTTATAGGTTCTTGCCCTGCTCTGGGAGGTGCTTCCTCACTTCCCCTGCAGATTAGCTGTCACGCGCAGTCCGCCCTCTCGGGACCTTCCAGAAATGGGCTGGGGGCATCTGGGGGTCTCCTGCTGATGCGCAGATGGCAAATGTGTACGTGTGGTTCGTGCCAGACGTGCTGTTCCCCTAGAAGCCGCCTTCTGCCCTTTTCGTGCCTTTTTCCCCCATGCAGGTGCACGAGGTTGTTTCCCTCGCGGACGGCTCCCGGGGGCGCCGGCGCGGCATTGCCCGACACGCCTCGGCGGCGGCAGCTCTGCAGCAGCGGCAGCAATGTCGAGACAAAACCGCATCTAGTACCGGTTCTCTACATTTCTAAATAAAAATGGCTATCTACAGAGGACAGGAAAAAAGGTATGCACATCAGCAAATGGAAATGACTGCAGATTTAGAAGATGATGACCTTGTAAAAACAGGATGATTAATAAGCGGTGATATTTTGGGGCATTATCACAACCTTGTTCAGAGCTGGAAGCTATATGGCCTTGCTGAAATCCTCCCAGAACTCTAGCGCTTTCCTAAGCAGTATTTTTCTGAAGAACTGGGCGTGTTTATAATTAAGACTCCACTCAAATATCACCTTTGATTACCATTTCTAGTTTAACCAAACAACAACCTTCTCATTTCTGAAGAGCCGTAAACAGGAATTTGTTTACATAACTAGGGGCTCTGTACTAAAAATACATGATTCAGAAGAAAGCAGCCCTGAAGGTATGGTTGAGAAGGTCAAGGTTGATGTGGGCCTTTCCACAATCAAAAGATAGCATTCAGACTGTGTTTGGGGTTTTTTTAGATTTACTGACTACTCTCTCATTTATTTCATTGTTTTCATTTCATCTGGGAATGATCTTGAGCAAAAATTAAAGGGAAATCACCACTTTCTTGTTACATGATTTTCACCTGCGAAATAGCTAGGTGTTGTAGTTCCCCTTGCTCTGTTAATTCCTCATGCTTACCTTCCCTAAGTGGTGAAAGTAGGGGAAATTATTTGCTCATCAGAGACCAACCATTGCAGGAATGCTCACAGAGAGCCACACATCAACCAGTTGTCTGGGATTCATTTGGGTAATGGTTCATCTTACTCCAGAAGAGACACCTATTTTTAGATGAATTACTATATTTTCTTGACCACACCTCTACTGCCTACACCTTGGAACTGGCATTCTAGTCTCTCTTTAGATGCCTGTGAAGTTCAGAGGGATGAATGCTACACCACATGTGTTTCTAATGGGGTCAGTAGTCACTTAAAGTGGAGGTGTATTCAGATGGTTCATTCTCATGATAAAACGTGTGTGAGATAGGTAATACAACTTGTCCTCTGGCGGTGTCTGTTTTTGCTGTTGACTCCAAGAGGACCCCCAACTTTTTTTTTTTTTTTTTTTTTTTTGTTAATAGTTACCTGCCTTTGCCTGTAGCCTTGCTCTTTGCTGCAAAAGTCAGCAACATCCTTGGGGCAATAACAGCAGAGTAGCTGACATCTAAGATGGGCAGGTTCCTAAGAAGGAAGTACATGGGAGCATGCAGCTGAGACTCGGTCTTGATTAACATCACCATCTCCAAGTTTCCCACCAGAATCAGTAAGTAAATGAAAGAAAAATCCACAATTAGCATAACCAGTGTGTTAAAGGATGTTACAGAGTCACTGTCCTGGCAGGCTGTGGGAACCAGGGATCCCTCCTGCCTGGCCACTGGAGCCCAGCCCAGTGAGGCTGGGGACCTGGAAGGCTTTCTGTCCCAGGCTGATGGACGCAGCTGCTGCTCTGCCATTTGCAGGTTCAGTCAATAGCAAGGCTGAGCCCTCTGTGCCTCTAATATCCCTACCCAGACTCTGGGCCTCTTGCTCAATGGCTAGTCCAGCCTGGAGTTTGCTGGAGAATCACATCCCAACGCACACCAGGTGAGGGGAAAACACAAAAACACTGTGGCCCCCTCAGCAGCTGGCACCCAAGCACGTGGCTGCTATGAAATGTGGTCCAGCACCAGCCACTAACACTGAGACCCTCACTCTACTCACCCCTCCCCACCCCCAGCTGGCCTGCATGATACATGGGCAATATGAGTGCTGAGCACCTGAGACCCTCTCTCACCTCAGTTACTGGCATCACAGTCATGGGGGCCACTGCTGTCTCAGTTCTGACTCCAGTTGCTGGCCTCAAATTTGCTCATTCAGATCTCTCCGGTTGCTGGCACCTAGACCTTACAGCACTCACACACGGGGGGCGGAGTGAAGTTACATGGAAAGATAGTTGAGAGGATTTAGCAGGAAGATAGGATAGACTGCGGTGATGAGCCGCAGGGCTCTGTCACACAAGCATAATGACTGGCAACTGCTTCCATATGACCAGTCCCTTTTACACACCACTTCCCTATTCCCCTTCTTTGTTCCTCCCTGATCCCCTGCCCCACATATTGCTTAGTCAGTTCCGCATGGTTCCACAACACTCCATGAAGCAGATGCTCTGAAAATTCACAAACCCTTACATTGTCTACTGTGAGCTGCTGCCTATTCCATTGTCTATTAGGCAAGGGCTTTCAAACAGATCAGATTTGGATACAGGCAAAGGAACTCCTTCAGAAACCTTGCAGTGCAGCTCAGAGGGTATTTTATTCTTGGGATCTCCTGGCCTTGCTCGTGTCACGCTGCACACTCTCTGCCCGGACTCTCCACAGAGGCCGGGGCGGCAATGCAATAGACCATGTGGGCATGTCTGAAAATCACGGGGTGCCTCTGCTTTCACTTCCCACCCCCGGGCTGGAGCCTGCCAGTCGGGGCAGGAGGTCAGAGTTGGGCTCTGTGGGGCACTGGGACAGAGCTGTGGCCTTGGGGCAGTGAGTGGCAGCTGGGTCTGTGGAGCAGGAGGTCCGGGCCGGGGCTGTGGGGCAGGGGGAAAGAGCTGTCTGGGGCCCCATAGAGGGCAGGGGCCGAGTCTGCCCGAGCTGAGCCTCAGGGCCCCACACACTGCCACCGGCCCAGGCCTGGTGTGGCAGTGCCGAGGTGCCGGTGCCTTGAGGGAGCTGCCTTCCTGGGATCTTAAAGCCATGGGCTCAGTGCGCCCTTCGTGTATCTGTCTGCTTTCCCGGGGGGTGCAGTCGTGTGCCTTGCAACCGCCTGGATTGCTCCCTTGGCGTACTCCAGGCTCCTTTGCACAACCTTAGATCCCTTCTCCATGCATGCTCTGGTCCCCTCGTGCATGCTAAAGTCTCCTCCAGTCCTCTCCCTGCATCCCCAAGTTCTTTCCATTTCCCTCCGTGAGCACCCTGGTCCCCTGCTTCCCCCTCCCTCAGCACTCTCCTCCCTTCCATCTCCCCTGAGGCATGCTCTGATCCCCACCGTTGCTCACCACGCGCACTCCCAGCCCCTCCGTTCCCTTCCCTCTGTGCTCCCCTTCCCTCCATTCACCTCCCAGCAAGCTCGCATCCCCTCCCTTTTCCCCCACTCCCACTCACTTCCCCTCTACAGCTTCTCTCTTCTGCGGTCAGTGAATGAAAATGGGTTTTGGGGCTCCAGTGATAATCCCAGCCTGGCCCCACCCTTCACTTTGTTTTGCCCTGTTAGGATCACATCCTTAAAACCCCCCAAATTAGAACCCACCCCAAGACCAGGATTCCCAGAGGCTGCCTCTAACGCAGAGAAAATTTAGTGCCGAGGGGAAGAAATGACCTTTCCAATAAGCTTTTCTTTTTTTTTTTTTTTTTTTTCCCTGATTTTCCCAGGCTCTTACACTGCTGGGAGCCATTCATGGTGGATTTGCCTTAACACAGTTTTCAGGGTGAGAGAGCAAACCCCTCTGCTCCTGCACTAGGCCATGGCATCTCCATTCCTGAGGCCTAGTGAAGCAACAGCTGGGACTTGGCCCTTCCTCCCCAGAGGCTGAGTGAGTGCAATCACAGTCTTCCTCTTTATTCATTCGGGTGCTTATTTAGGCCTTCCTTCCTCAGCAGAGCCTCTCCTTGCCAGCAGTTATAGCCCCGCCACCCTGATTTGGGGACATCTCAGGAGCGGCATGCCTGAGGTGAGCCGCAGCCTGGGCAACCCCTCCTGTTGCTGCCTGTGCCCCCTGGCATCCTTGGGGAGTGGGCAGTGAGGTGGGGGCAGCTCCCTAAAGTGCCCCAGGCAGCTCCCCTTGCCCTTGCAGGGCCATCTTGGCAGCGCCTTGGGGGGTAAAGGGGTCCCTGCAGCCCCTCTGTGACACAGGCTGGGCCATCACACAGTGCATCACAGCAACAGCTGCCCCCTCCGCATATGGCCCCGGGAGCCTGAGCTGAGCCCAGGCACTTGGGGCTGCTCTCGCCACGGCTCTGCCCTGCCCTGCTCTGCTCTGCTCTGGAGGAGCTGCTGTGCTGTGAGCAGGGGAAGGCGAGAGGAGGTGGTGGGACAGCGCAAGACGCTGTTTGGTGACCTTCCCAGGAGGACGTTGGAGAGGAGCGGTTTGTCCTGGCTGCAAGAGCTATTTGGACTAAGTCGGTAGGCTGGGTATTCCCTCTGTACCCCTAGGGAAGTCCGCAGTGCTGCTGGCAATTGCTGCCTGGGGGAGCCCTCCATAATATGGCACTGTCCGGGCTGCAGAACTTGTGCATTTAGAATCTTTGTTCCCCAGCAGCGTGTCCAGCCCCGTGTCACTATTCCCTTGTCGGCTGCGGCCACAGGACCTTTGGTCCTTGCTCCACTAACTGTCCCCTCCTTTGCTGCTGTCACACTTGTGGTCCTTGGTATTGTGGAACCAACCTGGTTTGCCAGGAGTGTTTTGGAGGTAGACGGTCATGGCTACTGAAGTCTCTGAGGACTGAGAAGGTGCGTGAGAGGAGGAATTGTAAAGGTGCTTCCTGTCTCAAGAATTTGCAGACAGCTCCTGTGTAATTCCCTGTTGCTGCTGTCTTTGGTTTTGGATTATCATTCCACCCAGACCTTGGGACTACTGGCACTCGTGTCTATGGGCTCAGTAATTTCCGTATTGTCTTGTGAACCAAACGCTTGCTTCACTCTCAGGAGGTTTGCCTTGTCCTCTTCAGCAATTTCCTTTGCCTGAGAAACTTCTTCAAAAGTAAAGAGCTTTTCTTCCATGCTCACAAAAGTTGATATGGGCTTCATACTGCTGTTTGAGTTCAGGTTCTGAGGAAGAATGGACCTCAGGCAGACTGAGGGAGTCCTTGCAGAAGGCAGAACGTCTTTACCTTGCTCCTTTTCGGTAAGTAATGTATTTCACACAGCACAATGATGCCGCTGCTGAAAGAACTTCCTCCAAAGTGTACCCCAGTCTAAAAGAGCCTGTACCTTTGCTCCCTGTAGGCACGCTATAGTGTGAGAGAAAGGAAACTTGTGGAATGCTATCAAGCTCCACTGGCAAGTAGGTTATAGGCACAGTTTCTCGGAAGGGCTAATTTCTCATGTAGAAGGGGGATAGAAGACGTTAAATGAAAACATAGGTATGCACAGCGCAATCAGAAATTATAGCTAGGCTCTGTAATTGTAGGGCCATCAAAGGCTGGTGGACACCGAGAAGGGGAAGATGGCCAAGATGCTCCCAAGGAGTATAACCTTCGGCCCAGGAAGACTGTTGTCCGGTATCAAGAGCCTTTGGAAGGTGGGTTATGCGCCCAGTTTGTCAGAAGGGCTGATTCCTTGTGCTTAAGGGTGGGAGGAATAAGTCCTTGCATGACAATGTGCATATGCAGAGACAAACAAGAAATGATGTCTTGGTACTATGGTTACAGGGTCCTCAGAAGACGATGAAGAGCAGGAAGAGGCTGATGGCGAAGATACTCCAAAGCCATGTAACCTTAGGCAAACTGCTGAAGATGCTCAAGCCCCGCTGAAAGGTAGGCTATATGCAGAGCCTCTCTGAAGGGCTAATTTCTTGTGTATAAGTGGGATACAGGTTGTTGAATGAAACTCTATACGTGTACAGACAAATAAGAAGTTCTCTCTAGGTTCTACAAGCACAGGGGCAACACAAGAAGGTGAAGGCCGAGAAGGGGAAGGTGGCAAAGATCCCTGCAAGGAGTATAACCTTCGACCCAGGAAGACTGTCCTGTACTTCCAGGATCCATTGGAAAGTAGGTTACATGCACACTTTCTCAGAAGAGCTGATTTCTTGTGTACAGTGGGCTACAAGTTGCTAGATGAAAAGACATATACCTCCCCCCCCCCAACTTTCATTTCAATTCCTTGCCTTCATTCTGCAGGTAAAACTCTCTCTTTGTGATTGAGAGGTGTGTATCCTGTGCACACTGCAGTTCTTGGACAGTGTGCATGCTCACTGCTGCTTTCCATTTCTTCAGGCCCATCTTCTCCTGTCAGGCAAAGGGCTGCATCTACCCGTGCTCAGTCGCGAAGCCCGTGCTGCAAAAGAACAAACAGGTTGGCGTATGGATAGTGATAGTTCTCAGGGATCCATAGTGGTGCCACTCCCATCACTGAGTAATGCTTGAGAAGATTTTCCGATTGATGGTCATGATGGGAAAAGCGCAGCACTGTAGCTGTGGCAGCTGGAGGGTCTAGAGGAAGCAAGGCTTTTTCTTTGGGAAAGAAGAGAACTTTCATTAGCCAACAGCTTTTAAAAAGGCGGGATTTGGGGGTCAGCGATGATTGCGGATGTCCTGGCTGAGACTGGGTATCTGCAATTCTTCTCTTCTACACTTGAAGCTAGAATCCCCTTCCACACGTTGTCATTCAACGATTTCATCATGATGTATAAAAATGCCCACCTGCTTTTCTTCATGCTTGGATAGTGAATGCCAATCAATTCTAGGGCATTTTTAACAGTTTGGGAAGTTTATGCCAGTGTAGAAGTGCTTCTACACTCACTTTCGATGATGAAAACCACAGCAATCTCGCTAAGTGCATGGTCAGTTAGAGAGCCCCTTTCCCTTTCTCTTTCATTCACATCAGGTGCCTACCCCTAAACTCTGGGAAAGACAAATTCAAGGGAAAGCACGTGGATGGAAGGAAAACCGGAACCACCTTGCCGGAAGGTGATCCAGTGCGAATTGAGAGTTCGGTAAGGAGCGGTGACTCATTGTGTTGGTGGGGCCTTTTCCAGGGGTCATGAAAAACTTTCCCTACTGTGCTGTTGACAGCTCCCAGGCTTTACAGTTTTCTCTCAGGGAACTTCAAGATCGTCCTGAACCTTGCCTTTGTGCTGGCATAGGAAGCACTAAGGAAGTTTGGAGGAAGCCTTTTTTTCGAGGATGCAGCTTTCTCTGACCTCTGACATGTCTTCTGTTGCATGTCTCTTTAGGTATGCTTCGATGGTGTGGGCGGTCTCTCTCACCACATTTCAGCCTTAAAGGAGACGGTCCTGTTCCCACTGCTTTACCCAGAAATCTTTGAGAGATTCCAAATCCGACCCCCCAGGTAACAGGCGGTGCATTAGAACTACAGAGCTAACTGTTGTGATATGCTTTTTAACAGGAAAAGTATTCTTCTTCTTCTTTTTTTTTTTTTTTTTTTTTTTTTTGGAGGGGCAATATCTCAAGACTTAAAGGCTAGCTTTATATATCCTTGGCCAACAAAGCTTAACTCACTGGATGTTGAGACATGACTTTAAATCCTCCCCTTTCTATGCCTTTAAAAGTATTGCAGATCTTCAGATGTTTTGCTGCTTTGTTCATAGGAATTCTTTTTTCCAGCTGATGTTTTAAGTAGGGTGTGGAAACAGGGAAGACCTTTTTCGGTCTCCCAGCTTAAGGCTTCCTCCCCAGCAGTTGCCAACAACTTCTGGAAGGCACAGTCCAAGAGCCTTGAACTTTTGCAGGGAGAAAGACAGTCTTTGCTCTCAAATCTCGCCTCTTAGCAACACTTGCACCTCTTTGGACTTTCCTCACACTGCAGCTCTGCCTGCTTTCTAATATTGGAAATGTTTTGATGAGGAGGGAAGGCTGCTTTGCTTTCACAATGGGGGTTGTCGTAGGCACTTTTCCATGTTTTTGCTGAAGCTACATAAATCTCTCTTTTTCATGTTGCAGAGGCTGTCTGTTTTATGGCCCACCAGGCACTGGAAAGACACTGGTGGCTCGAGCGCTCGCAAACGAGTGTGGGCAGGGAGACAGGAGAATAGCGTTCTTCATGAGAAAAGGTGCCGACTGCCTCAGCCAGTGGGTGGGAGAATCCGAGCGACAGCTGCGCTCATTATTTCAGCAGGTAAGGAGGGAATGAGCTACAGGTTGGGTCAGAGTTGGACCTCTACTTTTCCATGGTGGATGTCTTGCAGGAGAACTTGGCCTCGTGGGCAGCTGGGCAGTGTCTCCTGTTGAAAAGGGAACATCAGTGTTTCCTTTTTCCCTGCCGTCCTGCTTTGCCTGAGGGGCTGGAAATCTTGCAGATGTTGGCTCCAGCACAGTGCCAGTGCCTTGGCAGCCAGAATGTTTCTCCTGCATGGTCTTGCTGAGTAGTGCTGTGTCCTACATACATCAGTATGACTGTCTCTGTACTTCCTTTCCAGGCCTATGAGATGCAGCCTTCGATTATTTTCTTTGATGAGATCGATGGTCTTGCTCCTGTGCGCTCCAGTCGCCAAGACCAGATTCATAGGTACTTCCTTTTTCTTCCATTTCCATGTAATCTGCTTCACCTCTAGGAAAAGAAGACCCACCTGCTTCCCTTTATACAACACACACGCTTATTCTGAACTCCTCGAGTACAATGACACAGCGCTTCATAGGATTTTAAAGACAAGAGTTGAAATTAGGTCACTAAGCTTGGTGTCCAGACAAGGTCGCTCTCGAGACCTTGCCTCGACCTTTTTCTGTCTTCCCATGAGTCCTTTTGCTAATCAACAGCTCATCCACAAAAGCTTGTCCTTTTGGAGTGACGTGACTTTGGAGAAAGTCATGCCGGAGGTAACAACAGCTACTAAACCAGGGAATCCAAAGAACTTTTTTTTGTCAGTTCTATTGTCACAACGCTCCTGGCACTTATGGATGGCTTAGACAGCAGAGGAGAGATCGTAGTCATTGGAGCCACCAACAGGCCAGACTCCCTGGATCCTGCTTTACGAAGGCCTGGACGCTTTGACAGGAAGTTCCTTTTCACCTTGCCAAACAAGGAGGTAAGGCTGTTCAGTCAACCTTCCTGCTACTGGGGCAAAGCCTTGCTTGACAAGAAAACCAGGCTGCCGCACAGCATCTGCGAGAGTGAGGAAGGAAAGAAGTGGTGTATGTGCTGCACACCTCCCTGTTCCCCAAACAGAACCGGCAGGAAGGCTGCAAGCAGGAGTTTCACTCCGGCTGGAGCACATGGACAATCTTCCTTGCCCAAGTGCTTTCTCTTTGCTTAGTTAGTGAGTCCACCTAGGCACTTGCCTTCTGAAGTTGCCGCCTTGCTCTCAGTTTGCCATTTGGGAAAGCCTCGGAGGAAAAGTTGGGCTGGAGTGTGGCCGGGGGGCAGGGGTTGTGCACTGTTTAGTTTGTTTTGAGAAAAAGGTTTAAGACAAACCGAAATGTAACCATCTGGTTTGTAGGCGCGAAAAGAGATTTTCAAGATCCACACGAGAGCCTGGAGCCCCAAGCCACTGGACGCATTGCTTGACGAGCTTGCTGAAAAATGTGTCGGTAAGATGAAAAAGCACCCCCAGTTCCTGCCTGTGCCTGGGGCGTGACAGCGTCTGAGCTTGTGCCAGGCAGTCCCCAGGCTCCCATGCCTTCCCTCAGAATTCCACGCCCACGAGCCAGGCAGCATGACTTGGTTGCTGTCAGAGTGGGATGCTTCTGTCTACTTCCCTTCCCTCGCCCCTCAGAACATGGAAGGGTCTGGGGGGCATCTTCCTCAGGAGCTAAGTTTGGCTCAGAGGGCTACTTCCAAAGCACAGGCTATAGGGTGCTGTGCCTCCCGTAATGCAAGTTCCCCATCATGGAACTCCTCTGCAGTGCAGGAACTCTTTTTCCATTGTCCGTGAAACTCTTCTTCCTTTGGGCCACGTGCAAAGACTGAGAATGTCCCTTTGCAAAGCCCATCCTTGACTCCTTTGTGGTGCCTGAGGCTGACATACCTGTTGATTCTGCTCTTGTTGGTTAGGATACTGTGGGGCTGATATCCAAGCCCTCTGCGCTGAAGCTGTCCTCTGTGCTTTGCATCGATGCTGTCCCCAGATCTACACAAGCAGTCAGAAGCTGCAGATCGATGTTGCTGCCATTGAAGTCACAGCAACAGATTTTCTTGTGGCTATGCAGAAGACTGCACCAGCTTCACAGAGGGCTGTGGCTTCCTCTGGACAACCACTGTCACCAGTTTGCAAGCCACTGCTTCAGAACACGCTAGAGAGACTGCTCAAAGGCGTGCAGAGGGTATTTCCCCATGCAGCACTTGCACTTAAGAAGGACCAACAGCCAGGTAAGGCCATGGCATTCACTGTCATAAAACTCTCCCAAAGCAAAGACTGCTAGTTTGTGCAATGCACAGAAACAAAGCTTTCAGTCAGGAGGAGGTGAAGTTGAATGGTAGAGAGGGAAGAGCTGGGAACTCCTCCCACTTCACAGTAGAGAACAGTAGCGTGTTCTCCACTCAAGCATCCAGTTTCTGAAGGCTGTCAGCATCCTCTTTGCTGTTTCCAAGGAGAAAAGGAGCTTTCGCCGCTAGCAAAACATAGCTCGCACAAATCCAGACACTTGGGAGAGCTTTGTAGAGACTGAGGGCTTTGGAAATGGCATTCAGTGTATGCCCCTCAGGGGAAGAAATGCAAGGCCCTGGGTTTCAGCTCTCAGTTAGAAGCTGTCTTAGTGCAAGAGAAGGTTGCAGACTCTGTGGGAAAGTTAACAAGCCTCTCTTGCCTTCTCATGGTACCACTCCTCTCTTAGAAAACGACTGCGTGCACAGTGATGAGGAGTCACCTTCTGGTCCTGAAGATGAGCCGTTTGATCCCAGGCCTGGCCAGCAAAAGCAAACCTTCCTTAACTGGAACAGGTAACTGTCCGTGTCCTTTGATTGCAATTCTGATTGCTGGGGCTTTCCAAACTGTCTTGGCGGTTGCAAGTGGGAGGGGTGTTAGATGAGGGAGGAAGGAAGAGTTAGTCCAGGGTGTTTGGGCATCAAAAACTGCAAGAAGGAAGCACGGCGATATAAACAGGTGATACAGTTGTAAGAAAGCAAGTAGCTGCAGCCAATCATACTGAAGGAGCCAGCCTCCTTTTCCTCCACCTGAGACATCCACAGACAATCAGGGCACACGGATTTCATGCATGCTATTCTTTAAGGATTCCAGACCAAAGAAATGCATTGTCTCTCCTTTTAGCTAAAAAAAAATGCAATGTGGGTTTGTGGAGCCATCTAGCTTCCCAGCTTGGGAAGGCAGTAGTGACTCACATCATAGGAAGAAAACTGAGGAATGGCCTGCTAAAAGAGCTTAATAAAAACCCTGCAAAGAATGTCTTCATTTGCTATCTTTAAGCCACTGTGCTTACATTTGTATTTTGCCATTGCATTGTGAAAGTAATTCAATCCCACAGTGGAGATATTAGCTTATGAGGTCCCAGCTGGGTCAATAATTATTGTCAGTTTCTCTTACTGTGCTGCTCAGGAAAGCTTCTGACCCACAGAACTTGGTTCAGTCTCTAGGCTCCTTGACCTGAGCCAGAAAAGGTCCTGCAGTACTGGGATGGCAAAAAAAAAAAGGTGCTATTCACAGATGTATTCCATGATAACAGTGAAAAAAAATCACAAGAAAGTTGTATTTGCAATCTAGGAGACAGCACACAAGGAAAGATGAAACCTTTTGAATGAAGGAATCAAATAAATATCCTCCAGTTCCGTGGACTCACAGGAATGTTTTGCACTTCCTTAGATACAGCTAAGGCCTTTCAGAGCCCACGGCATTTGTTTTCTCAGAAGGGTTGTTCTGCTCCTTCCTGACCACCTTCTGCATTTCCAGTTGACCACCTGCACCTAAACCTGACCAATGCAGAGACCTCAAGGCTGCTCAGTCAGGACATGCTGAACATAAGTGCCTCATGTTGGGGGGCGGTGGGGGGGGAAGAGAGCCTGACTGGTGTGTGCTGGACAAAGAAAGACACCTTTAACATCTGTGTCTTGATTGTTTTCTTTGTAAACTTCTTGTTTTGCAGTTATGCTCCTAGCAGTGCTTGTTGCCAGCCAACATGTCACAGGCCCAGGTTCTTAATCGCTGGAGAGCCTGGATACGGGCAAAGTTCTCACTTGGCACCTGCGCTAATACACGCGCTGGAGAGGTTTGCAGTTCATGTGCTGGACCTGCCGGTTCTCTTTGCTAGCAGCACCTCACCCGAAGAGAGATGTGCACAGGTACCTCTTCTCTCTGCAATCTCACAGGATGAAGAGACTCAGGGGACGTAGGCAGACTTCACGGGGTTAATGGCCATGGCCTGGCTTTCCTCTGCTTTCTGTGGTGTTTATTTCACACCAAAAGAACACTTTTCTTGTACACTGAACAATGGAGAAGAAGGATGTTGTGCACGAGCATCTTTTCCATTCCAAGTTAAACAGTAAGGATGTTGCTAGCAGCTCAGGGAGCTCCAAGATGCTCTTGATAAACCCCTCTGCATGGCAAGAGCTGCTGCTGCTGACAGTGGGCTCTCCAGAGCTGTTTCCTTTGCCTCTTCAGACTCTGTTGCTCCCAGGAGGCACCTGTGCATCAGCCTGACTGCATGTCATGCCCTTTCTCTAGCCTCCTTCTTTAGAATACTGAAATGCAACCCAGGTTTGGGGGGAAAGAAAAGCCATTCTTTTCTCTCGTCATACCACAGGGAAGAGGCGAGAATACACTTGCTGATAACTATGAGCATTCTTCGTAGCTGGGCAATTACTGACAGTACAGAGCAAGTAATCTGCTCTGAAGGATCCTCTGGAAATGAGATGGTCAGCTGTGAGCGAGAGAGCCTTTCAGACTGGCTGCAGGTTGTTCACCTCTTATGCACTGAACCCTGAAATTTGGAATGATAGGCAGGCTTCTTTCTGGGGCTCTGCTCTCACCCTTTCACCTAGGCCTGTGTTTGTTCAGCCTCTGCTCCACACTCACTTGCATACAAGCCCTCCCTCAGCTGGAAACTGAGTGGTGTAGCAGTGGCCCCAGGCTCATGTGGGACCCTGCTGAAGGGCTGGGCCTGCTTTTCAAGCACACTGCTACTTGCACCCAGGGGCGAAGCTCTGGGGGAGTTAGCTGACATCTAAGCAATTTGGAAATCGGGCAGAGGTTCAGGTCTGCCTCTCGCCGTGTAGCTATGTCCAAGGAGCTGGGTCCAAGCAGAAATGTTACCTTATTCTTGGTGGCTTGTTTGGACACTTGGTCTTTGTGCCATCTTTTGTTTTGGAGGCAACTTTGATTGATACATTGTTGCTCATGAGCAGCTTCTGCTCCCCGGTTCAAGAGTCTTCTCCGACTTCCTTTTTACCAGTTGATCCGAGAAGCCCAGAGGACAGCACCGAGCATCATTTATATTCCACGTATCCATGTCTGGTGGGAGGCTGCTGGAGTCACCTTGAGAGCTACGCTCACAACATTACTCGAGCGCATTCCAGCATATGCTCCAGTGCTGTTGCTCGCTACCTCGGATGTTTGCCATGCAGATCTCCCGCAAGAGGTATTTCTCTCACTGCTTTTCTGGCCTTTTCCAGTCTCCTCTTAATTCATCACTCCATTCAACACCAGTATCACTAGGGCACCCTGCTGGCATCTCTTCCCTCTGCAGTTGCCACAAGGCTTCAAACTGAAGGGCAGCAAGGCAAGTAAATCCAAAACAGGCAGCCTCGGAGATGGCCAGTGTCCTCCCTGGGAGCACTGGAACCTAGGGTCGCTTCACAGAGCTTCAATCCTAGAGGGGTTCCTTAAAGAAGATGCCCTAGATTGCTGGGCTGACCCACTATAATCTCGCCTTTAAGGCCAGGAAGCAAACTTGTTCTAGTCTCTCCCTTGTTCAAAGCATTCCTCAGCTTCATGGAAAAAGGTATTCATCTTTTTGGAGTAGAAGACAAATTTGGGGGGGGGGGGGGCGGGCCTTAGGGCTGCACTGTCTTTTCTCCTCCCACCCCAGGTACAAGTGTTGTTTTCTGAGCTTTATGGAGAAGTTTTCAACGTCCAGTCACCTGGCAAGGAGGAAAGGAGAAAGTTTTTTGAGGACTTGCTTGTTCCCCAAGCTGCTAAACCTGCTGCAGCACAAAAAAAAGCAGGTGAGGCTATTCTGCAAACACAGCTTTGCTATCTGTAGCTTAGCAGCCATTCGGCATTTGCTTTGGTAATAGATTTCCTGGCATGAATGTTTACTCTGCTGGTATCTGAGTACCATCACTTGGCTAACCTTTTCTGGTTGACTGAAGCTTGTCAGGCACTGGAAGTCCTGCCTGTGGCATCACCACCCGAGCCTCGACTGCTGACAGAGGAGGAAGAGAGGCAGCTTGAGGAGCAAGGGGATGAGACATGGCCAGCGGTGCCTGGAGCTTCCAGTACACCCCTCTCTAGTGGCAAGTTCCTTTTCTCTTCTCTTCTCTTCTCTTCTCTTCTCTTCTCTTCTCTTCTCTTCTCTTCTCTTCTCTTCTCTTTTCTTTTTTCTTTTCTTTTCTTTTCTTTTCTTTTCTTTTCTTTTCTTTTCTTTTTTCTTTTCTTTTCTTTTCTTTTCTTTTCTTTTCTTTTCTTTTCTTTTCTTTTCTTTTCTTTTCTTTTCTTTTCTTTTCTTTTCTCTTCTTTCTCCTCAGAAACTTGAGGAGGATTCTTTTGTGCTTGATATCACCTAACCAGTTCTTGTGCTTTTCAATTCTAATAACAAATTGACCCCCTTCACTTGCTGCCCTCTCTCCCTCAACACATGTATGTAGTGAGCCAGCACAATGGTACTCCAGTCCCTCTCACAATGCTAGATTTTGCAGACAGACCTGCTTAGGTAGTGCTTTGGCTTGCTTTTTCTCCTGCCTCTGTGCAGCTGTCTGCAGACAAAAGCGAAGGAGGAACACGTCGCCCTCAGAGAGCCTAGCAGAGAAGAGGAGGAAATGTTCACCCCGTGCTGAGAAGGAAGCCAGCATGTGTCTCAGGGTGGGTTGGAGCACTCCTTTTTTATTTGGTGATAGAAGAAAGGAGGATGCGAGTTGTGTTGGACTATTTTCTTTTGTGTCTGAACACATCGAGAGCCTATTCAAAAGATCTCATGCCATTGTAAACTTGTACTGTCTCCCTTTTTTCTTCAGCAACTGCTGAATGTCGTTGGTGAGGCAATGAAGGACTGCAACATCCACCACCTCAAAAAACTACATCTGGTGCTCAGCCAGTGTGTTTACCGCCATCGGCAAGATGATGACAAAACACAGTTAATAGAGGTACTTTGTTGACACAGCACTTCCTGTCACTGCTCTGCACGTCTTCCATGTGCACTGCAGTTATTCTGCTTAGTCACTCTCCATCCCTTTCCTGCTTAGTAGTCTGTGTTACATACGAGTTGCTGACTTCCATCTGGAAGGCATTGGGCCAGACTGCAAAGCCCTCGTTCAGTTTGCAGTGACTCCTGGCACTTTCAGATAGGCCACACATTCAGTCTTGAGATTCAAGAGCCACAAACCCATTTCTCTTTGAGATGCTTGTGCATGGGAGGAGGCAAACTTCTCTGTCCCTCTGTGGTTTGCCTTCAGAAGAGGAGATCTCCCGAGCCTGGCTCGTCTTGATCTCTTCTTCCACACTGCAAAAAGAGCGAGAACAGGTGCTCTGTTCTGACTGTGCGTTCTGTGTCCTACTCTGTTTTGCACACCTGAGGATAACTTTAAAGCTGGAGCTGATCAAAGACATTGCAATGGATGGAGCACATGTACTTTCTAAATAGCGCCAGCCAACACTTGTATGCACTTTTGTTTTATATAAAGCAGCTGACTACAGGATGTTTATGTTTCTATTCCAGCTTCTATCAAGTTTGCCTTTGTTTAGTTGGTGATTATTCTTTGTTATCTTTTTTAGGAAATGAAGGAAGAAACTGAAAACTTCTCCCATGCTCAGTAACAGGGAACGTGCTTCTACTCCCCCATTCTTTTTCTTTCTTTGCTGTCTTGTCATCAGTGCATAATTCAGTAAAGAGAGCTTGTAGATAGAATATAAATAGAGCTGTGCGTATATGCATACATATATATCTAGAATAGATTCATAAATCTCATATAAATCCTTTTAAGCTTTCTTACTGGCTATCTGTTGTTGTTGTTGTTCCATACATATTGTGCATACATACATGATCTGTTGAGATCAGTGTGTTCGGCCTTCCTTTCCCATGTGCATTGCCTGAAAGTCTCGTGCCTGGCATTTTTAGGAGACCAGTGGTTGTCAGTGCCTTTGGACCTACACACATCTGGACGTCTTCCAAGTAATCTCAGTGCCTCTCTGGCTGTTCCCCAGTGCCCTCCTGCTCGCCCCCCACCACCACCGAGGCTCAGCACCTTTGCCACAAATTCACCTCTATGCACGTGCACATGAGCAGCGCACACACACCCCATCGCTATCCTGAACTGCTCACAGCCCTGCGGGTCCTGTGCACCCACCACAGCACTTGCAGCCCACAGTCCCGGTGCCCTGCCTGCCCCCAGTGCCCCCGTTCTTCTTGTTCCACACATATTGTGTATATGTACATATGTAGATAATCTCTTGAGCTCAGTGCGTTCGTTGCATGCTTTAAAGTCTCGTATCTGGCATTGTAACACAAGAAATTAGCTTGCAGCAATGGTAACTCCCTTGCCAGGCTTGCTCACCTGGATGGGCAGCGGTAACGTGCCTTCTTCCCAAATGGAGAGCTGCCAGAGGTTGGTCACAGCCTGCCTTTCTGAGCCCAGATCCAAAAGCTGCCCTGCTAGATGGCCATTGGCAGATGGCGATCGCAGAGCAGACGGCCATGGTATCATCACCTTTCTTTTCCTGGTTCCGCCCACCACAAACAGAAATCAAGCAAAAGTAGGCAAGAAAATCAGGAGGAGGTAGCACTCCTGCCCTTCCCCTTCGTGCAGTGCAGTGGTGTGCGATGCAGCAGGAAGAGCTGAGAGTGAACAGCTGAAGCCGCCACGCAGACTTTACCTCAGACTGTGGAGAAACTCCAAGACAGCTAAGCACTTACAAAGGCAATGGCCACCCGAGCTGTAAAACCGTGAGCATCCCTCAAGGGGCACAACCTTTGCTGATTTGGTTTTACATTCTACTCACTGTGTCCTCTCAGAGAGGGTTGCTGCCCAGGTGCTCCTGCTCCTCTGCATCTTCTACCCTTTCATTTGAAAACCCCTCCCTCCTGCACTCTCACCTTGCTGATAGGGATGAGTTTCTTGGGTGAGAAGTTCACAGCAGGAGGATCCAGGTCGAGATGAGGCATTTAGAAATCGAGCAGAGAACAGCCCCGAATGGGAGGAGCTCTGTGGGCCTGCCATAAAGAACTGAGGAGTGGCCCTTACCCCACCAGAATTGTAATCTCTTCATCTCGGAAAGAATTCCTCCCAGACAGCAATGCGCTCTCCAACTACCTCCTCACAGGTGAAGGAGCAAGCCACTAAAGACCCCACCACCTCCCAAAAGCATTACTAATCGGAAAAGACTGACAAACTAGATTGCTTAGTGTAGACAAGATAAGAATAAAGGGAGTTCATGTAATTCTCTACAAATAGGTAAAAGCTGATGCAAAGATAATAAGGTGTTCATAGCTTCAGCTATAGAAGTAATTGTCCTGAATGAAACAATTGTGTTGTAAGTAGTGAAGAAGTAGTCTGAACTCAAAGAAGGACAGAGGAGCAAGAGCCTAGGATGGAAGGACTTACTAAAAGACTAATTAATGAATAATGTTCCGATCACTCGGTCATGTCTATTCTAAGAAAAAGAAGTCATAAGAATTTTGACAATCCAATCAGAGGAAAGCAGTGGAGATGGCTGCATTACAAAGATGAAGTTCAATAACATAGGTACTGAGGAAAAAATAAATAAATACGAAATACACTTTCCCCTCCACTTTATTACATTAGCAAGCTAATTACTCAAGAAAAAGACAGAGTACTTTTAAGAAAGGAGTAATATCAAGTTATGGAACTAGCTAACTAACTAAGCAACCAATGATAACAGCATTAGTGTTATTAGAATCAGGGGAAACCCATGAAATGTGCTGTCTGAAGTGCTGACTCCAGAAGGCAACTGGCCCTGACTAAATACAGCTTGCTATTTATTTGCTCAATTGTGCTGCTATTTGCAGACTGGCAAATACAACAGCCACAAGGCAAGATCCTGGCTGCCAAACAGGTCAATTTGTCAGTAAAGGTGCAAAAGTAGGAAAAAAACATCCCTCCCCCCCCCACAAAAAGACTGAAAGGGGATAAAAATGAGGATAACACTCAATTTTCCAAATGTGCTATTTCTAGACATTTTCTTACTTCGTTATACATTCCCATTTAAATGCTTAAATCATTTGGCCCCTTTTTTGCACTACCCCATTCGGAAGTTCATTCGCAGTTTTCGCTCCCTGTACAGTTAGGAATGCTGTTCTAATTTCAGATCTAAATTTATTCATGGCCAATATAGACTTACGCAAGCTTGTGCAGATATTATCATTGAACTTACATAGCTTTCTCCCTCTGGTATATTTACCTCAAAATGCAGTTATATGGAGTCCATTAAATCCCCTCTTAATTTTACGTTGGTTGAGTTGAACAAGCCAGTTGAGCAAGCTTTGAAAACACAACGCGATGATACATACAGGGATGTTTTGGGAGAGCTCGTTTGCACGATACCATATTAATCCTGCGTGGCAGGGAAGACTGTGTTTTTTCCCCCTAATGCCACGAAAGTGCGACTGGCTCTTGCCAGCTGAGGAGAGAGACATGGACACAGAGTTTGGGACCACGAGGACAATTTCAGTTGTGTGCCCGCGGCGCCCCCGGGACGAGCCCTCCGGGGGGACCCGGTGGCTTCGCTGGTATCCAATCCACGCAGCTCATCTAGTCTTGTGAACTCGTTCGGCCAATCGCGGTTCGACACGCTTCCCGTGGCTGTCCAATCACCGCTGGCGGAGCACGCGGGGCGCTGGGCGGGAACGGGCAGTCAGCACCGCCTCATACCGGTTTTGACTCTTCAGGGGTGTTTGTCACCTACCGGAAAGGCCATGGCGGGGGAGGGGGAGGGGAGCACGGTGTGCCCTTGGATACCTCCGTCACGAGAGTTTGATTTCTGGATAGAAACTGTGGGGAAAAGTTCTCCTCCTCCATAGCATTAGAGATTAGTCAAAACTGTAGAAAGAAGTATGTGTCTTAAGATACTCTCTATCATGTACCTCTCCCCTGATGAACCATAGCCTAGTCCTGACAAAGCGCATAGATTCTCCTAGTTACAATTAATCACGCCTGTGCTCTGCTAGCGCTTCCAGCACTAAGGCAGCGGAAAGTTTTTGAACCTGGAAATGAGTTTGCCTGTATATCAGGTTAGCAGGCTCTATGAATTTGACCTTCTTCCCAGGAGCATCTTGGAGTTTCAGTTAGTTTTGTTCATAAAGCCTCTGCTATTTGACATTTGCAGTGCTCTTGATCCACTCCATTGTACCCGTGGCATTTGGTTTTTTGATACAGATCTAAAGGTTACTCTATGGAATTGTGAAGTGGTCCATCCTGTTTTCCACCTGTGAACGATCATCCGAGATTGGACCTGAAGACCTAGACAGTCCTCTCTATCTCTTGTCCTGTGACTTGACAGGTTCCTTACATGTAAGCACTGAAGTCTCCAGAAAACTTCCTCACTCAAAAAATTTACTTCAAATGAAACTAGTCCAAAAACTTTTCACAACCCAGATTTATTCAGGTGAAAAGTTATTGATCACAATACTATAGAGCCTCATAAAGTCATTTAACAAAGATGTCATACTCTAACTCTCTTCATTTGCCATTTTTGACTTACGTGGAACTGTGAAATACAGAAAGCAAGTGTATTGGAAGCATAGAAATAAACATGAAGCTATATGCTGTTGCTATACCTGAAAGTCTACCTTAGTTTATAAGCCAAACTAATAAGCACTCACAGTAAAAATGTGACTTTCTATATAGGATTTTCTGCATAAGATAATAGCCACTGTCAAACACTGATTGCAAGAAGAGAATGTCTAAGAAACATAGTGCAGATTCTAGTATTGTATAATAGTGTATTTCTGGAGTGGGCAAGCCCAAGAAACAACCAAACTGTTCCAAAAAACTTTCCTTGAACACAGTCAGAACTTGAGTTTAGTATAGCTTTCGTCTACATAGCTATCCAGGTTATATATTAACACTTCCCTCTTCCCCCTCCTGTCCCATCCCACTCCCCCTTCCCCCCACCCCCCCAAAAAAAAGTCTGCTACAGAAAGTCTAGGCAAAACACAATAAAAGCAGAAATAATGCATAACACTGCCTGCTATGCAAAATCATTATCTACAGTTTCTGCTTATTCCTCCTTGGAGTCATTGCCTTGTAAACATTTGCCATCTTAGGCCACTGAAGAAGCAAGGAGAGTTCTATATTACATAGGAATACAAAGAGATCAATAAGCAATTAGCTAAGGTGACTCAGAGTAGTCTAGAGGTTGCTAATGTGAAAGTTGTGAGTTTTTAAGAACTCCATCCATAAAGAACATTTAGTTCATGGTTATATCAAGAAAAGGGCTCTTTTGAGTGGTACATAAATATTTGGTTGATTAAAATACAAAATGGCTGTGAAGGACCTATTCCTCAAAGAGCTAATACATCTTGATTTTATTTAATTTTTACCAGTGAAGACACAGAAATGCTCTTCGCTTGTATGTCTTTCTCTACAGCAGCAATCATGAAGCTAAAGAAATAATTTTAAAACATCCAAGAAAATTCTGAGTGTAATTTGCCCTGCTATTATTAGTAAAGAAAACCTGACACATCTTTAATGTTAGGCCCCTCACCTGATCTTAGATATCTCCATAGTAAATATCTACATCCAAGCTAATCATGTTATGTCCTTTTTATGCACAGTAAAAGACTGAAGTCATGTTAAGTTGCTGCTTATCTGACCTGTTTTAAACATCTACTTTGGGATAAGATGAACTGAGCCAGCAAAAACTCCTTTCACTCTCTTCTGAATATAAAGGGAGCCTAAGATGACTAGACCAGATCTAGACACCTATGCTTCATCAGATACATCCTCCTCATAATATCTGAAAAAGATGCTTGACAAAGAATGAAAACATGCATATAGGCAAACAGGTTGGAGCAGGAAAAGTTCACGTGCCCATCATGTGGCAACACCAGTCTGGCAATGTCAACCACCACACTTGGATATTCACAGTCATAAGGTGAAATAGCAGCAGTGCAATGATGACCAGATATCCTGTAATATGTAGCTGCAACCCTGGGACATCAAACATAGAGGACATTGTGTGGATGTTCTCTCAGGGGATCAAAGAGATGCACAAGATATTCATGAACACATAATCCATAAAAATAAAACAGAGTGAATGATATTGCCTAGGTCCAAAGCCTAATTAATCCATTTTCTTCTTCTATTTTTACAATAAGAAAGGATCTCTGTCTACTGACCATACGATATTTTTCTAAGGTAACCACTTGGTATTAAAAAAAAAAAAAAGATATCCAAGAAAAAGAAGAATCATTGATATATTCTTGGCAAAAGTGAACAGGACAAGACATAAAATTTCCATAGGCCATTAACCAGTTAACAGGTGACATGAAAGCAAGCACTTTGTTATCCTGCTACACAGCATCTCTGAAATAAGCAGAAAAGAAGAATCCCTGTTTTTCAGTTTATTTGTCCACCTCAACCTCACTGCTGTGCCCCAAGATCTTATTTTCCTTGAACATTTGATTCTAACAAAAAGTTAACTAGGTATATTGGTACAGGTTATAAGTTACTAGATGCCATTGTAAGTCACACCAAAGATACACAGCTAATTTCCAGGGTAATACGGAAAATGATTAGAAAATAGTTTTGTGTGTAATCAAGACTCTAGTGCCCGTGAGTGACATAGCAGGTTAACTGTTCACAGCAGACTGTGGACAACATTTTTGAATTGAAAGGCTGATGACGTCCTTCCCTTCCTCCATTGCGCTGTCAGAAACATCGATAAAGACTATGGTAAATATTCAGCTTTTAACGTGCACTTCAGAAATAATGACGGCAGCAAATGTGGTTACAGGACAATGCTGAAGAAGATCAGCTATTTAAAGCATTCCTTTTCCACATACATAGCCACGCTTTCCCCCCCTCCCCCATGCAGTCACACTAGGAAGATTGAAACAGTAAGGGCAAGAGTGTTCTCTTGATATTAAGGCATAAACCGGGCAGAGGGAAGGGTAAGATCATCATTTTTTGTAATAAATTAAAATGGACCCTTTTCCTACCGTTCCAGTCTCCACTTTTTATATGCAAATAAGGCAGAAAAATGGCAATGTTCCAAATGTTCTATTTCCTGTCCTCCTGACCTTGCTAGTGTTTTAATTTGGAAAGGATGACCTGGCTGCTCATTTTCCACAGGTCATTGGAGCCATAAATAATGAGGTCAAGACAAAGGACAATGCACTGAGCTAAAGAATCAGTGCAAGCATCAAAGCAAGACAACACATGGCTGCAATTTATACAATATTTTGAGGCATCATATTCTGAGCATATTAGGAATCTCTATTTGTGATAAAGGCTATACCAAGGAAAAAAGATTACAAAAGGAGAGCTGTGGTTATAACAATGTAGAATGGAAGACGATAGAAGTCTGAATCCTAACATTTTTAAGATTACCATTGCATGGTGCTTCTTTGATGATGTTTCTGAACTTAATGCAATTAATATGTAATTATAGAATACCAACAGGATCAAAAAAATCATTGGCCCATGAAAATACAGGAATTAAAGAAGAAACATAATACTGCCTTTTGATATTCAAAGCTGAATATGTAATGTCATTATGCTAAATAATCCTGCTGAACAGAAGAGGATTTTCGGCTGACAACATCTCTTTGCACGTCTGAATCTTAAAATACAAAACTCTTCCTATTACAATGTATAAAGAAACGTTTCTGTGGTACTGTATTCACGCATGGATTTCTCTGGAATTTCAACACGGATATGGACATATGTAAATCACGTGCACGCACATAAGCAGTGTTAATCGTCTATATTCTCTTCTTGTTTCTTCAAATAGAAAAACTACCAAGTAGAACTCAAAGTGTGGGATTCATCTCAGATAATTCTCACAGAATTACACAATGACTGAGGTTGGAAGGGACCTCAGGAGATCATCTAGTCCAACACCCTTCCCCTCTCCCCCACCCAGCTCAGAGCAAGGTCAACTAGAGCAAGTTGCCCCGGATCATGTCCAGTTGCATTCTGAATGCCTTGAAGGATGGAGACTGCACTGTATTTGTCTTCTGCTGATACAAAGAGTCTTGCTAACAAGGCTTACTTCAGCATTGTACCACAAATATGTACATCACCACACACTTAGGAAGTCAGTGGTAGGTCACTCTGGGCTCTCTCAGAAAGAACAACACTTGTTTAAAGAGCCCGTCCTGGAGACCAGGGGGCAAAAGTTGCTTATAGCTGCCATCGTTTAAGGACACTGCAACTAGACAGGCAGACAAAGTGGTGCTGGTAAGAGAGTGTAGATACAAGATATGTTCTGAGTCTTTCCGCTTGATGACATTCTCTAAAAAATCTTCTGCACATGCTGTAATCTAACACCCGCCCATCAGCTATTTGTAGCCATAAAGGAACGGAATCTCCAGAGGGTCAAACCTCCCCTAGCGCTGCGGGTGGGGGGCGGGATTGGCGGCCTGGCATGTGGGGAGCCGTAGTTTTCGCCGCGGCATGCCGGGAGCAGTCGTCTGCCGGCACTGGGCTTCCGGGCCGCCATTTTCACGTGCACGGTATGCTGGGAGGTGTAGTCTTCTCAGACGGGGCTACTGGGTGACCATGCTGCGCCTCTCGAGGGGGCGGGGGCGGGCAGGTCCCTGCCAGCGGGGCTCCCACCAGCCAGCCGCGTCGTGCTCTGTGGCAGGCCGGGAGCTGTAGTTCCAGGGGCCGGTGCCTTCTCAGCCCTGCAGCAGTGGCCCGCTGGGTCTGTTCCTTACTGGACACGTGTCACTCGTGCCTGAGTCCCCACAGGTCACGGGGGACAGTGGAATGTCCCTGGTTTTCCCCGGTACAGGGCAGGAAGCATTTTCCATCTCTGGTGGTGTTGCAAGACAACCTTGGAAGCTCAGAAAGAGTGTTCCTGCTGTTTAAACTAGGCAGATGAGCAGAACCTCTCTCTCTCTCTCTGTTTCCTGGGAGGAAATAATTCTTTAATCAAGGCCATCCTAGAACTGCTAAAGCCTTAAAGAAACTCTAAATCAAAATGTTTTGTTTTCTATGCATACATTGCCAATTTAGCAAAAGAATTCGAGGTATCCCCTAACTGAACTGTCCTCGCCGTAATACAAAAAGATCACGCCCATAGGTCAGAAAGAGCCGTGCCCGGGTGAAGACCCCTCCCCTGAGCATGCGTAGTAGTAAAATGGTGTGTAAGCTGCGGGGGGCAGCGCATGCGCGGCGGTGGGGAGCAAGATGGCGGCGAGCAGGGCGGGTGTTTTCACTGGAGGGCGGCGGGCGAGGGCCGAGGCCGCCTGGAGTTGAGCATGTGGGGGCCCCGGTGAGGCGAGCGTGTGCTTTTGGGTGGCCGCGGGCGTCGGGCTGTGTCCTGGCTGGTGGGGTCGTTGCTGCGTGGAGGCGATGGGGCGGGGGTGGGTCGGGCCTGGCTGCGCGCCGTGCCGGGTCTGCCGGAGCGCGGCTCTGACTCTCCCTTTTGCGTGTGTCGCCTGTAGGGCCCCGGTTCCTCCCCAGCGCGGGCCAGGGCGTGCGCTCGCCCCTGCAGATGCAGCCTGGAGGAGCGGGGGGAGGGTGTCTGCGCGGGAGTCTGGATGTCTCCAGCAGTGCCACGGCAGCCTGATGCCTCCTCTCATCTGGGATGCGGGTTCCTTCGCAGCTCTTCTGGGATGCGGGGCCCTTGGTGAGTTCCCTGCTGCCTCCTCTGGCGTTCTCTGCGAGCTCATAGATCCCTCCTCCTCCTCCCCCCGCCCCCCTGTCTGGTGGGGTGGGAGACCGGTGGCTCCTCCTGCCAAGCTGGCAGCCACGTGGGGCACCCCTATGCGCTCCCTACGCATCTGGGATGGCCCCCCCACCCCGAGGGCCCCGCAGAGTCCCACCCTTCCTGCAACCAGCCCCGCCCCGAAGCCATTAAACCACCCACAAATCCTGCCCCAACGCCCAGGAGCTGTCTCGAAAAGGTAATAGGTTTGAAACGGAGACAGGCAAATCAAGGGCTATCGTTCTTCCATGTAGTTAAAGACCAAGAGAATTGTCAGTTCAGCGCATGTATACAAGGGTTTGAGAACAGTAACAATAACACTGAAGCAGAATCAAAATAAGGTTTTGTGGAAGATGGCGCAGGTAAGTATTAGGTGATGTGCCCGCCTGCCTAATAAGCTAGCCCTAATTGCTGTGTGTAATGTTTCTAAACTGTTTACCCTGTAACGTATGATGCAAAGTGCTGTATTAAGACCTTTCCCTTAAAGAAAAGAAGAAAAAAAAAAAAGAGGGGAAAAAAGAAAAGGAGCATTAAAGAGAAAAAAAATGTGCATAATTTTAAGCATTTCATTGAAAGTAAACTGGGAGTTTCTGTCTTTGTTACAGAGATGGGACCAACGATAGGAAATGCTGACCAAGAGAAAAGCTGGACAAGCAGTTTTTTGAGATTAATCCCTAAGGGATGGGATGAAACAAGGAAGCCAAAATGCAGCGGACCCTCGATATCACCAGAAATGGCTACAGCAGGAGGTGTTCTGGCACGGGTAACTAAGGTAGCTATTGATAATGACCGTTAGTTATTTTGGCCTCCCAGAGGCAGCACTGAGGACTGAGTAACCCGTTCCTACCCCGTGGCTATTGTTAACTATATCTGCCCTTAGTTTTGCTTTGGTTGTTTCTATTTCATTTTGTTACCGTACATGCATATATGGAAAGAGAAAGATAGAATGCTTACTTTTTTAGATTAATTGCCGTGGCTGAAGTTGAAGAGACTATATATGAATATAAGCAAGCTGAAGTAATAAAATCAAATGGAGCCAAGTGAAAGCTGTCTCCCTCTGCCAGAAAAAGGGAAAGCCCGTTCCTCCTGGCGAGGAAGGATCGCTGTTAATAGTGATCTGAATAATAGCTCACCAACATATAACGGAAGGTCTGTACGCGTTACGAGACGTGTGCTGCATACATTCATCTCTGCGTGTGACACTACGTGTCTGTGAAGCATCATACTTTTAAGAGCTGCGAGACAGCAAATTATTATCTTAGGGGACTGGTAGTCAAGTGACCAGATTTACCGAAGAGGAAGCAAGAGAGAGAGAAGTGTCTGAAGTGTAAAACTAAGAGATCAATTTCGCCAATTAGATGTCCCAATCCAAAATCCAAGTTTCCCCTAACCTGGTGTGTGTTGGGGCATTCACTAATCGCTCAGCACACCATAAGGTTGTATGACACTCTCATCTCAAGGGATCCTGTCTGTGACGCCAATTAGATGTCCCGATCCAATATCGGGAAGGTTTCGTTACAATCCCAAGGACGAGATTAAGACCCTAAAACCGGTCAAATACCGTACAACCTTTTAACTTTATTTTCAACAGAGTGGGGAGAAAAGGTGGGGAAAGGCGAAGGGGAGAGGGAAAAAGGGTAAGAGGAAAAGACAGAGAAAGTTGGAAAAGGAGAAAAGAAACTGGCTACCGCCACTCCGAGTCCGATGATGTTCCGCCTACTCCGCTCGAGATCTCCAGTCCTGGCAAACAAGCCCCCCCCGTTCTCCCAGTCTGCAGTTTTTATAGGTTCTTGCCCCGCTCTGGGAGGTGCTTCCTCACTTCCCCTGCAGATTAGCTGTCACGCGCAGTCCGCCCTCTCGGGACCTTCCAGAAATGGGCTGGGGGCATCTGGGGGTCTCCTGCTGATGCGCAGATGGCAAATGTGTACGTGTGGTTCGTGCCAGACGTGCTGTTCCCCTAGAAGCCGCCTTCTGCCCTTTTCGTGCCTTTTTCCCCCATGCAGGTGCACGAGGTTGTTTCCCTCGCGGACGGCTCCCGGGGGCGCCAGCGCGGCATTGCCCGACACGCCTCGGCGGCGGCAGCTCTGCAGCAGCGGCAGCAATGTCGAGACAAAACCGCATCTGGTACCGATTCTCTACATTTCTAAATAAAAATGGCTATCTACAGAGGACAGGAAAAAAGGTATGCACATCAGCAAATGGAAATGACTGCAGATTTAGAAGATGATGACCTTGTAAAAAGAGGATGATTAATAAGCGGTGATATTTTGGGGCATTATCACAACCTTGTTCAGAGCTGGAAGCTATATGGCCTTGCTGAAATCCTCCCAGAACTCTAGCGCTTTCCTAAGCAGTATTTTTCTGAAGAACTGGGCGTGTTTATAATTAAGACTCCACTCAAATATCACCTTTGATTACCATTTCTAGTTTAACCAAACAACAACCTTCTCATTTCTGAAGAGCCGTAAACAGGAATTTGTTTACATAACTAGGGGCTCTGTACTAAAAATACATGATTCAGAAGAAAGCAGCCCTGAAGGTATGGTTGAGGTGGTCAAGGTTGATGTGGGCCTTTCCACAATCAAAAGATAGCATTCAGACTGTGTTTGGGGTTTTTTTAGATTTACTGACTACTCTCTCATTTATTTCATTGTTTTCATTTCATCTGGGAATGATCTTGAGCAAAAATTAAAGGGAAATCACCACTTTCTTGTTACATGATTTTCACCTGCGAAATAGCTAGGTGTTGTAGTTCCCCTTGCTCTGTTAATTCCTCATGCTTACCTTCCCTAAGTGGTGAAAGTAGGGGGAATTATTTGCTCATCAGAGACCAACCATTGCAGGAATGCTCACAGAGAGCCACACATCAACCAGTTGTCTGGGATTCATTTGGGTAATGGTTCATCTTACTCCAGAAGAGACACCTATTTTTAGATGAATTACTATATTTTCTTGACCACACCTCTACTGCCTACACCTTGGAACTGGTATTCTAGTCTCTCTTTAGATGCCTGTGAAGTTCAGAGGGATGAATCCTACACCACATGTGTTTCTAACGGGGTCAGTAGTCACTTAAAGTGGAGGTGTATTCAGATGGTTCATTCTCATGATAAAACGTGTGTGAGATAGGTAATACAACTTGTCCTCTGGCGGTGTCTGTTTTTGCTGTTGACTCCAAGAGGACCCCCAACTTTTTTTTTTTTTTTTTTTGTTAATAGTTACCTGCCTTTGCCTGTAGCCTTGCTCTTTGCTGCAAAAGTCAGCAACATCCTTGGGGCAATAACAGCAGAGTAGCTGACATCTAAGATGGGCAGGTTCCTGAGAAGGAAGTACATGGGAGCATGCAGCTGAGACTCGGTCTTGATTAACATCACCATCTCCAAGTTTCCCACCAGAATCAGTAAGTAAATGAAAGAAAAATCCACAATTAGCATAACCAGTGTGTTAAAGGATGTTACAGAGTCACTGTCCTGGCAGGCTGTGGGAACCAGGGATCCCTCCTGCCTGGCCACTGGAGCCCAGCCCAGTGAGGCTGGGGACCTGGAAGGCTTTCTGTCCCAGGCTGATGGACGCAGCTGCTGCTCTGCCATTTGCAGGTTCAGTCAATAGCAAGGCTGAGCCCTCTGTGCCTCTAATATCCCTACCCAGACTCTGGGCCTCTTGCTCAATGGCTAGTCCAGCCTGGAGTTTGCTGGAGAATCACATCCCAACGCACACCAGGTGAGGGGAAAACACAAAAACACTGTGGCCCCCTCAGCAGCTGGCGCCCAAGCACGTGGCTGCTATGAAATGTGGTCCAGCACCAGCCACTAACACTGAGACCCTCACTCTACTCACCCCTCCCCACCCCCAGCTGGCCTGCATGATACATGGGCAATATGAGTGCTGAGCACCTGAGACCCTCTCTCACCTCAGTTACTGGCATCACAGTCATGGGGGCCACTGCTGTCTCAGTTCTGACTCCAGTTGCTGGCCTCCAATTTGCTCATTCAGATCTCTCTGGTTGCTGGCACCTAGACCTTACAGCACTCACACACGGGGGGCGGAGTGAAGTTACATGGAAAGATAGTTGAGAGGATTTAGCAGGAAGATAGGATAGACTGCGGTGATGAGCCGCAGGGCTCTGTCACACAAGCATAATGACTGGCAACTGCTTCCATATGACCAGTCCCTTTTACACACCACTTCCCTATTCCCCTTCTTTGTTCCTCCCTGATCCCCTGCCCCACATATTGCTTAGTCAGTTCCGCATGGTTCCACAACACTCCATGAAGCAGATGCTCTGAAAATTCACAAACCCTTACATTGTCTACTGTGAGCTGCTGCCTATTCCATTGTCTATTAGGCAAGGGCTTTCAAACAGATCAGATTTGGATACAGGCAAAGGAACTCCTTCAGAAACCTTGCAGTGCAGCTCAGAGGGTATTTTATTCTTGGGATCTCCTGGCCTTGCTCGTGTCCCGCTGCACACTCTCTGCCCGGACTCTCCACAGAGGCCGGGGCGGCAATGCAATAGACCATGTGGGCATGTCTGAAAATCACGGGGTGCCTCTGCTTTCACTTCCCACCCCCGGGCTGGAGCCTGCCAGTCGGGGCAGGAGGTCAGAGTTGGGCTCTGTGGGGCACTGGGACAGAGCTGTGGCCTTGGGGCAGTGAGTGGCAGCTGGGTCTGTGGAGCAGGAGGTCCGGGCCGGGGCTGTGGGGCAGGGGGAAAGAGCTGTCTGGGGCC
Organism: Dromaius novaehollandiae; assembly: GCF_036370855.1. Taxonomy (NCBI): domain Eukaryota; kingdom Metazoa; phylum Chordata; class Aves; order Casuariiformes; family Dromaiidae; genus Dromaius; species Dromaius novaehollandiae. Next base: position 268,674 of record NW_026991474.1, read on the forward strand.
CCATAGAGGGCAGGGGCCGAGTCTGCCCGAGCTGAGCCTCAGGGCCCCACACACTGCCACCAGCCCAGGCCTGGTGTGGCAGTGCCGAGGTGCCGGTGCCTTGAGGGAGCTGCCTTCCTGGGATCTTAAAGCCATGGGCTCAGTGCGCCCTTCGTGTATCTGTCTGCTTTCCCAGGGGGTGCAGTCGTGTGCCTTGCAACCGCCTGGATTGCTCCCTTGGCGTACTCCAGGCTCCTTTGCACAACCTTAGATCCCTTCTCCATGCATGCTCTGGTCCCCTCGTGCATGCTAAAGTCTCCTCCAGTCCTCTCCCTGCATCCCCAAGTTCTTTCCATTTCCCTCCATCAGCACCCTGGTCCCCTGCTTCCCCCTCCCTCAGCACTCTCCTCCCTTCCATCTCCCCTGAGGCATGCTCTGATCCCCACCGTTGCTCACCACGCGCACTCCCAGCCCCTCCGTTCCCTTCCCTCTGTGCTCCCCTTCCCTCCATTCACCTCCCAGCACGCTCGCATCCCCTCCCTTTTCCCCCACTCCCACTCACTTCCCCTCTACAGCTTCTCTCTTCTGCGGTCAGTGAATGAAAATAGGTTTTGGGGCTCCAGTGATAATCCCAGCCTGGCCCCACCCTTCACTTTGTTTTGCCCTGTTAGGATCACATCCTTAAAACCCCCCAAATTAGAACCCACCCCAAGACCAGGATTCCCAGAGGCTGCCTCTAACGCAGAGAAAATTTAGTGCCGAGGGGAAGAAATGACCTTTCCAATAAGCTTTTCTTTTTTTTTTTTTTTTTTTCCCTGATTTTCCCAGGCTCTTACACTGCTGGGAGCCATTCATGGTGGATTTGCCTTAACACAGTTTTCAGGGTGAGATAGCAAACCCCTCTGCTCCTGCACTAGGCCATGGCATCTCCATTCCTGAGGCCTAGTGAAGCAACAGCTGGGACTTGGCCCTTCCTCCCCAGAGGCTGAGTGAGTGCAATCACAGTCTTCCTCTTTATTCATTCGGGTGCTTATTTAGGCCTTCCTTCCTCAGCAGAGCCTCTCCTTGCCAGCAGTTATAGCCCCGCCACCCTGATTTGGGGACATCTCAGGAGCGGCATGCCTGAGGTGAGCCGCAGCCTGGGCAACCCCTCCTGTTGCTGCCTGTGCCCCCTGGCATCCTTGGGGAGTGGGCAGTGAGGTGGGGGCAGCTCCCTAAAGTGCCCCAGGCAGCTCCCCTTGCCCTTGCAGGGCCATCTTGGCAGCGCCTTGGGGGGTAAAGGGGTCCCTGCAGCCCCTCTGTGACACAGGCTGGGCCATCACACAGTGCATCACAGCAACAGCTGCCCCCTCCGCATATGGCCCCGGGAGCCTGAGCTGAGCCCAGGCGCTTGGGGCTGCTCTCGCCACGGCTCTGCCCTGCCCTGCCCTGCTCTGCTCTGGAGGAGCTGCTGTGCTGTGAGCAGGGGAAGGCGAGAGGAGGTGGTGGGACAGCGCAAGACGCTGTTTGGTGACCTTCCCAGGAGGACGTTGGAGAGGAGCGGTTTGTCCTGGCTGCAAGAGCTATTTGGACTAAGTCGGTAGGCTGGGTATTCCCTCTGTACCCCTAGGGAAGTCCGCAGTGCTGCTGGCAATTGCTGCCTGGGGGAGCCCTCCATAATATGGCGCTGTCTGGGCTGCAGAACTTGTGCATTTAGAATCTTTGTTCCCCAGCAGCGTGTCCAGCCCCGTGTCACTATTCCCTTGTCGGCTGCGGCCACAGGACCTTTGGTCCTTGCTCCACTAACTGTCCCCTCCTTTGCTGCTGTCACACTTGTGGTCCTTGGTATTGTGGAACCAACCTGGTTTGCCAGGAGTGTTTTGGAGGTAGATGGTCATGGCTACTGAAGTCTCTGAGGACTGAGAAGGTGCGTGAGAGGAGGAATTGTAAAGGTGCTTCCTGTCTCAAGAATTTGCAGACAGCTCCTGTGTAATTCCCTGTTGCTGCTGTCTTTGGTTTTGGATTATCATTCCACCCAGACCTTGGGACTACTGGCACTCGTGTCTATGGGCTCAGTAATTTCCGTATTGTCTTGTGAACCAAACGCTTGCTTCACTCTCAGGAGGTTTGCCTTGTCCTCTTCAGCAATTTCCTTTGCCTGAGAAACTTCTTCAAAAGTAAAGAGCTTTTCTTCCATGCTCACAAAAGTTGATATGGGCTTCATACTGCTGTTTGAGTTCAGGTTCTGAGGAAGAATGGACCTCAGGCAGACTGAGGGAGTCCTTGCAGAAGGCAGAACGTCTTTACCTTGCTCCTTTTCGGTAAGTAATGTATTTCACACAGCACAATGATGCCGCTGCTGAAAGAACTGCCTCCAAAGTGTACCCCAGTCTAAAAGAGCCTGTACCTTTGCTCCCTGTAGGCACGCTATAGTGTGAGAGAAAGGAAACTTGTGGAATGCTATCAAGCTCCACTGGCAAGTAGGTTATAGGCACAGTTTCTCGGAAGGGCTAATTTCTCATGTAGAAGGGGGATAGAAGACGTTAAATGAAAACATAGGTATGCACAGCGCAATCAGAAATTATAGCTAGGCTCTGTAATTGTAGGGCCATCAAAGGCTGGTGGACACCGAGAAGGGGAAGATGGCCAAGATGCTCCCAAGGAGTATAACCTTCGGCCCAGGAAGACTGTTGTCCAGTATCAAGAGCCTTTGGAAGGTGGGTTATGCGCCCAGTTTGTCAGAAGGGCTGATTCCTTGTGCTTAAGGGTGGGAGGAATAAGTCCTTGCATGACAATGTGCATATGCAGACACAAACAAGAAATGATGTCTTGGTACTATGGTTACAGGGTCCTCAGAAGACGCTGAAGAGCAGGAAGAGGCTGATGGCGAAGATACTCCAAAGCCATGTAACCTTAGGCAAACTGCTGAAGATGCTCAAGCCCCGCTGAAAGGTAGGCTATATGCAGAGCCTCTCTGAAGGGCTAATTTCTTGTGTATAACTGGGATACAGGTTGTTGAATGAAACTCTATACGTGTACAGACAAATAAGAAGTTCTCTCTAGGTTCTACAAGCACAGGGGCAACACAAGAAGGTGAAGGCCGAGAAGGGGAAGATGGCAAAGATCCCTGCAAGGAGTATAACCTTCGACCCAGGAAGACTGTCCTGTACTTCCAGGATCCATTGGAAAGTAGGTTACGTGCACACTTTCTCAGAAGAGCTGATTTCTTGTGTACAGTGGGCTACAAGTTGCTAGATGAAAAGACATATACCTCCCCCCCCCCAACTTTCATTTCAATTCCTTGCCTTCATTCTGCAGGTAAAACTCTCTCTTTGTGATTGAGAGGTGTGTATCCTGTGCACACTGCAGTTCTTGGACAGTGTGCATGCTCACTGCTGCTTTCCATTTCTTCAGGCCCATCTTCTCCTGTCAGGCAAAGGGCTGCATCTACCCGTGCTCGGTCGCGAAGCCCGTGCTGCAAAAGAACAAACAGGTTGGCGTATGGATAGTGATAGTTCTCAGGGATCCATAGTGGTGCCACTCCCATCACTGAGTAATGCTTGAGAAGATTTTCCGATTGATGGTCATGATGGGAAAAGCACAGCACTGTAGCTGTGGCAGCTGGAGGGTCTAGAGGAAGCAAGGCTTTTTCTTTGGGAAAGAAGAGAACTTTCATTAGCCAACAGCTTTTAAAAAGGCGGGATTTGGGGGTCAGCGATGATTGCGGATGTCCTGGCTGAGACTGGGTATCTGCAATTCTTCTCTTCTACACTTGAAGCTGGAATCCCCTTCCACACGTTGTCATTCAACGATTTCATCATGATGTATAAAAATGCCCACCTGCTTTTCTTCATGCTTGGATAGTGAATGCCAATCAATTCTAGGGCATTTTTAACAGTTTGGGAAGTTTATGCCAGTGTAGAAGTGCTTCTACACTCACTTTCGATGATGAAAACCACAGCAATCTCACTGACTGCATGGTCAGTTAGAGAGCCCCTTTCCCTTTCTCTTTCATTCACATCAGGTGCCTACCCCTAAACTCTGGGAAAGACAAATTCAAGGGAAAGCACGTGGATGGAAGGAAAACCGGAACCACCTTGCCGGAAGGTGATCCAGTGCGAATTGAGAGTTCGGTAAGGAGCGGTGACTCATTGTGTTGGTGGGGCCTTTTCCAGGGGTCATGAAAAACCTTCCCTACTGTGCTGTTGACAGCTCCCAGGCTTTACAGTTTTCTCTCAGGGAACTTCAAGATCGTCCTGAACCTTGCCTTTGTGCTGGCATAGGAAGCACTAAGGAAGTTTGGAGGAAGCCTTTTTTTCGAGGATGCAGCTTTCTCTGACCTCTGACATGTCTTCTGTTGCATGTCTCTTTAGGTATGCTTCGATGGTGTGGGCGGTCTCTCTCACCACATTTCAGCCTTAAAGGAGACGGTCCTGTTCCCACTGCTTTACCCAGAAATCTTTGAGAGATTCCAAATCCGACCCCCCAGGTAACAGGCGGTGCATTAGAACTACAGAGCTAACTGTTGTGATATGCTTTTTAACAGGAAAAGTATTCTGCTTCTTCTTCTTTTTTTTTTTTTATTTTTTTTTGGAGGGGCAATATCTCAAGACTTAAAGGCTAGCTTTATATATCCTTGGCCAACAAAGCTTAACTCACTGGATGTTGAGACATGACTTTAAATCCTCCCCTTTCTATGCCTTTAAAAGTATTGCAGATCTTCAGATGTTTTGCTGCTTTGTTCATAGGAATTCTTTTTTCCAGCTGATGTTTTAAGTAGGGTGTGGAAACAGGGAAGACCTTTTTCGGTCTCCCAGCTTAAGGCTTCCTCCCCAGCAGTTGCCAACAACTTCTGGAAGGCACAGTCCAAGAGCCTTGAACTTTTGCAGGGAGAAAGACAGTCTTTGCTCTCAAATCTCGCCTCTTAGCAACACTTGCACCTCTTTGGACTTTCCTCACACTGCAGCTCTGCCTGCTTTCTAATATTGGAAATGTTTTGATGAGGAGGGAAGGCTGCTTTGCTTTCACAATGGGGGTTGTCGTAGGCACTTTTCCATGTTTTTGCTGAAGCTACATAAATCTCTCTTTTTCATGTTGCAGAGGCTGTCTGTTTTATGGCCCACCAGGCACTGGAAAGACACTGGTGGCTCGAGCGCTCGCAAACGAGTGTGGGCAGGGAGACAGGAGAATAGCGTTCTTCATGAGAAAAGGTGCCGACTGCCTCAGCCAGTGGGTGGGAGAATCCGAGCGACAGCTGCGCTCATTATTTCAGCAGGTAAGGAGGGAATGAGCTACAGGTTGGGTCAGAGTTGGACCTCTACTTTTCCATGGTGGATGTCTTGCAGGAGAACTTGGCCTCGTGGGCAGCTGGGCAGTGTCTCCTGTTGAAAAGGGAACATCAGTGTTTCCTTTTTCCCTGCCGTCCTGCTTTGCCTGAGGGGCTGGAAATCTTGCAGATGTTGGCTCCAGCACAGTGCCAGTGCCTTGGCAGCCAGAATGTTTCTCCTGCATGGTCTTGCTGAGTAGTGCTGTGTCCTACATACATCAGTATGACTGTCTCTGTACTTCCTTTCCAGGCCTATGAGATGCAGCCTTCGATTATTTTCTTTGATGAGATCGATGGTCTTGCTCCTGTGCGCTCCAGTCGCCAAGACCAGATTCATAGGTACTTCCTTTTTCTTCCATTTCCATATAATCTGCTTCACCTCTAGGAAAAGAAGACCCACCTGCTTCCCTTTATACAACACATGCTTATTCTGAACTCCTCGAGTACAATGACACAGCGCTTCATAGGATTTTAAAGACAAGAGTTGAAATTAGGTCACTAAGCTTGGTGTCCAGACAAGGTCGCTCTCGAGACCTTGCCTCGACCTTTTTCTGTCTTCCCATGAGTCCTTTTGCTAATCAACAGCTCATCCACAAAAGCTTGTCCTTTTGGAGTGACGTGACTTTGGAGAAAGTCATGCCGGAGGTAACAACAGCTACTAAACCAGGGAATCCAAAGAACTTTTTTTTGTCAGTTCTATTGTCACAACGCTCCTGGCACTTATGGATGGCTTAGACAGCAGAGGAGAGATCGTAGTCATTGGAGCCACCAACAGGCCAGACTCCCTGGATCCTGCTTTACGAAGGCCTGGACGCTTTGACAGGGAGTTCCTTTTCACCTTGCCAAACAAGGAGGTAAGGCTGTTCAGTCAACCTTCCTGCTACTGGGGCAAAGCCTTGCTTGACAAGAAAACCAGGCTGCCGCACAGCATCTGCGAGAGTGAGGAAGGAAAGAAGTGGTGTATGTGCTGCACACCTCCCTGTTCCCCAAACAGAACCGGCAGGAAGGCTGCAAGCAGGAGTTTCACTCCGGCTGGAGCACATGGACAATCTTCCTTGCCCAAGTGCTTTCTCTTTGCTTAGTTAGTGAGTCCACCTAGGCACTTGCCTTCTGAAGTTGCCGCCTTGCTCTCAGTTTGCCATTTGGGAAAGCCTCGGAGGAAAAGTTGGGCTGGAGTGTGGCCGGGGGGCAGGGGTTGTGCACTGTTTAGTTTGTTTTGAGAAAAAGGTTTAAGACAAACCGAAATGTAACCATCTGGTTTGTAGGCGCGAAAAGAGATTTTCAAGATCCACACGAGAGCCTGGAGCCCCAAGCCACTGGACACATTGCTTGACGAGCTTGCTGAAAAATGCGTCGGTAAGATGAAAAAGCACCCCCAGTTCCTGCCTGTGCCTGGGGCGTGACAGCGTCTGAGCTTGTGCCAGGCAGTCCCCAGGCTCCCATGCCTTCCCTCAGAATTCCACGCCCACGAGCCAGGCAGCATGACTTGGTTGCTGTCAGAGTGGGATGCTTCTGTCTACTTCCCTTCCCTCGCCCCTCAGAACATGGAAGGGTCTGGGGGGCATCTTCCTCAGGAGCTAAGTTTGGCTCAGAGGGCTACTTCCAAAGCACAGGCTATAGGGTGCTGTGCCTCCCGTAATGCAAGTTCCCCATCATGGAACTCCTCTGCAGTGCAGGAACTCTTTTTCCATTGTCCGTGAAACTCTTCTCCCTTTGGGCCACGTGCAAAGACTGAGAATGTCCCTTTGCAAAGCCCATCCTTGACTCCTTTGTGGTGCCTGAGGCTGACATACCTGTTGATTCTGCTCTTGTTGGTTAGGATACTGTGGGGCTGATATCCAAGCCCTCTGCGCTGAAGCTGTCCTCTGTGCTTTGCATCGATGCTGTCCCCAGATCTACACAAGCAGTCAGAAGCTGCAGATCGATGTTGCTGCCATTGAAGTCACAGCAACAGATTTTCTTGTGGCTATGCAGAAGACTGCCCCAGCTTCACAGAGGGCTGTGGCTTCCTCTGGACAACCACTGTCACCAGTTTGCAAGCCACTGCTTCAGAACACGCTAGAGAGACTGCTCAAAGGCGTGCAGAGGGTATTTCCCCACGCAGCACTTGCACTTAAGAAGGACCAACAGCCAGGTAAGGCCATGGCATTCACTGTCATAAAACTCTCCCAAAGCAAAGACTGCTAGTTTGTGCAATGCACAGAAACAAAGCTTTCAGTCAGGAGGAGGTGAAGTTGAATGGTAGAGAGGGAAGAGCTGGGAACTCCTCCCACTTCACAGTAGAGAACAGTAGCGTGTTCTCCACTCAAGCATCCAGTTTCTGAAGGCTGTCAGCATCCTCTTTGCTGTTTCCAAGGAGAAAAGGAGCTTTCGCCGCTAGCAAAACATAGCTCGCACAAATCCAGACACTTGGGAGAGCTTTGTAGAGACTGAGGGCTTTGGAAATGGCATTCAGTGTATGCCCCTCAGGGGAAGAAATGCAAGGCCCTGGGTTTCAGCTCTCAGTTAGAAGCTGTCTTAGTGCAAGAGAAGGTTGCAGACTCTGTGGGAAAGTTAACAAGCCTCTCTTGCCTTCTCATGGTACCACTCCTCTCTTAGAAAACGACTGCGTGCACAGTGATGAGGAGTCACCTTCTGGTCCTGAAGATGAGCCGTTTGATCCCAGGCCTGGCCAGCAAAAGCAAACCTTCCTTAACTGGAACAGGTAACTGTCCGTGTCCTTTGATTGCAATTCTGATTGCTGGGGCTTTCCAAACTGTCTTGGCGGTTGCAAGTGGGAGGGGTGTTAGATGAGGGAGGAAGGAAGAGTTAGTCCAGGGTGTTTGGGCATCAAAAACTGCAAGAAGGAAGCACGGCGATATAAACAGGTGATACAGTTGTAAGAAAGCAAGTAGCTCCAGCCAATCATACTGAAGGAGCCAGCCTCCTTTTCCTCCACCTGAGACACCCACAGACAATCAGGGCACACGGATTTCATGCATGCTATTCTTTAAGGATTCCAGACCAAAGAAATGCATTGTCTCTCCTTTTAGCTAAAAAAAAATGCAATGTGGGTTTGTGGAGCCATCTAGCTTCCCAGATTGGGAAGGCAGTAGTGACTCACATCATAGGAAGAAAACTGAGGAATGGCCTGCTAAAAGAGCTTAATAAAAACCCTGCAAAGAATGTCTTCATTTGCTATCTTTAAGCCACTGTGCTTACATTTGTATTTTGCCATTGCATTGTGAAAGTAATTCAATCCCACAGTGGAGATATTAGCTTATGAGGTCCCAGCTGGGTCAATAATTATTGTCAGTTTCTCTTACTGTGCTGCTCAGGAAAGCTTCTGACCCACAGAACTTGGTTCAGTCTCTAGGCTCCTTGACCTGAGCCAGAAAAGGTCCTGCAGTACTGGGATGGCAAAAAAAAAAAAGGTGCTATTCACAGATGTATTCCATGATAACAGTGAAAAAAAATCACAAGAAAGTTGTATTTGCAATCTAGGAGACAGCACACAAGGAAAGATGAAACCTTTTGAATGAAGGAATCAAATAAATATCCTCCAGTTCCGTGGACTCACAGGAATGTTTTGCACTTCCTTAGATACAGCTAAGGCCTTTCAGAGCCCACAGCATTTGTTTTCTCAGAAGGGTTGTTCTGCTCCTTCCTGACCACCTTCTGCATTTCCAGTTGACCACCTGCACCTAAACCTGACCAATGCAGAGACCTCAAGGCTGCTCAGTCAGGACATGCTGAACATAAGTGCCTCATGTTGGGGGGCGGTGGGGGGGGGAAGAGAGCCTGACTGGTGTGTGCTGGACAAAGAAAGACACCTTTAAGATCTGTGTCCTGATTGTTTTCTTTGTAAACTTCTTGTTTTGCAGTTATGCTCCTAGCAGTGCTTGTTGCCAGCCAACATGTCACAGGCCCAGGTTCTTAATCGCTGGAGAGCCTGGATACGGGCAAAGTTCTCACTTGGCACCTGCGCTAATACACGCGCTGGAGAGGTTTGCAGTTCATGTGCTGGACCTGCCGGTTCTCTTTGCTAGCAGCACCTCACCCGAAGAGAGATGTGCACAGGTACCTCTTCTCTCTGCAATCTCACAGGATGAAGAGACTCAGGGGACGTAGGCAGACTTCACGGGGTTAATGGCCATGGCCTGGCTTTCCTCTGCTTTCTGTGGTGTTTATTTCACACCAAAAGAACACTTTTCTTGTACACTGAACAATGGAGAAGAAGGATGTTGTGCACGAGCATCTTTTCCATTCCAAGTTAAACAGTAAGGATGTTGCTAGCAGCTCAGGGAGCTCCAAGATGCTCTTGATAAACCCCTCTGCATGGCAAGAGCTGCTGCTGCTGACAGTGGGCTCTCCAGAGCTGTTTCCTTTGCCTCTTCAGACTCTGTTGCTCCCAGGAGGCACCTGTGCATCAGCCTGACTGCATGTCATGCCCTTTCTCTAGCCTCCTTCTTTAGAATACTGAAATGCAACCCAGGTTTGGGGGGAAAGAAAAGCCATTCTTTTCTCTCGTCATACCACAGGGAAGAGGCGAGAATACACTTGCTGATAACTATGAGCATTCTTCGTAGCTGGGCAATTACTGACAGTACAGAGCAAGTAATCTGCTCTGAAGGATCCTCTGGAAATGAGATGGTCAGCTGTGAGCGAGAGAGCCTTTCAGACTGGCTGCAGGTTGTTCACCTCTTATGCACTGAACCCTGAAATTTGGAATGATAGGCAGGCTTCTTTCTGGGGCTCTGCTCTCACCCTTTCACCTAGGCCTGTGTTTGTTCAGCCTCTGCTCCACACTCACTTGCATACAAGCCCTCCCTCAGCTGGAAACTGAGTGGTGTAGCAGTGGCCCCAGGCTCATGTGGGACCCTGCTGAAGGGCTGGGCCTGCTTTTCAAGCACACTGCTACTTGCACCCAGGGGCGAAGCTCTGGGGGAGTTAGCTGACATCTAAGCAATTTGGAAATCGGGCAGAGGTTCAGGTCTGCCTCTCGCCGTGTAGCTATGTCCAAGGAGCTGGGTCCAAGCAGAAATGTTACCTTATTCTTGGTGGCTTGTTTGGACACTTGGTCTTTGTGCCATGTGGTTTTGGAGGCAACTTTGATTGATACATTGTTGCTCATGAGCAGCTTCTGCTCCCCGGTTCAAGAGTCTTCTCCGACTTCCTTTTTACCAGTTGATCCGAGAAGCCCAGAGGACAGCACCGAGCATCATTTATATTCCACGTATCCATGTCTGGTGGGAGGCTGCTGGAGTCACCTTGAGAGCTACGCTCACAACATTACTCGAGCGCATTCCAGCATATGCTCCAGTGCTGTTGCTCACTACCTCGGATGTTTGCCATGCAGATCTCCCGCAAGAGGTATTTCTCTCACTGCTTTTCTGGCCTTTTCCAGTCTCCTCTTAATTCATCCCTCCATTCAACACCAGTATCACTAGGGCACCCTGCTGGCATCTCTTCCCTCTGCAGTTGCCACAAGGCTTCAAACTGAAGGGCAGCAAGGCAAGTAAATCCAAAACAGGCAGCCTCGGAGATGGCCAGTGTCCTCCCTGGGAGCACTGGAACCTAGGGTCGCTTCACAGAGCTTTAATCCTAGAGGGGTTCCTTAAAGAAGATGCCCTAGATTGCTGGGCTGACCCACTATAATCTCGCCTTTAAGGCCAGGAAGCAAACTTGTTCTAGTCTCTCCCTTGTTCAAAGCATTCCTCAGCTTCATGGAAAAAGGTATTCATCTTTTTGGAGTAGAAGACAAATTTGGGGGGGGGCGGGCCTTAGGGCTGCACTGTCTTTTCTCCTCCCACCCCAGGTACAAGTGTTGTTTTCTGAGCTTTATGGAGAAGTTTTCAACGTCCAGTCACCTGGCAAGGAGGAAAGGAGAAAGTTTTTTGAGGACTTGCTTGTTCCCCAAGCTGCTAAACCTGCTGCAGCACAAAAAAAAGCAGGTGAGGCTATTCTGCAAACACAGCTTTGCTATCTGTAGCTTAGCAGCCATTTGGCATTTGCTTTGGTAATAGATTTCCTGGCATGAATGTTTACTCTGCTGGTATCTGAGTACCATCACTTGGCTAACCTTTTCTGGTTGACTGAAGCTTGTCAGGCACTGGAAGTGCTGCCTGTGGCATCACCACCCGAGCCTCGACTGCTGACAGAGGAGGAAGAGAGGCAGCTTGAGGAGCAAGGGGATGAGACATGGCCAGCGGTGCCTGGAGCTTCCAGTACACCCCTCTCTAGTGGCAAGTTCCTTTTCTTCTCTTCTCTTCTCTTCTCTTCTCTTCTCTTCTCTTCTCTTCTCTTCTCTTCTCTTTTCTTTTCTTTTCTTTTCTTTTCTTTTCTTTTCTTTTCTTTTCTTTTCTTTTCTTTTCTTTTCTTTTTTTCTTCTTTCTCCTCAGAAACTTGAGGAGGATTCTTTTGTGCTTGATACCACCTAACCAGTTCTTGTGCTTTTCAATTCTAATAACAAATTGACCCCCTTCACTTGCTGCCCTCTCTCCCTCAACACATGTATGTAGTGAGCCAGCACAATGGTACTCCAGTCCCTCTCACAGTGCTAGATTTTGCAGACAGACCTGCTTAGGTAATGCTTTGGCTTGCTTTTTCTCCTGCCTCTGTGCAGCTGTCTGCAGACGAAAGCGAAGGAGGAACACGTCGCCCTCAGAGAGCCTAGCAGAGAAGAGGAGGAAATGTTCACCCCGTGCTGAGAAGGAAGCCAGCATGTGTCTCAGGGTGGGTTGGAGCACTCCTTTTTTATTTGGTGATAGAAGAAAGGAGGATGCGAGTTGTGTTGGACGATTTTCTTTTGTGTCTGAACACATCGAGAGCCTATTCAAAAGATCTCATGCCATTGTAAACTTGTACTGTCTCCCTTTTTTCTTCAGCAACTGCTGAATGTCGTTGGTGAGGCAATGAAGGACTGCAACATCCACCACCTCAAGTGGCTTGCTCACCTGGATGGGCAGCGGTAACGTGCCTTCTTCCCAAATGGAGAGCTGCCGGAGGTTGGTCACAGCCTGCCTTTCTGAGCCCAGATCCAAAAGCTGCCCTGCTAGATGGCCATTGGCAGATGGCGATCGCAGAGCAGACGGCCATGGTATCATCACCTTTCTTTTCCTGGTTCCGCCCACCACAAACAGAAATCAAGCAAAAGTAGGCAAGAAAATCAGGAGGAGGTAGCACTCCTGCCCTTCCCCTTCGTGCAGTGCAGTGGTGTGCGATGCAGCAGGAAGAGCTGAGAGTGAACAGCTGAAGCCGCCACGCAGACTTTACCTCAGACTTTGGAGAAACTCCAAGACAGCTAAGCACTTACAAAGGCAATGGCCACCCGAGCTGTAAAACCGTGAGCATCCCTCAAGGGGCACAACCTTTGCTGATTTGGTTTTACATTCTACTCACTGTGTCCTCTCAGAGAGGGTTGCTGCCCAGGTGCTCCTGCTCCTCTGCATCTTCTACCCTTTCATTTGAAAACCCCTCCCTCCTGCACTCTCACCTTGCTGATAGGGATGAGTTTCTTGGGTGAGAAGTTCACAGCAGGAGGATCCAGGTCGAGATGAGGCATTTAGAAATCGAGCAGAGAACAGCCCCGAACGGGAGGAGCTCTGTGGGCCTGCCATAAAGAACTGAGGAGTGGCCCTTACCCCACCAGAATTGTAATCTCTTCATCTCGGAAAGAATTCCTCCCAGACAGCAATGCGCTCTCCAACTACCTCCTCACAGGTGAAGGAGCAAGCCACTAAAGACCCCACCACCTCCCAAAAGCATTACTAATCGGAAAAGACTGACAAACTAGATTGCTTAGTGTAGACAAGATAAGAATAAAGGGAGTTCATGTAATTCTCTACAAATAGGTAAAAGCTGATGCAAAGATAATAAGGTGTTCATAGCTTCAGCTATAGAAGTAATTGTCCTGAATGAAACAATTGTGTTGTAAGTAGTGAAGAAGTAGTCTGAACTCAAAGAAGGACAGAGGAGCAAGAGCCTAGGATGGAAGGACTTACTAAAAGACTAATTAATGAATAATGTTCCGATCACTCGGTCATGTCTATTCTAAGAAAAAGAAGTCATAAGAATTTTGACAATCCAATCAGAGGAAAGCAGTGGAGATGGCTGCATTACAAAGATGAAGTTCAATAACATAGGTACTGAGGAAAAAATAAATAAATACGAAATACACTTTCCCCTCCACTTTATTACATTAGCAAGCTAATTACTGAAGAAAAAGACAGAGTACTTTTAAGAAAGGAGTAATATCAAGTTATGGAACTAGCTAACTAACTAAGCAACCAATGATAACAGCATTAGTGTTATTAGAATCAGGGGAAACCCATGAAATGTGCTGTCTGAAGTGCTGACTCCAGAAGGCAACTGGCCCTGACTAAATACAGCTTGCAATTTATTTGCTCAATTGTGCTGCTATTTGCAGACTGGCAAATACAACAGCCACAAGGCAAGATCCTGGCTGCCAAACAGGTCAATTTGTCAGTAAAGGTGCAAAAGTAGGAAAAAAACATCCCTCCCCCCCCACAAAAAGACTGAAAGGGGATAAAAATGAGGATAACACTCAATTTTCCAAATGTGCTATTTCTAGACATTTTCTTACTTCGTTATACATTCCCATTTAAATGCTTAAATCATTTGGCCCCTTTTTTGCACTACCCCATTCGGAAGTTCATTCGCAGTTTTTGCTCCCTGTACAGTTAGGAATGCTGTTCTAATTTCAGATCTAAATTTATTCATGGCCAATATAGACTTACGCAAGCTTGTGCAGATATTATCATTGAACTTACATAGCTTTCTCCCTCTGGTATGTTTACCTCAAAATGCAGTCATATGGAGTCCATTAAATCCCCTCTTAATTTTACGTTGGTTGAGTTGAACAAGCCAGTTGAGCAAGCTTTGAAAACACAACGCGATGATACATACAGGGATGTTTTGGGAGAGCTCGTTTGCACGATACCATATTAATCCTGCGTGGCAGGGAAGACTGTGTTTTTTCCCCCTAATGCCACGAAAGTGCGACTGGCTCTTGCCAGCTGAGGAGAGAGACACGGACACAGAGTTTGGGACCACGAGGACAATTTCAGTTGTGTGCCCGCGGCGCCCCGGGGACGAGCCCTCCGGGGGGACCCGGTGGCTTCGCTGGTATCCAATCCACGCAGCTCGTCTAGTCTTGTGAACTCGTTCGGCCAGTCGCGGTTCGACACGCTTCCCGTGGCTGTCCAATCACCGCTGGCGGAGCACGCGGGGCGCTGGGCGGGAACGGGCAGTCAGCACCGCCTCATACCGGTTTTGACTCTTCAGGGGTGTTTGTCACCTACCGGAAAGGCCATGGCGGGGGAGGGGGAGGGGAGCACGGTGTGCCCTTGGATACCTCCGTCACGAGAGTTTGATTTCTGGATAGAAACTGTGGGGAAAAGTTCTCCTCCTCCATAGCATTAGAGATTAGTCAAAACTGTAGAAAGAAGTATGTGTCTTAAGATACTCTCTATCATGTACCTCTCCCCTGATGGACCATAGCCTAGTCCTGACAAAGCGCATAGATTCTCCTAGTTGCAATTAATCACGCCTGTGCTCTGCTAGCGCTTCCAGCACTAAGGCAGCGGAAAGTTTTTGAACCTGGAAATGAGTTTGCCTGTATATCAGGTTAGCAGGCTCTATGAATTTGACCTTCTTCCCAGGAGCATCTTGGAGTTTCAGTTAGTTTTGTTCATAAAGCCTCTGCTATTTGACATTTGCAGTGCTCTTGATCCACTCCATTGTACCCGTGGCATTTGGTTTTTTGATACAGATCTAAAGGTTACTCTATGGAATTGTGAAGTGGTCCATCCTGTTTTCCACCTGTGAACGATCATCCGAGATTGGACCTGAAGACCTAGACAGTCCTCTCTATCTCTTGTCCTGTGACTTGACAGGTTCCTTACATGTAAGCACTGAAGTCTCCAGAAAACTTCCTCACTCAAAAAATTTACTTCAAATGAAACTAGTCCAAAAACTTTTCACAACCCAGATTTATTCAGGTGAAAAGTTATTGATCACAATACTATAGAGCCTCATAAAGTCATTTAACAAAGACGTCATACTCTAACTCTCTTCATTTGCCATTTTTGACTTACGTGGAACTGTGAAATACAGAAAGCAAGTGTATTGGAAGCATAGAAATAAACATGAAGCTATATGCTGTTGCTATACCTGAAAGTCTACCTTAGTTTATAAGCCAAACTAATAAGCACTCACAGTAAAAATGTGACTTTCTATATAGGATTTTCTGCATAAGATAATAGCCACTGTCAAACACTGATTGCAAGAAGAGAATGTCTAAGAAACATAGTGCAGATTCTAGTATTGTATAATAGTGTATTTCTGGAGTGGGCAAGCCCAAAAAACAACCAAACTGTTCCAAAAAACTTTCCTTGAACACAGTCAGAACTTGAGTTTAGTATAGCTTTCGTCTACATAGCTATCCAGGTTATATATTAACACTTCCCTCTTCCCCCTCCTGTCCCATCCCACTCCCCCTTCCCCCCACCCCCCCAAAAAAAAGTCTGCTACAGAAAGTCTAGGCAAAACACAATAAAAGCAGAAATAATGCATAACACTGCCTGCTATGCAAAATCATTATCTACAGTTTCTGCTTATTCCTCCTTGGAGTCATTGCCTTGTAAACATTTGCCATCTTAGGCCACTGAAGAAGCAAGGAGAGTTCTATATTACATAGGAATACAAAGAGATCAATAAGCAATTAGCTAAGGTGACTCAGAGTAGTCTAGAGGTTGCTAATGTGAAAGTTGTGAGTTTTTAAGAACTCCATCCATAAAGAACATTTAGTTCATGGTTATATCAAGAAAAGGGCTCTTTTGAGTGGTACATAAATATTTGGTTGATTAAAATACAAAATGGCTGTGAAGGACCTATTCCTCAAAGAGCTAATACATCTTGATTTTATTTAATTTTTACCAGTGAAGACACAGAAATGCTCTTCGCTTGTATGTCTTTCTCTACAGCAGCAATCATGAAGCTAAAGAAATAATTTTAAAACATCCAAGAAAATTCTGAGTGTAATTTGCCCTGCTATTATTAGTAAAGAAAACCTGACACATCTTTAATGTTAGGCCCCTCACCTGATCTTAGATATCTCCATAGTAAATATCTACATCCAAGCTAATCATGTTATGTCCTTTTTATGCACAGTAAAAGACTGAAGTCATGTTAAGTTGCTGCTTATCTGACCTGTTTTAAACATCTACTTTGGGATAAGATGAACTGAGCCAGCAAAAACTCCTTTCACTCTCTTCTGAATATAAAGGGAGCCTAAGATGACTAGACCAGATCTAGACACCTATGCTTCATCAGATACATCCTCCTCATAATATCTGAAAAAGATGCTTGACAAAGAATGAAAACATGCATATAGGCAAACAGGTTGGAGCAGGAAAAGTTCATGTGCCCATCATGTGGCAACACCAGTCTGGCAATGTCAACCACCACACTTGGATATTCACAGTCATAAGGTGAAATAGCAGCAGTGCAATGATGACCAGATATCCTGTAATATGTAGCTGCAACCCTGGGACATCAAACATAGAGGACATTGTGTGGATGTTCTCTCAGGGGATCAAAGAGATGCACAAGATATTCATGAACACATAATCCATAAAAATAAAACAGAGTGAATGATATTGCCTAGGTCCAAAGCCTAATTAATCCATTTTCTTCTTCTATTTTTACAATAAGAAAGGATCTCTGTCTACTGACCATACGATATTTTTCTAAGGTAACCACTTGGTATTAAAAAAAAAAAAAAAGATATCCAAGAAAAAGAAGAATCATTGATATATTCTTGGCAAAAGTGAACAGGACAAGACATAAAATTTCCATAGGCCATTAACCAGTTAACAGGTGACATGAAAGCAAGCACTTTGTTATCCTGCTACACAGCATCTCTGAAATAAGCAGAAAAGAAGAATCCCTGTTTTTCAGTTTATTTGTCCACCTCAACCTCACTGCTGTGCCCCAAGATCTTATTTTCCTTGAACATTTGATTCTAACAAAAAGTTAACTAGGTATATTGGTACAGGTTATAAGTTACTAGATGCCATTGTAAGTCACACCAAAGATACACAGCTAATTTCCAGGGTAATACGGAAAATGATTAGAAAATAGTTTTGTGTGTAATCAAGACTCTAGTGCCCGTGAGTGACATAGCAGGTTAACTGTTCACAGCAGACTGTGGACAACATTTTTGAATTGAAAGGCTGATGACGTCCTTCCCTTCCTCCATTGCGCTGTCAGAAACATCGATAAAGACTATGGTAAATATTCAGCTTTTAACGTGCACTTCAGAAATAATGACGGCAGCAAATGTGGTTACAGGACAATGCTGAAGAAGATCAGCTATTTAAAGCATTCCTTTTCCACATACATAGCCACGCTTTCCCCCCCTCCCCCATGCAGTCACACTAGGAAGATTGAAACAGTAAGGGCAAGAGTGTTCTCTTGATATTAAGGCATAAACCGGGCAGAGGGAAGGGTAAGATCATCATTTTTTGTAATAAATTAAAATGGACCCTTTTCCTACCGTTCCAGTCTCCACTTTTTATATGCAAATAAGGCAGAAAAATGGCAATGTTCCAAATGTTCTATTTCCTGTCCTCCTGACCTTGCTAGTGTTTTAATTTGGAAAGGATGACCTGGCTGCTCATTTTCCACAGGTCATTGGAGCCATAAATAATGAGGTCAAGACAAAGGACAATGCACTGAGCTAAAGAATCAGTGCAAGTATCAAAGCAAGACAACACATGGCTGCAATTTATACAATATTTTGAGGCATCATATTCTGAGCATATTAGGAATCTCTATTTGTGATAAAGGCTATACCAAGGAAAAAAGATTACAAAAGGAGAGCTGTGGTTATAACAATGTAGAATGGAAGACGATAGAAGTCTGAATCCTAACATTTTTAAGATTACCATTGCATGGTGCTTCTTTGATGATGTTTCTGAACTTAATGCAATTAATATGTAATTATAGAATACCAACAGGATCAAAAAAATCATTGGCCCATGAAAATACAGGAATTAAAGAAGAAACATAATACTGCCTTTTGATATTCAAAGCTGAATATGTAATGTCATTATGCTAAATAATCCTGCTGAACAGAAGAGGATTTTCGGCTGACAACATCTCTTTGCACGTCTGAATCTTAAAATACAAAACTCTTCCTATTACAATGTATAAAGAAACGTTTCTGTGGTACTGTATTCACGCATGGATTTCTCTGGAATTTCAACACGGATATGGACATATGTAAATCACGTGCACGCACATAAGCAGTGTTAATCGTCTATATTCTCTTCTTGTTTCTTCAAATAGAAAAGCTACCAAGTAGAACTCAAAGTGTGGGATTCATCTCAGATAATTCTCACAGAATTACACAATGACTGAGGTTGGAAGGGACCTCAGGAGATCATCTAGTCCAACACCCTTCCCCTCTCCCCCACCCAGCTCAGAGCAAGGTCAACTAGAGCAAGTTGCCCCGGATCATGTCCAGTTGCATTCTGAATGCCTTGAAGGATGGAGACTGCACTGTATTTGTCTTCTGATGATGCAAAGAGTCTTGCTAACAAGGCTTACTTCAGCATTGTACCACAAATATGTACATCACCACACACTTAGGAAGTCAGTGGTAGGTCACTCTGGGCTCTCTCAGAAAGAACAACACTTGTTTAAAGAGCCCGTCCTGGAGACCAGGGGGCAAAAGTTGCTTATAGCTGCCATCGTTTAAGGACACTGCAACTAGACAGGCAGACAAAGTGGTGCTGGTAAGAGAGTGTAAATACAAGATATGTTCTGAGTCTTTCCGGTTGATGACATTCTCTAAAAAATCTTCTGCACATGCTGTAATCTAACACCCGCCCATCAGCTATTTGTAGCCATAAAGGAACGGAATCTCCAGAGGGTCAAACCTCCCCTAGCGCTGCGGGTGGGGGGCGGGATTGGCGGCCTGGCATGCGGGGAGCCGTAGTTTTCGCCGCGGCATGCTGGGAGCAGTCGTCTGCCGGCACTGGGCTTCCGGGCCGCCATTTTCACGTGCACGGTATGCTGGGAGGTGTAGTCTTCTCAGACGGGGCTACTGGGTGACCATGCTGCGCCTCTCGAGGGGGCGGGGGCGGGCAGGTCCCTGCCAGCGGGGCTCCCACCAGCCGGCCGCGTCGTGCTCTGTGGCAGGCCGGGAGCTGTAGTTCCAGGGGCCGGTGCCTTCTCAGCCCTGCAGCAGTGGCCCGCTGGGTCTGTTCCTTACTG
This sequence comes from Dromaius novaehollandiae, assembly GCF_036370855.1. Classification (NCBI taxonomy): domain Eukaryota; kingdom Metazoa; phylum Chordata; class Aves; order Casuariiformes; family Dromaiidae; genus Dromaius; species Dromaius novaehollandiae. Next base: position 288,241 of record NW_026991474.1, read on the forward strand.
GACACGTGTCACTCGTGCCTGAGTCCCCACAGGTCCCGGGGGACAGTGGAATGTCCCTGTTTTTCCCCGGTACAGGGCAGGAAGCATTTTCCATCTCTGGTGGTGTTGCAAGACAACCTTGGAAGCTCAGAAAGAGTGTTCCTGCTGTTTAAACTAGGCAGATGAGCAGAACCTCTCTCTCTCTCTCTCTGTTTCCTGGGAGGAAATAATTCTTTAATCAAGGCCATCCTAGAACTGCTAAAGCCTTAAAGAAACTCTAAATCAAAATGTTTTGTTTTCTATGCATACATTGCCAATTTAGCAAAAGAATTCGAGGTATCCCCTAACTGAACTGTCCTCACCGTAATACAAAAAGATCACGCCCATAGGTCAGAAAGAGCCGTGCCCGGGTGAAGACCCCTCCCCTGAGCATGCGTAGTAGTAAAATGGTGTGTAAGCAATATTAGAATTGTACGTAAATCACTAACCAACCGGTGTAAAAGGGAGAGTTGCAAACCTGGCAATTTGTTTGTGTAAATGCTACTTGGAAAGCCGGGGCGGGGGGGGGTGCACTTGATTTGTGGGAAACCACCGAGCACCCAGGCTTGCGCAACTCTGAAATAAAGAAGCAAATGTCTCTGCTGAGGGTGTCATTATTGGCTTATTGCACACCGGGCAACAAATCCGCTTTATGGACAACAGTTTTCTGGTGACCCAGGTGGGACCCTCGCCGTAAAGCCTTGCCCGGATGCTCCCCTGAGGCATGCTCTGATCTCCACCGTTGCTCACCACGCGCACTCCCAGCCCCTCCGTTCCCTTCCCTCTGTGCTCCCCTGCCCTCCATTCACCTCCCAGCATGCTCGCATCCCCTCCCTTTTCCCCCACTCCCACTCACTTCCCCTCTACAGCTTCTCTCTTCTGCGGTCAGTGAATGAAAATGGGTTTTGGGGCTCCAGTGATAATCCCAGCCTGGCCCCACCCTTCACTTTGTTTTGCCCTGTTAGGATCACATCTTTAAAACCTCCCAAATTAGAACCCACCCCAAGACCAGGATTCCCAGAGGCTGCCTCTAACGCAGAGAAAATTTAGTGCCGAGGGGAAGAAATGACCTTTCCGATAAGCTTTTCTTTTTTTTTTTTCCCTGATTTTCCCAGGCTCTTACACTGCTGGGAGCCATTCATGGTGGATTTGCCTTAACACAGTTTTCAGGGTGAGAGAGCAAACCCCTCTGCTCCTGCACTAGGCCATGGCATCTCCATTCCTGAGGCCTAGTGAAGCAACAGCTGGGACTTGGCCCTTCCTCCCCAGAGGCTGAGTGAGTGCAATCAGAGTCTTCCTCTTTATTCATTTGGGTGCTTATTTAGGCCTTCCTTCTCAGCAGAGCCTCTCCTTGCCAGCAGTTATAGCCCCGCCACCCTGATTTGGGGACATCTCAGGAGCGGCATGCCTGAGGTGAGCCGCAGCCTGAGCAACCCCTCCTGTTGCTGCCTGTGCCCCCTGGCATCCTTGGGGAGTGGGCAGTGAGGTGGGGGCAGCTCCCTAAAGTGCCCCAGGCAGCTCCCCTTGCCCTTGCAGGGCCATCTTGGCAGCGCCTTGGGGGGTAAAGGGGTCCCTGCAGCCCCTCTGTGACACAGGCTGGGCCATCACACAGTGCATCACAGCAACAGCTGCCCCCTCCGCATATGGCCCCGGGAGCCTGAGCTGAGCCCAGGCGCTTGGGGCTGCTCTCGCCACGGCTCTGCCCTGCCCTGCCCTGCTCTGCTCTGCTCTGGAGGAGCTGCTGTGCTGTGAGCAGGGGAAGGCGAGAGGAGGTGGTGGGACAGCGCAAGACGCTGTTTGGTGACCTTCCCAGGAGGACGTTGGAGAGGAGCGGTTTGTCCTGGCTGCAAGAGCTATTTGGACTAAGTCGGTAGGCTGGGTATTCCCTCTGTACCCCTAGGGAAGTCCGCAGTGCTGCTGGCAATTGCTGCCTGGGGGAGCCCTCCATAATATGGCGCTGTCCGGGCTGCAGAACTTGTGCATTTAGAATCTTTGTTCCCCAGCAGCGTGTCCAGCCCCGTGTCACTATTCCCTTGTTGGCTGCGGCCATAGGACCTTTGGTCCTTGCTCCACTAACTGTCCCCTCCTTTGCTGCTGTCACACTTGTGGTCCTTGGTATTGTGGAACCAACCTGGTTTGCCAGGAGTGTTTTGGAGGTAGACGGTCATGGCTACTGAAGTCTCTGAGGACTGAGAAGGTGCATGAGAGGAGGAATTGTAAAGGTGCTTCCTGTCTCAAGAATTTGCAGACAGCTCCTGTGTAATTCCCTGTTGCTGCTGTCTTTGGTTTTGGATTATCATTCCACCCAGACCTTGGGACTACTGGCACTCGTGTCTATGGGCTCAGTAATTTCCGTATTGTCTTGTGAACCAAACGCTTGCTTCACTCTCAGGAGGTTTGCCTTGTCCTCTTCAGCAATTTCCTTTGCCTGAGAAACTTCTTCAAAAGTAAAGAGCTTTTCTTCCGTGCTCACAAAAGTTGATATGGGCTTCATACTGCTCTTTGAGTTCAGGTTCTGAGGAAGAATGGACCTCAGGCAGACTGAGGGAGTCCTTGCAGAAGGCAGAACGTCTTTACCTTGCTCCTTTTCGGTAAGTAATGTATTTCACACAGCACAATGATGCCGCTGCTGAAAGAACTTCCTCCAAAGTGTACCCCAGTCTAAAAGAGCCTGTACCTTTGCTCCCTGTAGGCACGCTATAGTGTGAGAGAAAGGAAACTTGTGGAATGCTATCAAGCTCCACTGGCAAGTAGGTTATAGGCACAGTTGCTCGGAAGGGCTAATTTCTCATGTAGAAGGGGGATAGAAGACGTTAAATGAAAACATAGGTATGCACAGCGCAATCAGAAATTATAGCTAGGCTCTGTAATTGTAGGGCCATCAAAGGCTGGTGGACACCGAGAAGGGGAAGATGGCCAAGATGCTCACAAGGAGTATAACCTTCGGCCCAGGAAGACTGTTGTCCGGTATCAAGAGCCTTTGGAAGGTGGGTTATGCGCCCAGTTTGTCAGAAGGGCTGATTCCTTGTGCTTAAGGGTGGGAGGAATAAGTCCTTGCATGACAATGTGCATATGCAGAGACAAACAAGAAATGATGTCTTGGTACTATGGTTACAGGGTCCTCAGAAGACGACGAAGAGCAGGAAGAGGCTGATGGCGAAGATACTCCAAAGCCATGTAACCTTAGGCAAACTGCTGAAGATGCTCAAGCCCCGCTGAAAGGTAGGCTATATGCAGAGCCTCTCTGAAGGGCTAATTTCTTGTGTATAAGTGGGATACAGGTTGTTGAATGAAACTCTATACGTGTACAGACAAATAAGAAGTTCTCTCTAGGTTCTACAAGCACAGGGGCAACACAAGAAGGTGAAGGCCGAGAAGGGGAAGATGGCAAAGATCCCTGCAAGGAGTATAACCTTCGACTCAGGAAGACTGTCCTGTACTTCCAGGATCCATTGGAAAGTAGGTTACGTGCACACTTTCTCAGAAGAGCTGATTTCTTGTGTACAGTGGGCTACAAGTTGCTAGATGAAAAGACATATACCTCCCCCCCCCCAACTTTCATTTCAATTCCTTGCCTTCATTCTGCAGGTAAAACTCTCTCTTTGTGATTGAGAGGTGTGTATCCTGTGCACACTGCAGTTCTTGGACAGTGTGCATGCTCACTGCTGCTTTCCATTTCTTCAGGCCCATCTTCTCCTGTCAGGCAAAGGGCTGCATCTACCCGTGCTCGGTCGCGAAGCCCGTGCTGCAAAAGAACAAACAGGTTGGCGTATGGATAGTGATAGTTCTCAGGGATCCATAGTGGTGCCACTCCCATCACTGAGTAATGCTTGAGAAGATTTTCCGATTGATGGTCATGATGGGAAAAGCACAGCACTGTAGCTGTGGCAGCTGGAGCGTCTAGAGGAAGCAAGGCTTTTTCTTTGGGAAAGAAGAGAACTTTCATTAGCCAACAGCTTTTAAAAAGGCAGGATTTGGGGGTCAGCGATGAGATGATTGCGGATGTCCTGGCTGAGACTGGGTATCTGCAATTCTTCTCTTCTACACTTGAAGCTGGAATCCCCTTCCACACATTGTCATTCAACGATTTCATCATGATGTATAAAAATGCCCACCTGCTTTTCTTCATGCTTGGATAGTGAATGCCAATCAATTCTAGGGCATTTTTAACAGTTTGGGAAGTTTATGCCAGTGTAGAAGTGCTTCTACACTCACTTTCGATGATGAAAACCACAGCAATCTCGCTAACTGCATGGTCAGTTAGAGAGCCCCTTTCCCTTTCTCTTTCATTCACATCAGGTGCCTACCCCTAAACTCTGGGAAAGACAAATTCAAGGGAAAGCACGTGGATGGAAGGAAAACCGGAACCACCTTGCCGGAAGGTGATCCAGTGCGAATTGAGAGTTCGGTAAGGAGCGGTGACTCATTGTGTTGGTGGGGCCTTTTCCAGGGGTCATGAAAAACCTTCCCTACTGTGCTGTTGACAGCTCCCAGGCTTTACAGTTTTCTCTCAGGGAACTTCAAGATCGTCCTGAACCTTGCCTTTGTGCTGGCATAGGAAGCACTAAGGAAGTTTGGAGGAAGCCTTTTTTTCGAGGATGCAGCTTTCTCTGACCTCTGACATGTCTTCTGTTGCATGTCTCTTTAGGTATGCTTCGATGGTGTGGGCGGTCTCTCTCACCACATTTCAGCCTTAAAGGAGACGGTCCTGTTCCCACTGCTTTACCCAGAAATCTTTGAGAGATTCCAAATCCGACCCCCCAGGTAACAGGCGGTGCATTAGAACTACAGAGCTAACTGTTGTGATATGCTTTTTAACAGGAAAAGTATTCTTCTTCTATTTTTTTTTTTTTTTTTTTGGGAGGGGCAATATCTCAAGACTTAAAGGCTAGCTTTATATATTCTTGGCCAACAAAGCTTAACTCACTGGATGTTGAGACATGACTTTAAATCCTCCCCTTTCTATACCTTTAAAAGTATTGCAGATCTTCAGATGTTTTGCTGCTTTGTTCATAGGAATTCTTTTTTCCAGCTGATGTTTTAAGTAGGGTGTGGAAACAGGGAAGACCTTTTTCGGTCTCCCAGCTTAAGGCTTCCTCCCCAGCAGTTGCCAACAACTTCTGGAAGGCACAGTCCAAGAGCTTTGAACTTTTGCAGGGAGAAAGACAGTCTTTGCTCTCAAATCTCGCCTCTTAGCAACACTTGCACCTCTTTGGACTTTCCTCACACTGCAGCTCTGCCTGCTTTCTAATATTGGAAATGTTTTGATGAGGAGGGAAGGCTGCTTTGCTTTCACAATGGGGGTTGTCGTAGGCACTTTTCCATGTTTTTGCTGAAGCTACATAAATCTCTCTTTTTCATGTTGCAGAGGCTGTCTGTTTTATGGCCCACCAGGCACTGGAAAGACACTGGTGGCTCGAGCGCTCGCAAACGAGTGTGGGCAGGGAGACAGGAGAATAGCGTTCTTCATGAGAAAAGGTGCCGACTGCCTCAGCCAGTGGGTGGGAGAATCCGAGCGACAGCTGCGCTCGTTATTTCAGCAGGTAAGGAGGGAATGAGCTACAGGTTGGGTCAGAGTTGGACCTCTACTTTTCCATGGTGGATGTCTTGCAGGAGAACTTGGCCTCGTGGGCAGCTGGGCAGTGTCTCCTGTTGAAAAGGGAACATCAGTGTTTCCTTTTTCCCTGCCGTCCTGCTTTGCCTGAGGGGCTGGAAATCTTGCAGATGTTGGCTCCAGCACAGTGCCAGTGCCTTGGCAGCCAGAATGTTTCTCCTGCATGGTCTTGCTGAGTAGTGCTGTGTCCTACATACATCACTATGACTGTCTCTGTACTTCCTTTCCAGGCCTATGAGATGCAGCCTTCGATTATTTTCTTTGATGAGATCGATGGTCTTGCTCCTGTGCGCTCCAGTCGCCAAGACCAGATTCATAGGTACTTCCTTTTTCTTCCATTTCCATATAATCTGCTTCACCTCTAGGAAAAGAAGACCCACCTGCTTCCCTTTATACGACACACACGCTTATTCTGAACTCCTCGAGTACAATGACACAGCGCTTCATAGGATTTTAAAGACAAGAGTTGAAATTAGGTCACTAAGCTTGGTGTCCAGACAAGGTCGCTCTCAAGACCTTGCCTCGACCTTTTTCTGTCTTCCCATGAGTCCTTTTGCTAATCAACAGCTCATCCACAAAAGCTTGTCCTTTTGGAGTGACGTGACTTTGGAGAAAGTCATGCCGGAGGTAACAACAGCTACTAAACCAGGGAATCCAAAGAACTTTTTTTTGTCAGTTCTATTGTCACAACGCTGCTGGCACTTATGGATGGCTTAGACAGCAGAGGAGAGATCGTAGTCATTGGAGCCACCAACAGGCCAGACTCCCTGGATCCTGCTTTACGAAGGCCTGGACGCTTTGACAGGGAGTTCCTTTTCACCTTGCCAAACAAGGAGGTAAGGCTGTTCAGTCAACCTTCCTGCTACTGGGGCAAAGCCTTGCTTGACAAGAAAACCAGGCTGCCGCACAGCATCTCCGAGCGTGAGGAAGGAAAGAAGTGGTGTATGTGCTGCACACCTCCCTGTTCCCCAAACAGAACCGGCAGGAAGGCTGCAAGCAGGAGTTTCACTCCGGCTGGAGCACATGGACAATCTTCCTTGCCCAAGTGCTTTCTCTTTGCTTAGTTAGTGAGTCCACCTAGGCACTTGCCTTCTGAAGTTGCCGCCTTGCTCTCAGTTTGCCATTTGGGAAAGCCTCGGAGGAAAAGTTGGGCTGGAGTGTGGCCGGGGGGCAGGGGTTGTGCACTGTTTAGTTTGTTTTGAGAAAAAGGTTTAAGACAAACCGAAATGTAACCATCTGGTTTGTAGGCGCGAAAAGAGATTTTCAAGATCCACACGAGAGCCTGGAGCCCCAAGCCACTGGACGCATTGCTTGACGAGCTTGCTGAAAAATGCGTCGGTAAGATGAAAAAGCACCCCCAGTTCCTGCCTGTGCCTGGGGCGTGACAGCGTCTGAGCTTGTGCCAGGCAGTCCCCAGGCTCCCATGCCTTCCCTCAGAATTCCACGCCCACGAGCCAGGCAGCATGACTTGGTTGCTGTCAGAGTGGGATGCTTCTGTCTACTTCCCTTCCCTCCCCCCTCAGAACATGGAAGGGTCTGGGGGGCATCTTCCTCAGGAGCTAAGTTTGGCTCAGAGGGCTACTTCCAAAGCACAGGCTATAGGGTGCTGTGCCTCCCGTAATGCAAGTTCCCCATCATGGAACTCCTCTGCAGTGCAGGAACTCTTTTTCCATTGTCCGTGAAACTCTTCTCCCTTTGGGCCACGTGCAAAGACTGAGAATGTCCCTGTGCAAAGCCCATCCTTGACTCCTTTGTGGTACCTGAGGCTGACATACCTGTTGATTCTGCTCTTGTTGGTTAGGATACTGTGGGGCTGATATCCAAGCCCTCTGCGCTGAAGCTGTCCTCTGTGCTTTGCATCGATGCTGTCCCCAGATCTACACAAGCAGTCAGAAGCTGCAGATCGATGTTGCTGCCATTGAAGTCACAGCAACAGATTTTCTTGTGGCTATGCAGAAGACTGCCCCAGCTTCGCAGAGGGCTGTGGCTTCCTCTGGACAACCACTGTCACCAGTTTGCAAGCCACTGCTTCAGAACACGCTAGAGAGACTCCTCAAAGGCGTGCAGAGGGTATTTCCCCATGCGGCACTTGCACTTAAGAAGGACCAACAGCCAGGTAAGGCCATGGCATTCACTGTCATAAAACTCTCCCAAAGCAAAGACTGCTAGTTTGTGCAATGCACAGAAACAAAGCTTTCAGTCAGGAGGAGGTGAAGTTGAATGGTAGAGAGGGAAGAGCTGGGAACTCCTCCCACTTCACAGTAGAGAACAGTAGCGTGTTCTCCACTCAAGCATCCAGTTTCTGAAGGCTGTCAGCATCCTCTTTGCTGTTTCCAAGGAGAAAAGGAGCTTTCGCCGCTAGCAAAGCATAGCTCGCACAAATCCAGACACTTGGGAGAGCTTTGTAGAGACTGAGGGCTTTGGAAATGGCATTCAGTGTATGCCCCTCAGGTGAAGAAATGCAAGGCCCTGGGTTTCAGCTCTCAGTTAGAAGCTGTCTTAGTGCAAGAGAAGGTTGCAGACTCTGTGGGAAAGTTAACAAGCCTCTCTTGCCTTCTCATGGCACCACTCCTCTCTTAGAAAACGACTGCGTGCACAGTGATGAGGAGTCACCTTCTGGTCCTGAAGATGAGCCGTTTCATCCCAGGCCTGGCCAGCAAAAGCAAACCTTCCTTAACTGGAACAGGTAACTGTCCGTGTCCTTTGATTGCAATTCTGATTGCTGGGGCTTTCCAAACTGTCTTGGCGGTTGCAAGTGGGAGGGGTGTTAGATGAGGGAGGAAGGAAGAGTTAGTCCAGGGTGTTTGGGCATCAAAAACTGCAAGAAGGAAGCACGGCGATATAAACAGGTGATACAGTTGTAAGAAAGCAAGTAGCTCCAGCCAATCATACTGAAGGAGCCAGCCTCCTTTTCCTCCACCTGAGACATCCACAGACAATCAGGGCACACGGATTTCATGCATGCTATTCTTTAAGGATTCCAGACCAAAGAAATGCATTGTCTCTCCTCTTAGCTAACAAAAATGCAATGTGGGTTTGTGGAGCCATCTAGCTTCCCAGCTTGGGAAGGCAGTAGGGACTCACATCATAGGAAGAAAACTGAGGAATGGCCCGCTAAAAGAGCTTAATAAAAACCTTGCAAAGAATGTCTTCATTTGCTATCTTTAAGCCACTGTGCTTACATTTGTATTTTGCCATTGCAGTGTGAAAGTAATTCAATCCCACAGTGGAGATATTAGCTTATGAGGTCCCAGCTGGGTCAATAATTATTGTCAGTTTCTCTTACTGTGCTGCTCAGGAAAGCTTCTGACCCACAGAACTTGGTTCAGCCTCTAGGCTCCTTGACCTGAGCCAGAAAAGGTCCTGCAGTACTGGGATGGCAAAAAAAAAAAAAGGTGCTATTCACAGATGTATTCCATGATAACAGTGAAAAAAAATCACAAGAAAGTTGTATTTGCAATCTAGGAGACAGCACACAAGGAAAGATGAAACCTTTTGAATGAAGGAATCAAATAAATATCCTCCAGTTCCGTGGACTCACAGGAATGTTTTGCACTTCCTTAGATACAGCTAAGGCCTTTCAGAGCCCACGGCATTTGTTTTCTCAGAAGGGTTGTTCTGCTCCTTCCTGACCACCTTCTGCATTTCCAGTTGACCACCTGCACCTAAACCTGACCAATGCAGAGACCTCAAGGCTGCTCAGTCAGGACATGCTGAACATAAGTGCCTCATGTTGGGGGGCGGGGGGGGAAGAGAGCCTGACTGGTGTGTGCTGGACAAAGAAAGACACCTTTAACATCTGTGTCTTGATTGTTTTCTTTGTAAACTTCTTGTTTTGCAGTTATGCTCCTAGCAGTGCTTGTTGCCAGCCAACATGTCACAGGCCCAGGTTCTTAATCGCTGGAGAGCCTGGATACGGGCAAAGTTCTCACTTGGCACCTGCGCTAATACACGCGCTGGAGAGGTTTGCAGTTCATGTGCTGGACCTGCCGGTTCTCTTTGCTAGCAGCACCTCACCCGAAGAGAGATGTGCACAGGTACCTCTTCTCTCTGCAATCTCACAGGATGAAGAGACTCAGGGGACGTAGGCAGACTTCACGGGGTTAATGGCCATGGCCTGGCTTTCCTCTGCTTTCTGTGGTGTTTATTTCACACCAAAAGAACACTTTTCTTGTACACTGAACAATGGAGAAGAAGGATGTTGTGCACAAGCATCTTTTCCATTCCAAGTTAAACAGTAAGGATGTTGCTAGCAGCTCAGGGAGCTCCAAGATGCTCTTGATAAACCCCTCTGCATGGCAAGAGCTGCTGCTGCTGACAGTGGGCTCTCCAGAGCTGTTTCCTTTGCCTCTTCAGACTCTGTTGCTCCCAGGAGGCACCTGTGCATCAGCCTGACTGCATGTCATGCCCTTTCTCTAGCCTCCTTCTTTAGAATACTGAAATGCAACCCAGGTTTGGGGGGAAAGAAAAGCCATTCTTTTCTCTCGTCATACCACAGGGAAGAGGCAAGAATACACTTGCTGATAACTATGAGCATTCTTCGTAGCTGGGCAATTACTGACAGTACAGAGCAAGTAATGTGCTCTGAAGGATCCTCTGGAAATGAGATGGTCAGCTGTGAGCGAGAGAGCCTTTCAGACTGGCTGCAGGTTGTTCACCTCTTACGCACTGAACCTTGAAATTTGGAATGATAGGCAGGCTTCTTTCTGGGGCTCTGCTCTCAGCCTTTCACCTAGGCCTGTGTTTGTTCAGCCTCTGCTCCACACTCACTTGCATACAAGCCCTCCCTCAGCTGGAAACTGAGTGGTGTAGCAGTGGCCCCAGGCTCATGTGGGACCCTGCTGAAGGGCTGGGCCTGCTTTTCAAGCACACTGCTACTTGCACCCGGGGCGAAGCTCTGGGGGAGTTAGCTGACATCTAAGCAATTTGGAAATCGGGCAGAGGTTCAGGTCTGCCTCTCGCCGTGTAGCTATGTCCAAGGAGCTGGGTCCAAGCAGAAATGTTACCTTATTCTTGGTGGCTTGTTTGGACACTTGGTCTTTGTGCCATGTGGTTTTGGAGGCAACTTTGACTGATACATTGTTGCTCATGAGCAGCTTCTGCTCCCCGGTTCAAGAGTCTTCTCCGAACTTCCTTTTTACCAGTTGATCCGAGAAGCCCAGAGGACAGCACCGAGCATCATTTATATTCCACGTATCCATGTCTGGTGGGAGGCTGCTGGAGTCACCTTGAGAGCTACGCTCACAACATTACTCGAGCGCATTCCAGCATATGCTCCAGTGCTGTTGCTCGCTACCTCGGATGTTTGCCATGCAGATCTCCCGCAAGAGGTATTTCTCTCACTGCTTTTCTGGCCTTTTCCAGTCTCCTCTTAATTCATCACTCCATTCAACACCAGTATCACTAGGGCATCCTGCTGGCATCTCTTCCCTCTGCAGTTGCCACAAGGCTTCAAACTGAAGGGCAGCAAGGCAAGTAAATCCAAAACAGGCAGCCTCGGAGATGGCCAGTGTCCTCCCTGGGAGCACTGGAACCTAGGGTCGCTTCACAGAGCTTTAATCCTAGAGGGGTTCCTTAAAGAAGATGCCCTAGATTGCTGGGCTGACCCACTATAATCTCGCCTTTAAGGCCAGGAAGCAAACTTGTTCTAGTCTCTCCCTTGTTCAAAGCATTCCTCAGCTTCATGGGAAAAGGTATTCATCTTTTTGGAGTAGAAGACAAATTTGGGGGGGCGGGGGGCGGGCCTTAGGGCTGCACTGTCTTTTCTCCTCCCACCCCAGGTACAAGTGTTGTTTTCTGAGCTTTATGGAGAAGTTTTCAACGTCCAGTCACCTGGCAAGGAGGAAAGGAGAAAGTTTTTTGAGGACTTGCTTGTTCCCCAAGCTGCTAAACCTGCTGCAGCACAAAAAAAAGCAGGTGAGGCTATTCTGCAAACACAGCTTTGCTATCTGTAGCTTAGCAGCCATTCGGCATTTGCTTTGGTAATAGATTTCCTGGCATGAATGTTTACTCTGCTGGTATCTGAGTACCATCACTTGGCTAACCTTTTCTGGTTGACTGAAGCTTGTCAGGCACTGGAAGTCCTGCCTGTGGCATCACCACCCGAGCCTCGACTGCTGACAGAGGAGGAAGAGAGGCAGCTTGAGGAGCAAGGGGATGAGACATGGCCAGCGGTGCCCGGAGCTTCCAGTACACCCCTCTCTAGTGGCAAGTTCCTTTTCTCTTCTCTTCTCTTCTCTTCTCTTCTCTTCTCTTCTCTTCTCTTCTCTTCTCTTCTCTTCTCTTCTCTCTTCTCTTCTCTTCTCTTCTCTTCTCTTCTCTTTTCTTTTCTTTTCTTTTCTTTTCTTTTTTCTTCTTTCTCCTCAGAAACTTGAGGAGGATTCTTTTGTGCTTGATATCACCTAACCAGTTCTTGTGCTTTTCAATTCTAATAACAAATTGACCCCCTTCACTTGCTGCCCTCTCTCCCTCAACACATGTATGTAGTGAGCCAGCACAATGGTACTCCAGTCCCTCTCACAGTGCTAGATTTTGCAGACAGACCTGCTTAGGTAATGCTTTGGCTTGCTTTTTCTCCTGCCTCTGTGCAGCTGTCTGCAGACGAAAGCGAAGGAGGAACACGTCGCCCTCAGAGAGCCTAGCAGAGAAGAGGAGGAAATGTTCACCCCGTGCTGAGAAGGAAGCCAGCATGTGTCTCAGGGTGGGTTGGAGCACTCCTTTTTTATTTGGTGATAGAAGAAAGGAGGATGCGAGTTGTGTTGGACTATTTTCTTTTGTGTCTGAACACATCGAGAGCCTATTCAAAAGATCTCATGCCATTGTAAACTTGTACTGTCTCCCTTTTTTCTTCAGCAACTGCTGAATGTCGTTGGTGAGGCAATGAAGGACTGCAACATCCACCACCTCAAAAAACTACATCTGGTGCTCAGCCAGTGTGTTTACCGCCATCGGCAAGATGATGACAAAACACAGTTAATAGAGGTACTTTGTTGACACAGCACTTCCTGTCACTGCTCTGCACGTCTTCCATGTGCACTGCAGTTATTCTGCTTAGTCACTCTCCATCCCTTTCCTGCTTAGTAGTCTGTGTTACATACGAGTTGCTGACTTCCATCTGGAAGGCATTGGGCCAGACTGCAAAGCCCTCGTTCAGTTTGCAATGACTCCTGGCACTTTCAGGGGGGCAAACGGGAGCTTGACAATGACAAGACAAGACAATGGTGCCACCTACACAACCCTTTCAAAGCTGTGAACCTTCGAGTCTGTGAATAGCTTTCCTTGGGAACCTCTTTTGCAACAGCAGGGGCATGCCAAAGAAGGGGGCTGGTTTCAGTGTTTCCCCTTTCCCTTCCCCTTCTCCCCCCACAGGCACTCCAGCATGGGAAGACTTAGTGGTCCTGCCCTTTTGGAACACTTCTAAAGGAAGGGCACAGCCTAACAGGAGCGGAAGAGGTCTCTCTAGTGCCACCACAGTCTCTTGTAGACAAGCATGCTTGAGCAGCTTCAGTTTCACGTGGAGGGAGATTTCTGCCTCGGCAGGCTTTCCCCTGATTCTTCAGAGTCTCGGATGCCTTCTTGTCCAAGAGCATGTATGAGCTACTAGAATTCGGCAGAGATCTTGCAGAGGCCACCATGGCCCAAGTCAGGCATGCCCAGCCTTGAGGCAGCTGAGATAGGCCACACATTCAGTCTTGAGATTTAAGAGCCACAAACCCATTTCTCTTTGAGATGCTTGTGCATGGGAGGAGGCAAACTTCTCTGTCCCTCTGTGGTTTGCCTTCAGAAGAGGAGATCTCTTCTCCCGAGCCTGGCTCATCTTGATCTCTTCTTCCACACTGCAAAAAGAGCGAGAACAGGTGCTCTGTTCTGACTGTGCGTTCTGTGTCCTACTCTGTTTTGCACACCTGAGGATAACTTTAAAGCTGGAGCTGATCAAAGACATTGCAATGGATGGAGCACGTGTACTTTCTAAATAGCGCCAGCCAACACTTGTATGCACTTTTGTTTTATATAAAGCAGCTGACTACAGGATGTTTATGTTTCTATTCCAGCTTCTATCAAGTTTGCCTTTGTTTAGTTGGTGATTATTCTTTGTTATCTTTTTTAGGAAATGAAGGAAGAAATTGAAAACTTCTCCCATGCTCAGTAACAGGGAACGTGCTTCTACTCCCCCATTCTTTTTCTTTCTTTGCTGTCTTGTCATCAGTGCATAATTCAGTAAAGAGAGCTTGTAGATAGAATATAAATAGAGCTGTGTGTATATGCATACATATATATCTAGAATAGATTCATAAATCTCATATAAATCCTTTTAAGCTTTCTTACTGGCTATCTGTTGTTGTTGTTGTTCCATACATATTGTGCATACATACATGATCTGTTGAGATCAGTGTGTTCGGCCTTCCTTTCCCATGTGCATTGCCTGAAAGTCTCGTGCCTGGCATTTTTAGGAGACCAGTGGTTGTCAGTGCCTTTGGACCTACACACATCTGGACGTCTTCCAAGTAATCCCAGTGCCTCTCTCAAAAGAAAATAATGGAAAACTTGACCATCTTTGGTCAAATGGTGACAGGCGGTTTTTCTGGCGTCCCCTGTGCTACTGCCTATTCCATGGTCTATTAGGCAACAGAGGTTGTTATTCTTCGGCTCTGCTTGTGCCTCTAGGGATTCTCAGAGAATGAAAACAAACCTCCAGGAAGTGTTGGGGAGGAAAAGTGTTTCCCCAGACAGCGGCATTTTTGCTGTGCTCGGGGCGCCCTGCGCCCGGGAACATCTCAGCCCGCAGTGCTGCCCGCCGCCCGCCGCCCCCAGCAGCTCTCTTCGGCCCACTCGACGGCAGCTGGTGCTCACGCTCTCTTGGCCCCTCGCCTTGGCCCTGGCCCCCCTTCTTGGCCCAGCAGCGCCACGAGCAGCCCCTCCGCCGCTGGCTACGGCTCTCCTGGCACAGCTTTCCTCCCAGGCGGCCGAGCCAAGCCGAGCTGCGCCAGCCCTGGCTCCCCCGGCGCTCGCTCCTGCCCGCCCGCCCGCCCACAGCACCCACCCGGTCCTGACCCTCCCCAACCTGCTCTGACACAACCTGCACTGCCGCCAGCAGCCACGCTCTGCACCGGGAGCCGCCCTCGTGGTGGGAAGCGCCCCCAAGCCCCGTCGAGCCCCTGTGGTCTAGGTGCCTCTGAGTGCCTTTTGGAGCGATGTAGGGTCCTCCAAGGGCCTTTTGGAACTGGCCAGGGGCCTCCAAGTGCATTTTTGAATGGTGTAGGGGCCTCCGAGTGCCTTTTGGAGTGGGCTGGTGGCCTCCAAGTGCCTTTTGGAGCAGTACAGGTACCTCTGAGTGCCTTTTGGAGCGGTCTAGGTGCCTCTGAGTGCTTTTTGGTGGTCTAGGTGCCTCCGAGTGTCTTTTGGAGTGGCGTTGAGGCCTCCGAGTGCCTTTGGGAGTGGTGCAGGGGCATCTGAGGGCCTTTTTGAGGGTTCCAGGTGCCTCCGAGTGCCTTCTGGAGTGGTGCAGGGGCCCCCAAGTGCCTTTTGGAGTGGGCCGGTGGCCTCTGAGTGCCTTTTGGTGCGGTCTAAGTGCCTCCGAATGTTGTTTGGAGCAGTGTAGGAGCCTCTGAGTGCCTTTTGGTGTGGCAAAGGTGCCTCCAAGTGCCTTCTGGAGTGGTATAGGTGCCTCCGAGTGATTTTTGGTATGGTCTAGGTTAGTGTGAGGGTGAGGGTTAGGGTTTAGGGTTAGGGATTAAGGTTAGGGGTTAGGGTTAGGGTTAGGGTTAGGGGTTAGGGTTAGGGTCAGAGTTAGGGTTGGGAACGCTGTTGGGGTTGGGGTTACAGTTGGGGTTAGGGTTACGATTGAGGGTTAGGGTTAGTGGGTTAGGGTTAGGGGATAGGGTTAGGGATTAGGGGTTGGGGGTTAGGGTTAGGGTTCGGGTTCGGGTTAGGGTTAGGTTTAGGATTAGGGTCAGAGTTAGGTTTAGGGTTATGGTCAGGGTTAGGGTTAGGTTTAGGGTTCATAGAGAGACAGAGTGTATAGCTGTGGCTTGACTGCCTCTGAAAAGGGGCCTCAAGGGAAGGAAAACCCTGCCACAACAATTGTCCCGGGACAACCTTTTCCACGGCACCACTTAGGGGCATCCTCAACTTGGCTGAGTGCCAACAAGGGTTAGGGTTAGGCTTAGGGTTAGGGTTGAGAGAGAGACAGAGCATAGAGCCGTGGTTGGACTGCCCCTGAAAAGGGGCCTGAGAGGCAAAGAAAACCTGCCCACAACCATTGTACTGGGACAACCATTCTCAAGGGACCATGTATGCCTGTCCTCATATTGACTGAGCATGAGCTAGGGTTAGGGTTCAAAGAGAGACAGAGCGTAGAGCTGTGGCTGGAGTGCCTCCGAAAAGGAGCCTCCAATGCAAGGAAAACCCTGCCAGAACACTTGTCCTGGGACCACCTTTTCTAAGGGACCACTCATGGCTGTCCTTGACTTGCCTCCACCCATACGACAGTTAGAGTTAGGAATAGGGTTATGATTAAGGTTAGGGTTAGGGTTAGGGTTAGGTTTGAGAGAGAGACAGAGTGTAGAGCTGTGGCTGGACTGCCCCTGAAAAGGGGCCTCCAAGAGAAGGAAAACCCTGCCAGAATAATTGTCCTGGCACCACCTTTTCCAAGGGACCACGTATGACTACACTCAACTTCTCTCAGCGTACACGAGAGTTAGGGTTAGGGTTAGGCTTAGGGTTAGGGTTCGGCTTAGGGGTAGGGTCAAGAGAGAGACAGAGCATAGAGCTGTGGCTGGACTGCCCCTGAAAAGGGGCCTCCAAGGGAAAGAAAACCCTGCCACAACAATTGTCCTGGGACCGCCTTTTCCAAGGGACCACGTATGACCGTCCTCGACTTGGCTGAGTGCCAACAACGGTTAGGGTTAGGGTTGAGATAGAGACAGAGGGTAGAGCTGTGGCTGGAGTGACAAAGAAAAGGAGTCTGAAAGGGAAGGAAAACCCTGCCAGAATAATTGCTCCCAGGCGATGGCCCTCATGGCTCAGCACAGCACTTCGGGCTCTGCGTAGAGCTTTCTGCTGCCACTGTGTCACGGGGCAGCGAGAGTAACAGCGTGCAGGTGCAAGTGCTGAGCAGGTCCCCTGAGATCGGGGCTGGCGCAGAGCAGAGAGGAAGAGCAACGGAGACGCTGTCCTGGGTGCTACAGAAATGCTTCTTGTCTCCTAGCACTCGTGCCCGCACAGACCCTAGTCGGTGACAGCCATTTCCTGCTTTGAATAAAACCCTGGGAAGCTTTTCCGCCTGTGCTACTTGGTGTCAGGTAAATCTGCAGAGAAAGGCTAGTGCAGGCAATGCCAGTGAAGCCGGTCAGGCCTGGAGAGAAACCTGTTCAACCAGTCCCAGAGCAGCTGGGGTGGGAAGGTGCTTCTGGAGGTCTCTGCTCCAAGCTCCTGCCGCAAGGGATGGCAGCCAGAGGGGGTTTCGCAGGGCCTGGCAGAGCTCGGACTCTCTCTGTTGGAGCCCCCTTAGGCTTCAAAGGCTTTTGGCACTCTCACATGGGAATTTTCCCTGCTGCCCCTTGTGTCCTTGCCCCTCGTCCTGGCCCCAGGAACCTCGCGAAGGCTCTGGCTCCATCCTCTCCTCACCCTGCCCTTAGCAGCTGCAGGCAGCAGCCAGATCCCCCTGCACCTTCTCTTCTCCCAGCTCAACACACCCAGCGGCCTTGGCGTCGCCTCATAGGTCCCATGCTCCAGCTCCCCACCAGCTCAGGGTCCTCTGCTGGGCTCGCACCAGTGCGTCTACATCTGTCTGGGACTGGGGAGCCCAAACCGGACCCTGTGCCCAGACACGGTCTCGCCCATGCCGAGCCGCGGGGAAGCAATGCCTTCCCTCACCCTGCTGCCTGCACTCCGCTAACACAGCCAGGTGCAGGGCTGGCCTTGCTGCCCGGGCACACTGCTCCACTTGTCCCCAGGACCTCCAGGACTTTTTCTGCAGAGGTGCTCTCTAGTGACTTGGCCCCCGCTCTGCTTGTCGTGGGGCTTATGCCACCCAAGACCAGGATATTTCATGGCCTTGCCTTTCCCAGCAGCATATTTCTGTGTCCTGTCAAGGTCGCTCCGAAGAACAGCCCTGGGTACCTGTGGTGTGGATGAGTGCAGTAATGCACTTCACTCGTAGCAGAGAAGCAGCACTATGTTTTATTGTAGTAAGACAGTGACTTAACAAAGTGTAATCGTAGATAAGAGAGTGATTTAATGAGGTTTGATGGCAAGTTGCACTCTGTTATTTACTGTGTGGAGGACAGAGTCAGCTGAAAGTGTCAGGGAGACCCTCCTGTTGAGTCACAAGGTTCAGAAAGGACCCCCTTGTTTTCCAGCCTCCTCTTCAGAGGAGGCTGGTTGCGGCTGGATCCAATCCTAGTCCCAGACTAGGTCAACAGGTCATGTCTAAAGGAGTGTGCGCGAAGGAGACCCTCCCGTTGAGTCACGAGGTTCAGAAAGGACCTTCTTGCTTTCCAAACTCCTCTTCAGAGGAGCCTGGGTGCGGCTGAATCCAATCCTAGTCCCAGACTAGGTCAACTGGTCTGCTGGAAGGGCAGCTGCTGCAGTTCTCTGTTCGTTGGTCCTGTCAGCAGTGAGGCAGGGCATGTACTTCCAAGAGGCATACACACACACTCTGTATGGACATGGTCGACCACCAAAAAAATCAACTCAGTACCTTTACAGGCACCACAGAGATGTGTGCAATGCTCATAAACATGAACAACACAAATGGCCTGGTCCTGTTCTTGCTCACCAGTTAATGAGACTCAAAGTTTGTAGGACCTTACATGCACCCTCGCACAGGTATCTCTGGTAGCTGGTTGCCTGGACATCTGCAAGCCTTCCACACATGCACTCATGCAGAACAGAGAGCACACTCGCACAGAAATAGCTAGGAATAGGATTTAATATAATGGCAGCCTACACTGCAGAGACCAGGTACATAGCTTGGCCAGACAAGTGTGCTTGCCAGCAGCTTGTTTACACGTGACTGGCCCCTTTTATTCCCTCTGCCTCCATTTTCCCATGCTGCTTCTGACATGATCCAGCTTGATCCCTCCCTTTTTCCAGCTTTATCCCCTTTGAAATAAACAGCCCATCTCTAAGTATTCTTTTCTTCATTGACCCCAGTTCTACTGCCTATGAACTCAAGTTTAATATTTCTGATACTGTTAGCTAGGTAACCGCTGGCTCATATGGTGCTTCTGGTATTGTCACCTCGGTACTGCTGGTGCTGCAAGAGTCTACTCCCCAAAGGACCCCAATACGCCAGTTATGTGGGAAGCTTGTCCTTTTCTCACATAAGTCTCCCTTAACCATCACTGAAATCCAGCCATCCCTCACAGTGCTGTCTGTAACTTGGCAGGGTCTCCTTCTGTTCCCTGCAGCGTCCAATCATTTCTCATACCCACTAGTTTCTCACGCCCTGGTCAGTTAGCTCAACTCTGAGCCAGAGCCTAATTGTCTGCCTGCATACCCTAACCCCATGTTTCTGGTGGAGCTGTGGGCCCAGAGGGGAAGACCCAGGGCCACCACATCCTTCGCTGGTTCAGAAGGATCCAGCCCGGAGCAAGATGACCGAGCTGCCCAAGAGTGCCCAAGTGCGCTGCTGGGCTGAGCTTTGGTCACCCAACGTGCCATAGCTTCCCTGGGGACCCATGTGAGGAGACGGGCTGCAGAGATGAACTGCACCTGGTTCTCCTGAAAAGAGTTCACCCTTGTAGAATTCCCTTTGGAAAGGGGATGCTCACACACAAAATTTTAAAAAGCTGTTAACAGTAATGCTGCCCTTCAGAGGCCCTAACAAAATGAAATGCTGATTCGAAACAGCTGCAAAGGAGTAAAACAATGGCAATGCTTTCCCTTCCTCTGTGCTTTTTTTCCCCACCTGTGGAATGCAAAAAAAAAAAAAAAAAAAAAAAAAAAAAAGAAGAAAAGGTCGAAAAGGGATCTTCATGTGTTGATTATTTCTCTAAAATGTGTTTCCCTTTATCAATACTACATGCTTCTGCCCATCACTTTGCCATGTAAAGATATGGATGGAGAAAAATAAAATTTCATTGATGGACAAAAAGAAAAAAGTGTGATAGAAGCATACATGGTTTATTTGAAATAATTCTCAATCATGAAAAACTCCTTCAGCAAAGAAAAAGAAGGTAGAAAATGCCTAATTATCCAAGAAGAGATACGATTTTTTTTTTCCTTCAGAAAAATGCATCCTAGAGTCATCAGTGGAGCTAAAGCAGAGCTTTTAGCAGTGAACATGCTGACAGTATGCTATAAAAATATGAATTTTTAAGAAATCTCCCTCCAGAGTGAATAAATAAAGCTATTGTCTTCATGCTCTCACTAGCAAATCAGTGAGGCTGTCTTCATCACACTAATGAATCTGAGACGTGTTTTATGGATTTGAATCCATTGAATTTGAACCTATTGTAATGTCTGAGCTTAATTTTCATGCTTAACATCTTCTGTTATTCAGGGAGAGAAGGTGTTTTGAGCTTTTCTCAACAGCCCTTGGACATTGTGCCCAGAGTTTTCAGCTAAATTTCCTGAGATGACTTATGAAACTTCCTTGTGTCAGCATGCACTGGCAGTCTATGTCCCAGTCCTAAGAAGTGTGTGTGTTCAACATTTTATTAATATTCTTTAGATTTTGTTTATAACAACCCCCTCTAACCAAGACTCACAATTCACATTCCTTCCTTTCAACACTACAGTCCAACGAGAACATAAATGCCCTGAGGCACCTGGATTTAGTAGCTACATATATATGTGTGTGATATAATATATGGTACATAGTTAGAATTGCTGTCCCGAGAAGCACCATAGCTGGGGAAAAAGCCGAACCTTCGCACGGCCAAGGACTTCCTTCAGGGCCAGTTTCACAGCCTTGTTTCTGAGACTGTAGATGAAGGGGTTTAAGAATGGGTACAGGACAGTGTTCAGCAAAGCTACAACTCTGTTGGTCTCCAAGGAAACATCTTCTGAGGGCCGTGCATAGAGAACAATGCAGCTTCCATATACAATGGCTAAGCTGGTGAGATGGGAAGAACACGTAGCAAAAGCTTTCTTCCTCCCAGACACTGCTGGCATGTGCAGAATACAGCGGAAGATGCACATGTAGGACACCGTGATTAGACATAAGGAACCCAGCACTACAAACGATATCAAAATAGAGTCTGCTTTCCAAAGCAGGCTGGTGTCAGAGCAGGACAGCTTGAATAAGGGGGAGTTGTCACAAAAAAAGTGGTGGATCTTGTTGGGACTACAGAAAGTCAGCTGTGAGAGCAGGACCAGGTGGTAACTCGCGAGTGTGAAGCCTACGACCCATGCAGCAACAACCAGGTGGGTGCAGAGCTGCTGCTTCATGATGGCAGCATAATGCAAAGGCTGGCAGATGGCAACGTAGCGGTCAAAGGACATGACAACAAGCAGAGCAAACTCTGTAAAACCCAGGGCAACATAGAAATAGGATTGGGCAAAGCAGCTGCTTAAGGAGATTGTTCTCCTACCAGAGCTCAAAATCGCCAGCAATGTGATGGTTGTGGAGGATGTAAACCAGATTTCCAGGAATGCCAGACTGCTGATGAAAAAGTACATAGGGGTTTGCAGGCGCTGATCCACATGCACGAGGAAAATGATTGTTGTGTTCCCCATCATTGTTGTCAGGTATATGAGTAGAAGGAGCAGGGAGAGAAACAGCTGTAGTCTTTGATCAAGCCCTGAGAAACCCTCTAGAATGAACTCAGCAACTGCAGTTTCATTTCCTGCTCCCTTGCCCAATTTCAGTACATCCTGCTGAGGCTGGAGCATGAAGAAGTGAGTGTGAGAATTACACAGTCTGGGCGGGAGGGTATGTCCTTCCTTCTTGGCTCCCTTCCTTGCTTCCTATGTTAACACAGACAGAAATATCCCTCTCAACTCTTCAGGGCACCTTGATTTCTGTTTCGCACTTCAGCTAGAGTCCTCAGAGATTTTTCTCTCTCCTTTCTGCCTTTTCCAATCACTCACAAAGGATTCTTTCTCAAGAGCACAGTATTTTAAAGTGATTGCGAGCTATTTCATGCCATGCCTGGGAAATTCCCAGTTCACTTTGGCCTAATTCAAACATCCATCACATCTGTGTTTCAAAAGCCAAACTAATCTTCCAGCAAAAATACTTACTGTTATCTACAGATGCCAGGTCATCCACCTAGATAAGTATTTTGAAAGTTATTCCTTCTGCTTTTCAGTACTTGCCTTTTTTGACTTGGAACATCTGTAAGGCTGTTGATTTCAAACAAGTTAATATCGAGTCTCTCTCTTGTAATCTCCTGCTTTCTTCCACATCTTCTTCCTCTCTCTTTCTCCAGAAACACTGAGGAAGCATTGTTATTAAATGTCCTGACCTAAATGTCTTGCTTTCCCTTTAGGGGAAGGGGAAAAATCTTAGCATCTTAAAGAACTTCTCTCCTTTTGATTATTTGCAATAGGAAGCATCTGGAATGACAACAGCAGCAAATAATACTAAGTAGGCTTATATTTTAGATGCCTTAAAGTTAGGCACTTCAGTTTGAGCAAGTTAGCTTACTTTCATCTTGTCAGTGCAGCGAGAGAGAAGAGTGTCTGGAAGAGACTGGTAACACGTCTTTCAGCTGCCGACTCTACTCCGGGAGGACCCAGCCTCTAGAGCTCTCCCTCTGTCTCTGTGGACTACATAGGGAGCCAAGGGAAAACGAGTACAGACACCAGCTGCTCACAGACATTTCTAATGACATCGATGAAACTCACTAGTTCAGTCTCAGACCTCTTAATTTATTTAGGAGCTAATTTCTTTTCCAAACCAAAGAACATGTCTGTTAAAGGAGGTCTCTGACCCTAGGTTTCCCGAGGCAGAGTCTCAGACACGAAGTGTCACAAACTCATTTACTCTAAGTGGTACAGCAGCAAATGACAGCTTGAGCTGGGTGCCTCCACAGAGGGACCCTGAACAAAGAAATCCCTGGGCAGTTGTAACTTTACAGTCTAAGTTCTCCACCCCTCACATGGTGCTTCAGACCAATAGTAATAGTCAGGTCTGGGGTCTTCCCGTTCCTTATTGCATCCCGTCATTGTCTTTCAAGGTCCGGAGGAGGTAATTCCAGACCACAGCAATTAACGCTGCCCCAGCAGTGAGAGGAGGCTTTGTTTCTCAAGGTCCTAACGCCCTGCACAGGCCTTATTTCAAAGTCTTGTCATCCTCCCTTTCGGCGTGTGAGACACAGGAATACAGACTGCTTGCAAAGTCCTTATTTTTCCAGCTGGAACCAGCTCTGGGGCCCTCTTTTACCGAACCAGGTGAAAGTTCCGCACGTTATCTGAGTGCAGCCTAAGGCTTCAGCAAATTCAGCTACTCATGCTAAGTAAGTTTTCTATAAGTTGTGCTAAGCGGCTAACTCTGGACAGCCCCAGTCCAATATTCTTTAACAGCAGCCATTACTTGAACAGGGTCTTTTTGAGGAGACCGCAGTAAGTGATCCCTATGTATGTGGGCATCAGCTATGATATGGGGCTGCAATCTTCATTCTAAGAACCTATTCCGATTTTCTAGCTGTGTACATCTTCTTTTATACAGCATGTTATCTTTTGTAACTGTTTCTTTCTCTCTTTCTAGCATGTTATTCTTACATATTTTCTTCTAACTTTTTCACTACTGCTCACAAGCAACTTCCTAACAACCAGCAAAGACTTGCTTTTGCCTTTCCTTTTCTCAATTTTTTAGAACTTTTCCATTTTTCGGATTCATCCCAAATATCACTGGGAACAGTACAATTTTGTTCTACCCATGTAACATCCCAGATAGGATTTTTCCATCCCTCTTTTTCAAACCTATCGGCTGGTACTTTCCAGCCTTTATTACTGTTAAAGAATAGCAAACTGGAAGTGTCTAGAGGTAGCCACTTAGCAAAGCTTATTTAAAACTTGCTTAGCATGAGGAGCTAAATTTGCTGAAGCCTTAGGCTGCACTTAGATAAAAGAATGAACTTTTACTTAGTGCAGTAAGAAAAGGGCCTCAGAGCTGGTTCCAGCTGGGAAGAGAAGGGAGTTACAAGCAGTCTGCACTCCTGCGTCTCACACTCCGAAAGGGAGGGTGTCAAGGCTCTGAAATAAGACCAGTGCAGGGCATTAGGACCTTGAGGGACAAAGCCTTAGCTCACTGCTGGGGCAGTGATAACTGTTAGGATTTAGAATCTCCTCCTCCTCCGGACCTTGAGACACAACAGTAAGACCTCACAAAAACAGAGGTACAACCATCATCAGAGACCGCAAAAAAACCAAAAATAAGGAGAAAAACAGCTTAGCTCAGAATGACGATGAGACCCAATGAGGAGCAGGAGACCCCAGACCTAAAAATTACTATTGGTCTAACTACCGCATGAGGGGTGGGAAATGTAAGTTGAAAAAACTGTAATTGCCCAGGATTTGTTCACGTTAGGGTCCCTCTTTGGAGGCACCCAGCTCGAGCTGTAATTACTGCACGCGCATCATTAAAATTTAATTATTTAATTTGTTTTGATTTGGCTCTGAACTTCACTTGCGGGAACCTAGGGTCAGGCCCTGTTATGGTGGCCGACAAGCCTAACTTCCATAACAGTTTGGCGACCCAGATGGGACCCTAGGCGACCACCGTCGGGGCCTCTCGTCTCCAAACGATCATCGGGCGCCATCGGGTGAGTTCACCTGGGATCTTTGGCACCGAGAGGCTCCGAGAAGGTGAGTCTTAAACTCCCGCCTAAATTCTAAATTCAACAAGTGGTCGCCAGCTCAAGCAAGCCCCGGGAGGATCTTAAAGATGAACCTTTGGGAAACCCAGACTTAGTTCTGTTTACGGCTGGATCATCCTATTCGGACGAAAGGCACCACTCAGGTTATGCTGTCACTAACGTCTTTGAGGTACTTGAGACCAATCCTTTGTCTCCGTCTGTAAGTGCCCAAGGAGCAGAATAAATAGCATTGACCCAAGCAGCAAAAATCGGTAAGAACCTGCAGGTAAATATCTATACCGACTCTAAATATGCATTTGAAGTATGTCATGCAACAGGGATGTTATGGAAAGAACAAGGATTTTTTTACGTCATCAGGAAAAAAAATAGCTAATGGAGAAGAAATACGTAATTTGCTGGAAGCAGTCCAACTGCCCAAAAGAAATTCCTGTAATACACTGCCCAGCCCATACTAAACACACTACAGAAATTAGTAAAGGAAATGCTCTAGCTGACACCGCTGCAAAGGCTGCAGCTCGACAACCTCTGAGAAAATGTATGGGGGCAGTTCCAAGGAAGAACCAAAGTGAGTGACCAAATCTAATATACCCCAAAACCACGTATGAAAAAGGACTGCTCAGTGGAAAAGAAAAAACAATGGGAATAGTGGGAAGCAAACAAAATGACGATGGAATATGGATAACTGGAGGAAAACCAATTCTACCAAAAAAAAAAATTAATTAGTATCGGTAGGCGGTTTCATGATAAAGCTCATGGGGGAGCCGAGGCAATAGCTAAGCAGGTACAGAAAGAATGGGCCACACACTCCAGGAATTTATGGGGCTGCAAAAAGAATAACAAATAGCTGCCTGACCTGCCAGAAGTTTTCAAGTAGCAAACCAAGCTCAGAGTTAGGGGGAAGACTATGGGCCCACTTCCCTTTCCAAAGGCTACAAATAAATTATGCGGATATGCCATCTGCCAGTGGGTACAAACACTTGTTAGTGATGGTAGATCATGAATAGAACATTAAAAGAAAAAATAGCAAGAATATGTACACATGCTAGCCTAAAATGGCCAGAGCATTAAACTTAGCTCTGTAGGATGTCTGAAATGCTGCACGGCAAGCCATAGGACTAACAGCAGCAGAAATTCTCTTCGGGAGACATTTAGCTGTAAGAGGCGCTTGTTATTCCAGCTAAGACCAGCCTCTTAGACGGAGATGAACGACTAACCCAGTATGTTCTAAGTGTGCAAAAAAAGCTTGAAAATCAGGGGCCTCCAACTGCCCGATGAAGCACTGAGGCTGTTGTGACCTCAAAAGCACAGCCAGCAGCCAGGGGCCTGCCACTGACCTATGAGGCATGGAGGCTGCTGTGACCTCACATTCCAGCCAGCAGTCATTGGCCTCCAACTGCCTATGAGGCATGCAGGCTGCTGTGACCTCACAAGCATAGCCAGCAGCGAAGGGCCTGTAAATGGCCAATGAGGCACTGAGGCTGCTGTGACCTCACAAGCACAGCCAGCAGCCATGTGCCTCCCACTGAACTATGAGGCACGGAGGCTGCTGTGACCTCAAAAGCACAGCCAGCAGCCATTGGCCTGCCACTGCCCTAAGAGGCATGGAGGCTGCTGTGACCTCACAAGCACAGCCAGCAGCCAGGGGCCTTTACCTGACCTATGAGGCACTGAAGCCGCTATGACCTCACAAGCACAACCAACAGCCAGGGGCCTCTAATTGGCCTATCAGGCATTGAGGCTGCTGTGACCTCACAACCACAGCCAGCAGCCAGGAGCCTGCCACTGCCCTATGAGGCACTGAGGCTGCTGTGACCTCACAAGCACAGCCAGCAGCCAGCAGCCTGCTACTAACCTATGAGGCTCTGAGGTTGCTGTGACCTCACAAGCACATTCATCAGCCAGGAGCCTGCCACTGTCCTGGGAGGCACTGAGGCTGCTGTCACCTTGTCCCGATCCAATATCAGGGGTGGGTTTCGTTATGATCCCAAGGACAAGATTAAGACGCTAAAACCAGTCACATATCGTACAACCTTTTAACTTTACTTTCCACAAAGTGGGGAGAAAAGGTGGGGAAAGGCGAAGGGGAGGAGAGAGAGAAAAAGAGAGAGAGAGAGAGAGAGAGAGAGAGAGAAAGAGAGAGAGAGAGAGAAAGGGATATCACCACCCGTAGATCCAGCGGCGTCCTGTTGGTCCTCTTCACCCTGGGTGTAAATTTTAGTGAAGCGCGCGCAGTAATTACAACTCGAGCAGGGTCCGACCCTAGGTTCCCGCTGAAAAGTTCGGAGCCAAATCAAGGCAAATTAAATAAATAAATTGTAATGACACGCGTGCAGTAGTTGCAGCTCGAGTTGGGTGCCTCCGAAGAGGGACCCCGAACAAAGAAATCCCGGGGCAATTATACTTTCCAATCTTAAGCTCTCCTCCCTTCACGCAGTAGTTTGGACCAATAGTAATATTTAGGTCTGGGGTCTCCTGCTCCTTATTGGGTCCCTAGGTAGGTTGTTTACCGTTGTGGTTTCTGCTGACAGATGCATTTTCATTCTTCGGGTCTTGCCCTTATCTCTCAAAGCCCTGACAATTTATTACTTCCCCAGCAGTGACGGTAGGTGTTATTTCCCAAGGTCCAGACAAAGGGAATATGATCTGGACCCCAAGATAGCCCAGACCCCCCAGTCAGCATTGTTTCCACAGCAAGAGGAGGCCCTGCTCCCCAGGCCCAAGCAGGCCTCACTTCAGTGCCTTGACAACCTTCCTCCCGGAGCGTGAAGCATGGAAATGCAAACTGCTGGTAATCCCCTTGTCTTTCCTGCCTGCACCAGCTCTGGGGCCGTTTCTCACTGAACTAGGGAGTGCGGCCTAAGGCTTCAGCAAATTTAGCTACTCATGCTAAGCAAGCTTTATAGAAGTTGTGCTAAGCAGCAGTAATTTATAGTCCAGGTCCCAAAGTCTCTGCCCGATTGTGGTCTGGTTCAGCGCAGGCTCGGTGTGTCCCGGGTGGTCGCAGGGAGACCATTTCGGGGGTCGCAGCAGCTCAGTCCTGTTCCCGCCAGGAACAGATGGCCTGTTTGGGGTTATGGTTTGCCTACACCTTATGTACCAAGAGATATTTAAGGCAAAAGTTCAATCATCTGTCTGCCACACACCTCCCAAAGTGAGCCAGCAGCCAGGAGCCTGCCACTAAACTATGAGGCACTGAGGTTGCTGTGACCTCACAAGCACAGCCAGCTGCCATGAGCCTGCCACTGCCCTAGGAGGCATTGAAGCTGCTGTGACCTCACAAGCACAGCCAGCAGCCATCAGCCTGCTACTAACCTATGAGGCTCTGAGTCTGCTGTGACCTCACAAGCACAGCCAGCAGCCATGAGCCTGGCACTGGCCTCAGAGGCACTGAGTCTGCTGTGACCTCACAAGCACAGCCAGCAGCCATGAGCCTGCCACTGGCCTCGGAGGCACTGAGGCTGCTGTGACGTCACAAGCACAGCCAGCGGGGGCACTGGACACTAAGCTATGAGGCACTGAGGCTGCTGTGACCTCACAAGCACAGCCAGCAGGGGGTGCTGTAGACTAACCTAGGAGACACTGAGTTTGCTGTGACGTCACAAGCACAGCCAGCAGCTATGAGCCTGCCACTGGCCTCAGAGGCACTCATGCTGCTGTGACATCACAAGCACAGCCAGCAGGGGGCACTGGACACTACCCAACGAGGGACTGAAGCTGCTGTGACATCACAAGCACAGCCAGCAGCCATGAGCCTGCCACTGGCCTCAGAGGCACTGAGTCTGCTGTGACCTCACAAGTACAGCCAGCAGCCATGATCCTGCCACTGGCCTCGGAGGCACTCAGGCTGCTGTGATGTCACAAGCACAGCCACTAGCATGACACTGTCCTAGGGGGCACTGAGGCTGCTGTGACCTCACAAGTATAGCCAGCAGCGGGCTGTGAACAGTAGCCAATGAGGGACTGAGGCTTCTGAGACCTCACAACCACAGCCAGCAGCCAGGAGCCTGCCACTGGCATCAGAGGCACTGAGGCTGCTGTGACCTCACAAGCACAGCCAGCAGCGGTGAGCATGGCACTGGTCTAGGAGGCACTGAGGCTGCTGTGACCCCACAAGCACAGCCAGCAGCCATGAGCCTGCCACTGGCCTCAAAGGCACTGAGGCTGCTGCGACCTCACAAGCACAGCCAGCAGGGGGCACTGGACAATAACTTATGAGGCACTGAGTCTGCTGTGACCTCACAAGCACAGCCAGTAGGGGGCGCTGAACACTAAGCTGTGAGGCACTGAGTCTGCTGTGACCTCACAAGCACAGCCAGCAGCCATGAGACTGCCACTGGAAGAGGAGGACCTGAGGCTGCTGTGACCTCACAAGCACAGCCAGCAGCCATGAGCCTGACACTGGCCTCAGAGGCACTCAGGCTGCTGTGATGTCACAAGCACAGCCATTAGCATGACACTGTCCTCGGAGGCACTGAGGCTGCTGTGACCTCAAAAGTATAGCCAGCAGCCATGAGCATGGCACTGGCCTCAGGGGCACTGAGGCTGCTGTGACCTCACAAGTACACCAGCAGCGGGCTGTGAACAGTAAACTATGAGGCACTGAGGCTTCTGAGACCTCACAAGCACAGCCAGCAGCCATGAGCCTGCCACTGGCCTCGGAGGCACTGAGTCTTCTGTGACCCCACAAGCACAGCCAGCAGCGTTGAGCATGGCACTGGTCTAGGAGGCACTGAGTCTGCTGTGACCTCACAAGCACAGGCAGTAGGGTGCGCTGGACACTAACCTATGAGGCACTGAGGCTGCGGTGACCTCACAAGCACAGCCAGTAGGGGGCACTGAACACTAACCTAGGAGGCACTGAGGCTGCTGTGACCTCACAAGCACAGCCAGCAGCCATGAGCCTGCCACTGGCCTCAGAGGAACTGATGCTGCTGTGACCCAACAAGTACAGCCAGCAGACATGAGGCTGCCACTGGCCTAGGAGACACTGAGTCTGCTGTGACCTCACAAGCACAGCCAGCAGCCAGCAGAGTGCAACTGGCCTCGGAGGCACTCAGGGTGCTGTGACGTCACAAGTACAGCCAGCAGCCAAGACCCTGACACTGGCCTTGGAGGCAATGAGTCTGCTGTGACCTCACAAGCACAGCCAGTAGTGGTCGCTGAATACTAAGCTATGAGGCACTGAGGCTGCTGTGACCTGACAAGCACAGCCAGCAGACATGATCCTGCCACTGGCCTCGGAGTTACTGAGGCTGCTCTGACATCACAAGCGCAGCCAGCAGCCACGAGCCTGCCACTGGCCTAGGAGGCACTGAGTCTGCTGTGACGTAACAAGGACAGCCACCGGGGGCACTGGACACCTACCTATGAGGCACTGAGGCTGCTGTGACCTCACAAGCACAGCCAGCAGAGGACGCTGTAGATTAAGCTACGAGGCACTGAGTTTGCTGTGACCTCACAAGCACAGCCAGCAGCCATGAGCCTGCCACTGGCCTCAGATGCACTGAGGCTGCTGCGACCTCACAAGCACAGCCAGCAGGGGGCGCTGGACACTATCCTATGAGGCACTGAGTCTGCTGTGACCTCACAAACACAGGCAGTAGGGTGCGCTGGACACTAACCTATGAGGCACTGAGGCTGCTGTGACCTCACAAGCACAGCCACAGGGGGTGCTGGACACTAACCTAGGAGACACTGAGGCTGCTGTGACGTCACAAGTACAGCCAGCAGCCATGAGACTGCCACTGGAAGAGGAGGACCTGAGGCTGCTGTGAGCTCACAAGTACAGCCAGCAGCCATGAGCCTGCCACTGGCCTCGGAGGCAAACAGGCTGCTGTGATGTCACAAGCACAGCCACTAGCATGACACTGTCCTAGGGGGCATTGAGGCTGCTGTGACCTCACAAGTATAGCCAGCAGCCATGAGCATGGCACTGGCCTCAGGGGCACTGAGGCTGCTGTGACCTCACAAGTACAGCCAGCAGCGGGCTGTGAACAGTAAACTATGAGGCACTGAGGCTGCTGTGACCTCACAAGCACAGCCAGCAGCCATGAGACTGCCACTGGCATCGGAGGCACTGAGGCTGCTGTGACCTCACAAGCACAGCCAGCAGACATGACCCTGACACTGGCCTGTGAGGCACTGAGTCTGCTGTGACCTCACAAGCACAGCCAGCAGCGTTGAGCATGGCACTGGTCTAGGAGGCACTGAGGCTGCTGTGACCTCACAAGCACAGCCAGCAGCCATGAGCCTGCCACTGGCCTCGGAGGTACTGAGTCTGCTGTGACATCACAAGGACAGCCAGCAGGGGGCACTGGACACTATCCTATGAGGCACTGAGTCTGCTGTGACCTCACAAGCACAGGCAGTAGGGTGCGCTGGACACTAACCTATGAGGCACTGAGGCTCCTGTGACCTCACAAGCACAGCCAGTAGCGGGTGCTGGACACTAACCTAGGAGGCACTGAGTCTGCTGTGACCTCACAAGCACAGCCAGCAGCCATGAGCCTGCCACTGGCTTTAGAGGCACTGAGTCTGCTGTGACATCACAAGGACAGCCAGCAGGGGGCACTGGACACTATCCTATGAGGCACTGAGTCTGCTGTGACCTCACAAGCACAGGCAGTAGGGTGCGCTGGACACTTAACTATGAGGCACTGAGGCTGCTGTGACCTCACAAGCACAGCCAGCAGCCATGAGCCTGGCACTGGCCTCGGAGGAATTCAGGGTGCTGTGACCTCACAAGCACAGCCAGCAGACATGAGGCTGCCACTGGCCTAGGAGACTCTGAGTCTGCTGTGTCCTCACAAGCACAGCCAGCAGCCATGAGCCTGCCACTGGCCTCATAGGCAGTCAGGGTGCTGTGACATCACAAGCACAGCCAGCAGCCATGAGCCTGCCACTGGCCTCAGATGCACTGAGGCTGCTGCGACCTCACAAGCACATCCAGTAGGGGGCGCTGAACACTAAGTTGTGAGGCACTGAGGCTGCTGTGACGTCACAAGCACAGCCACTAGCATGACACTTTCCTAGGGTGCACTGAGGCTGCTGTGACCTCACAAGTACAGCCAACAGCGGACTGTGAACAGTAATCTATGAGGCACTGGGGCTGCTGTGACCTCACAAGCACAGCCAGGAGCCATGACCCTGACACTGGCCTAGGAGCCACTGAGGCTGCTGTGACGTAACAAGGACAGCCACCACGGGCCACTGGACACCTATCTATGAGGCACTCAGGCTGCTGAGACCTCACAAGGACAGCCAGCAGCCATGAGCCTGACAATGGCCTCAGAGGCAGTCAGGGTGCTGTGACATCACAAGCACAGTCAGCAGCCACCAGCCTGCCACTAGCCTATGATGCACTGAGGCTTCTGAGACCTCACAAGCACATCCAGCAGCCATGAGCCTGCCGCTGGCTTTAGAGGCACTGAGGCTGCTGTGACGTCAGAAGCACAGCCAGCAGCCAGGAGCCTGCCACTGGCCTAGGAGACACTGAGTCTGCTGTGACCTCACAAGCACAGCCAGCAGGGGGCACTGGACACTACCCAATGAGGGACTGAAGCTGCTATGACCTCACAAGCACAGCCAGCAGCCATGAGACTGCCACTGGCCTCAGAGGCACTCAGGCTGCTGTGACCTCACAAGCACAGCCAGCAGCCAGGAGCCTGCCACTGGCCTCAGATGCACTAGGCTGCTGCGACCTCACAAGCACAGCCAGTAGGGGGCGCTGAACACTAAGCTGTGAGGCACTGAGGCTGCTGTGACCTCACAAGCACAGCCAGCAGCCATGAGCCTGACACTGGCCTCGGAGGCACTCAGGCTGCTGTGACGTCACAAGCACATCCACTAGCATGGCACTGTCCTTATGAGGCACTGAGGCTGCTGTGACCTCACAAGCACAGCCAGCAGCCATGAGCATGGCACTGGCCTCAGGGGCACTGAGGCTGCTGTCACCTCACAAGTACAGCCAGCAGCGGGCTGTGAACAGTAATCTATGAGGCACTGAGTCTGCTGTGACCTCACAAGCACAGCCAGCAGCCAGGAGACTGCCACTGGCATCAGAGGCACTGAGGCTGCTGTGACCTCACAAGCACAGCCAGCAGCCATGAGCCTGCCACTGGCTTTAAAGGCATTGAGTCTGCTGTGACATCACAAGGACAGCCAGCAGGGGGCACTGGACACTATCCTATGAGGCACTGAGTCTGCTGTGACCTCACAAGCACAGCCAGCAGGGGATGCTGGACACTAACCTAGGAGGCACTGAGGCTGCTGTGACCTCACAAGCACAGCCAGCATGACGCACTGGACACTACCCAACGAGGGACTGAAGCTGCTGTGACATCACAAGCACAGACAGCAGCCATGAGCCTGGCACTGGCCTCAGAGGCACTGAGGCTGCTGTGACCTCACAAGCACAGCCAGCAGGGGGCACTGGACACTAAGCTATGAGGCACTGAGTCTGCCGTGACCTCACAAGCACAGCCATTAGGAGGCGCTGAACACTAAGCTGTGAGGCACTGAGGCTGCTGTGACCTCACAAGCACAGCCAGCAGGGGGCACTGGACACTAACCTAGGAGGCACTGAGTCTGCTGTGACCTCACAAGCACAGCCAGCAGCCATGACCCTGACACTGGCCTCGGAGGCACTGAGTCTACTGTGACCTCACAAGCACAGCCAGCAGTGTTGAGCATGGCACTGGTCTAGGAGGCACTGAGGCTGCTGTGACCTCACAAGCACAGCCAGCAGCCATGAAACTGCCACTGGCTTTAGAGGCACTGAGTCTGCTGTGACATCACAAGGACAGCCAGCAGGGGGCACTGGACACTATCCTATGAGGCACTGAGTCTGCTGTGACCTCACAAGCACAGCCAGCAGACATGACCCTGACACTGGCCTAGGAGGCACTGAGTCTGCTGTGACCTCACAAGCACAGCCAGCAGCCAGCAGAGTGCAAATGGCCTCGGAGGAACTGATGCTGCTGTGACATCACAAGCACAGCCAGCAGCCATGAGCCTGGCACTGGCCTCAGAGGCACTGAGGCTGCTGTGACGTCACAAGCACAGCCAGCGGGGGCACTAGACACTAAGCTATGAGGCACTGAGGCTGCTGTGACCTCACAAGCACAGCCAGCAGCCATGAGACTGCCACTGGCCTCGGAGGCACTGAGGCTGCTGTGACCTCACAAGCACAGCCAGCAGCCAGGAGCCTGCCACTGGCATCGGAGGCACTGAGGCTGCTGTGACATCACAAGTACAGCCAGCAGCCATGACCCTGACACTGGCCTCGGAGGCACTGAGGCTGCTGTGACATCACAAGCACAGCCAGCAGCCATGACCCTGACACTGGCCTCGGAGGCACTGAGGCTGCTGTGACATCACAAGCACAGCCAGCAGCCATGACCCTGCCACTGGCCTCGGAGGCACTGAGGCTGCTGTGACCTCACAAGCACAGCCAGCAGCCATGAGCCTGCCACTGGCTTTAGAGGCACTGAATCTGCTGTGACATCACAAGCACAGCCAGCAGGGGGCACTGGACACTATCCTATGAGGCACTGACTCTGCTGTGACCTCACAAGCACAGCCAGCAGCCATGAGACTGCCACTGGCCTCGGAGGCAATGAGGCTGCTTTCACCTGACAAGCACAGCCAGTAGTGGTCGCTGAATACTAAGCTATGAGGCACTGAGGCTGCTGTGACATCACAAGCACAGCCAGCAGCCATGACCCTGACACTGGCCTCGGAGGCACTGCGGCTGCTGTGACCTCACAAGCACAGCCAGCAGCCGTGAGCCTGCCACTGGCTTTAGAGGCACTGAATCTGCTGTGACATCACAAGGACAGCCAGCAGGGGGCACTGGACACTATCCTATGAGGCACTGAGTCTGCTGTGACCTCACAAGCACAGGCAGTAGGGGGTGCTGGACACCAACCTAGGAGGCACTGAGTCTGCTGTGACCTCACAAGCACAACCAGCAGCCAGGAGGCTGGCACTGGCCTCGGAGGAATTCAGGGTGCTGTGACCTCACAAGCACAGCCAGCAGCCAGCAGAGTGCAACTGGCCTCGGAGGCGCTCAGGGTGCTGTGACGTCACAAGCACAGCCAGCGGGGGCACTAGACACTAAGCTATGAGGCACTGAGGCTGCTGTGACCTCACAAGCACAGCCAGCAGCCATGAGACTGCCACTGGCCTCGGAGGCACTGAGGCTGCTGTGACCTCACAAGCACAGCCAGTAGCCAGGAGCCTGCCACTGGCATCGGAGGCACTAAGGCTGCTGTGAGCTCACAAGTACAGCCAGCAGACATGATCCTGCCACTGGCCTCGGAGTTACTGAGGCTGCTCTGACATCACAAGCGCAGCCAGCAGCCACGAGCCTGCCACTGGCCTAGGAGGCATTGAGTCTGCTGTGACGTAACAAGGACAGCCACCTGAGGGCACTGCACACCTACCTATGAGGCACTGAGGCTGCTGTGACGTCACAAGGACAGCCAGCGGGGGCACTAGACACTAAGCTATGAGGCACTGAGGCTGCTGTGACCTCACAAGCACAGCCAGCAGCCAGCAGAGTGCAACTGCCCTCAGAGGCACTCAGGCTGCTCTGACCTCACAAGCACAGCCAGCAGCCATGAGCATGCCACTGGCCTCGGATGCACTGAGGCTGCTGCGACCTCACAAGCACAGCCAGCAGGGGGCACTGGACACTAACTTATGAGGCACTGAGTCTGCTGTGACCTCACAAGCACAGGCAGTAGGGGACGCTGAACACTAAGCTGTGAGGCACTGAGCCTGCTGTGACCTCACAAGCACAGCCAGCAGCCATGAGCCTGCCACTGGCCTCGGAGGTACTGAGGCTGCTCTGACATCACAAGCGCAGACAGCAGCCACGAGCCTGCCACTGGCCTAGGAGGCACTGAGTCTGCTGTGACTTCACAAGCACAACCAGCAGCCAGGAGGCTGGCACTGGCCTCGGAGGAATTCAGGGTGCTGTGACCTCACAAGCACAGCCAGCAGCCATGAGCCTGATACTGGCCTCAGAGGAACTGAGGCTGCTGTGACCTCACAAGTACAGCCAGCAGACATGAGGCTGCCACTGGCCTAGGAGACAGTGAGTCTGCTGTGACCTCACAAGCACAGCCAGCAGCCAGAAGAGTGCATCTGGCCTTGGAGGCACTCAGGGTGCTGTGACGTCACAAGCACAGCCAGCAGCCATGAGCCTGACAATGGCCTCAGAGGCAGTCAGGGTGCTGTGACATCACAAGCACAGTCAGCAGCCACGAGCCTGCCACTAGCCTATGAGGCACTGAGGATGCTGTGACCTCAAGCACAGCCAGCAGACATGAGCCTGCCGCTGGCTTTAGAGGCACTGAGGCTGCTGTGACGTCACAAGCACAGCCAGCGGGGGCACTAGACACTAAGCTATGAGGCACTGAGGCTGCTGTGACCTCACAAGCACAGCCAGCAGACATGATCCTGCCACTGGCCTCGGAGTTACTGAGGCTGCTCTGACGTCACAAGCGCATCCAGCAGCCACGAGCCTGCCACTGGCCTAGGAGGCACTGAGGCTGCTGTGACCTCACAAGCACAGCCAGCAGCCATGAGACTGCCACTGGCCTAGGAGGCACTGAGGCTGCTGTGAGCTCACAAGGACAGCCACCAGGGGGCACTGGACACCTACCTATGAGGCACTGAGCCTGCTGTGACCTCACAAGCACAGCCAGCAGCCGTGAGCCTGCCACTGGCTTTAGAGGCACTGAATCTGCTGTGACATCACAAGGACAACCAGCAGGGGGCACTGGACACCTACCTATGAGGCACTGAGTCTGCTGTGACCTCACAAGCACAGGCACTAGGGTGCGCTGGACACTAACCTATGAGGCACTGAGGCTGCTCTGACCTCACAAGCACAGCCAGCAGGTGGTGCTGGACACTAACCTAGGAGGCACTGAGTCTGCTGTGACCTCACAAGCACAGCCAGCAGCCAGGAGGCTGGCACTGGCCTCGGAGGAATTCAGGGTGCTGTGACCTCACAAGCACAGCCAGCAGCCATGAGCCTGCCACTGGCCTCAGAGGAACTGAGGCTGCTGTGACCTCACAAGTACAGCCAGCAGCCAGCAGAGTGCAACTGGCCTCGGAGGCGCTCAGGGTGCTGTGACGTCACAAGCACAGCCAGCAGCCATGAGACTGCCACTGGCCTCGGAGGCACTGAATCTACTATGATCTCAGAAGCACAGCCAGCAGGGGGCGCTGAACACTAACTTATGAGGCACTGAGCCTGCTGTGACCTCACAAGCACAGCCAGCAGCCATGAGCCTGCCACTAGCCTATGAGGCACTGAGGATGCTGTGACCTCAAGCACAGCCAGCAGCCATGAGCCTGCCGCTGGCTTTAGAGGCACTGAGGCTGCTGTGACGTCACAAGCACAGCCAGCGGGGGCACTAGACACTAAGCTATGAGGCACTGAGGCTGCTGTGACCTCAGAAGCACAGCCAGTAGCCAGGAGCCTGCCACTGGCATCGGAGGCACTAAGGCTGCTGTGAGCTCACAAGTACAGCCAGCAGACATGAACCTGCCACTGGCCTCGGAGTTACTGAGGCTGCTCTGACATCACAAGCGCAGCCAGCAGCCACGAGCCTGCCACTGGCCTAGGAGGCATTGAGTCTGCTGTGACGTAACAAGGACAGCCACCTGAGGGCACTGCACACCTACCTATGAGGCACTGAGGCTGCTGTGACGTCACAAGGACAGCCAGCGGGGGCACTAGACACTAACCTATGAGGCACTGAGTTTGCTGTGACCTCACAAGCACAGCCAGCAGCCATAAGCATGCCACTGGCCTCAGATGCACTGAGGCTGCTGCGACCTCACAAGCACAGCCAGCAGCCATGACCCTGCCACTGGCCTCGGAGGCACTGAGGCTGCTGTGACCTCACAAGCACAGCCAGCAGCCATGAGCCTGCCACTGGCTTTAGAGGCACTGAATCTGCTGTGACATCACAAGGACAGCCAGCAGGGGGCACTGGACACTATCCTATGAGGCACTGAGTCTGCTGTGACCTCACAAGCACAGCCAGCAGCCATGAGACTGCCACTGGCCTCGGAGGCAATGAGGCTGCTTTCACCTGACAAGCACAGCCAGTAGTGGTCGCTGAATACTAAGCTATGAGGCACTGAGACTGCTGTGACCTCACAAGCACAGCCAGCAGCCATGAGTATGCCGCTGGCTTTAGAGGCACTGAGGCTGCTGTGACGTCACAAGCACAGCCAGCAGCCATGAGCCTGCCACTGGCCTCAGAGGAACTGAGGCTGCTGTGACCTCACAAGTACAGCCAGCAGACATGAGGCTGCCACTGGCCTAGGAGACACTGAGTCTGCTGTGACCTCACAAGCACAGCCAGCAGCCAGCAGAGTGCAACTGGCCTCGGAGGCGCTCAGGGTGCTGTGACGTCACAAGTACAGCCAGCAGACATGAGGTTGCCACTGGCCTCGGAGGCACTGAGTCTACTATGATCTCAGAAGCACAGCCAGCAGGGGGCGCTGAACACTAACCTAGGAGGCACTGAGCCTGCTGTGACCTCACAAGCACAGCCAGCAGCCATGAGCCTGACAATGGCCTCAGAGGCAGTCAGGGTGCTGTGACATCACAAGCACAGTCAGCAGCCATGAGCCTGCCGCTGGCTTTAGAGGCACTGAGGCTGCTGTGACGTCACAAGCACAGCCAGCGGGGGCACTAGACACTAAGCTATGAGGCACTGAGGCTGCTGTGACCTCACAAGCACAGCCAGCAGCCAGGAGGCTGCCACTGGCATCGGAGGCACTGAGGCTGCTGTGACATCACAAGTACAGCCAGCAGCCATGACCCTGACACTGGCCTCGGAGGCACTGAGGCTGCTGTGACATCACAAGCACAGCCAGCAGCCATGACCCTGACACTGGCCTCGGAGGCACTGAGGCTGCTGTGACATCACAAGCACAGCCAGCAGCCGTGAGCCTGCCACTGGCTTTAGAGGCACTGAATCTGCTGTGACATCACAAGGACAGCCAGCAGGGGGCACTGGACACTATCCTATGAGGCACTGAGTCTGCTGTGACCTCACAAGCACAGGCAGTAGGGTGCGCTGGACACTAACCTATGAGGCACTGAGGCTGCTGTGACCTCACAAGCACAGCCAGCAGGGGGTGCTGGACACTAACCTAGGAGGCACTGAGGCTGCTGTGACCTCACAAGCACAACCAGCAGCCAGGAGGCTGGCACTGGCCTCGGAGGAATTCAGGGTGCTGTGACCTCACAAGCACAGCCAGCAGCCATGAGCGTGGTACTGGCAGAGGAGGCACTGAGGCTGCTGTGACATCACAAGCACAGTCAGCAGCCAGGAGCCTGCCACTAGCCTATGAGGCACTGAGGATGCTGTGACCTCAAGCACAGGCAGCAGCCAAGAGCCTGCCGCTGGCTTTAGAGGCACTGAGGCTGCTGTGACGTCACAAGCACAGCCAGCGGGGGCACTAGACACTAAGCTATGAGGCACTGAGGCTGCTGTGACCTCACAAGCACAGCCAGCAGCCATGAGCATGCCACTGGCCTCGGATGCACTGAGGCTGCTGCGACCTCACAAGCACAGCCAGCAGGGGGCACTGGACACCTACCTATGAGGCACTGAGGCTGCTGTGACCTCAGAAGCACAGCCAGCAGCCAGGAGCCTGACACTGGCCTCGGAGGCACTGAGGCTGTTGTGACATCACAAGCACAGCCAGCAGCCATGACCCTGACACTGGCCTCGGAGGCACTGAGGCTGCTGTGACATCACAAGCACAGCCAGCAGCCATGACCCTGACACTGGCCTCGGAGGCACTGAGGCTGCTGTGACCTCACAAGCACAGCCAGCAGCCGTGAGCCTGCCACTGGCTTTAGAGGCACTGAATCTGCTGTGACATCACAAGGACAGCCAGCAGGGGGCACTGGACACTATCCTATGAGGCACTGAGTCTGCTGTGACCTCAC
This sequence comes from Dromaius novaehollandiae, assembly GCF_036370855.1. Taxonomy (NCBI): domain Eukaryota; kingdom Metazoa; phylum Chordata; class Aves; order Casuariiformes; family Dromaiidae; genus Dromaius; species Dromaius novaehollandiae. The sequence continues at coordinate 327,635 of NW_026991474.1, forward strand.
AAGCACAGGCAGTAGGGGGTGCTGGACACCAACCTAGGAGGCACTGAGTCTGCTGTGACCTCACAAGCACAACCAGCAGCCAGGAGGCTGGCACTGGCCTCGGAGGAATTCAGGGTGCTGTGACCTCACAAGCACAGCCAGCAGCCATGAGCGTGGTACTGGCAGAGGAGGCACTGAGGCTGCTGTGACCTCACAAGCACAGCCAGCAGCCAGCAGAGTGCAACTGGCCTCGGAGGCGCTCAGGGTGCTGTGACGTCACAAGCACAGCCAGCAGCCATTAGACTGCCACTGGCCTCGGAGGCACTCAGGGTGCTGTGACGTCACAAGCACAGCCAGCAGACATGAGTCTGACACTGGCCTAGGAGGCACTGAGTCTACTATGATCTCAGAAGCACAGCCAGCAGGGGGCGCTGAACACTAACTTATGAGGCACTGAGCCTGCTGTGACCTCACAAGCACAGCCAGCAGCCATGAGCCTGACAATGGCCTCAGAGGCAGTCAGGGTGCTGTGACATCACAAGCACAGTCAGCAGCCACGAGCCTGCCACTAGCCTATGAGGCACTGAGGATGCTGTGACCTCAAGCACAGCCAGCAGCCATGAGCCTGCCGCTGGCTTTAGAGGCACTGAGGCTGCTGTGACGTCACAAGCACAGCCAGCGGGGGCACTAGACACTAAGCTATGAGGCACTGAGGCTGCTGTGACCTCACAAGCACAGCCAGCAGCCATGAGACTGCCACTGGCCTCGGAGGCACTGAGGCTGCTGTGACCTCACAAGCACAGCCAGTAGCCAGGAGCCTGCCACTGGCATCGGAGGCACTAAGGCTGCTGTGAGCTCACAAGTACAGCCAGCAGACATGATCCTGCCACTGGCCTCGGAGTTACTGAGGCTGCTCTGACATCACAAGCGCAGCCAGCAGCCACGAGCCTGCCACTGGCCTAGGAGGCACTGAGTCTGCTGCGACCTCACAAGCACAGCCAGCAGGGGGCACTGGACACTATCCTATGAGGCACTGAGTCTGCTGTGACCTCACAAGCACAGGCAGTAGGGTGCGCTAGACACTAACCTATGAGGCACTGAGGCTGCTGTGACCTCACAAGCACAGCCAGCAGGGGGTGCTGGACACTAACCTAGGAGGCACTGAGGCTGCTGTGACCTCACAAGCACAACCAGCAGCCAGGAGGCTGGCACTGGCCTCGGAGGAATTCAGGGTGCTGTGACCTCACAAGCACAGCCAGCAGCCATGAGCGTGGTACTGGCAGAGGAGGCACTGAGGCTGCTGTGACATCACAAGCACAGTCAGCAGCCAGGAGCCTGCCACTAGCCTATGAGGCACTGAGGATGCTGTGACCTCAAGCACAGGCAGCAGCCAAGAGCCTGCCGCTGGCTTTAGAGGCACTGAGGCTGCTGTGACGTCACAAGCACAGCCAGCGGGGGCACTAGACACTAAGCTATGAGGCACTGAGGCTGCTGTGACCTCACAAGCACAGCCAGCAGCCATGAGCATGCCACTGGCCTCGGATGCACTGAGGCTGCTGCGACCTCACAAGCACAGCCAGCAGGGGGCACTGGACACCTACCTATGAGGCACTGAGGCTGCTGTGACCTCAGAAGCACAGCCAGCAGCCAGGAGCCTGACACTGGCCTCGGAGGCACTGAGGCTGTTGTGACATCACAAGCACAGCCAGCAGCCATGACCCTGACACTGGCCTCGGAGGCACTGAGGCTGCTGTGACATCACAAGCACAGCCAGCAGCCATGACCCTGACACTGGCCTCGGAGGCACTGAGGCTGCTGTGACCTCACAAGCACAGCCAGCAGCCGTGAGCCTGCCACTGGCTTTAGAGGCACTGAATCTGCTGTGACATCACAAGGACAGCCAGCAGGGGGCACTGGACACTATCCTATGAGGCACTGAGTCTGCTGTGACCTCACAAGCACAGGCAGTAGGGGGTGCTGGACACCAACCTAGGAGGCACTGAGTCTGCTGTGACCTCACAAGCACAACCAGCAGCCAGGAGGCTGGCACTGGCCTCGGAGGAATTCAGGGTGCTGTGACCTCACAAGCACAGCCAGCAGCCATGAGCGTGGTACTGGCAGAGGAGGCACTGAGGCTGCTGTGACCTCACAAGCACAGCCAGCAGCCAGCAGAGTGCAACTGGCCTCGGAGGCGCTCAGGGTGCTGTGACGTCACAAGCACAGCCAGCAGCCATTAGACTGCCACTGGCCTCGGAGGCACTCAGGGTGCTGTGACGTCACAAGCACAGCCAGCAGACATGAGTCTGACACTGGCCTAGGAGGCACTGAGTCTACTATGATCTCAGAAGCACAGCCAGCAGGGGGCGCTGAACACTAACTTATGAGGCACTGAGCCTGCTGTGACCTCACAAGCACAGCCAGCAGCCATGAGCCTGACAATGGCCTCAGAGGCAGTCAGGGTGCTGTGACATCACAAGCACAGTCAGCAGCCACGAGCCTGCCACTAGCCTATGAGGCACTGAGGATGCTGTGACCTCAAGCACAGCCAGCAGCCAAGAGCCTGCCGCTGGCTTTAGAGGCACTGAGGCTGCTGTGACGTCACAAGCACAGCCAGCGGGGGCACTAGACACTAAGCTATGAGGCACTGAGGCTGCTGTGACCTCACAAGCACAGCCAGCAGCCATGAGACTGCCACTGGCCTCGGAGGCACTGAGGCTGCTGTGACCTCACAAGCACAGCCAGTAGCCAGGAGCCTGCCACTGGCATCGGAGGCACTAAGGCTGCTGTGAGCTCACAAGTACAGCCAGCAGACATGATCCTGCCACTGGCCTCGGAGTTACTGAGGCTGCTCTGACATCACAAGCGCAGCCAGCAGCCACGAGCCTGCCACTGGCCTAGGAGGCACTGAGTCTGCTGCGACCTCACAAGCACAGCCAGCAGGGGGCACTGGACACTATCCTATGAGGCACTGAGTCTGCTGTGACCTCACAAGCACAGGCAGTAGGGTGCGCTAGACACTAATCTATGAGGCACTGAGGCTGCTGTGACCTCACAAGCACAGCCAGCAGGGGGTGCTGGACACTAACCTAGGAGGCACTGAGTCTGCTGTGACCTCACAAGCACAGCCAGCAGCCATGAGCGTGGTACTGGCAGAGGAGGCACTGAGGCTGCTGTGACATCACAAGCACAGTCAGCAGCCAGGAGCCTGCCACTAGCCTATGAGGCACTGAGGATGCTGTGACCTCAAGCACAGCCAGCAGCCAAGAGCCTGCCGCTGGCTTTAGAGGCACTGAGGCTGCTGTGACGTCACAAGCACAGCCAGCGGGGGCACTAGACACTAAGCTATGAGGCACTGAGGCTGCTGTGACCTCACAAGCACAGCCAGCAGCCATGAGCATGCCACTGGCCTCGGATGCACTGAGGCTGCTGCGACCTCACAAGCACAGCCAGCAGGGGGCACTGGACACCTACCTATGAGGCACTGAGGCTGCTGTGACCTCAGAAGCACAGCCAGCAGCCAGGAGCCTGACACTGGCCTCGGAGACACTGAGGCTGTTGTGACATCACAAGCACAGCCAGCAGCCATGACCCTGACACTGGCCTCGGAGGCACTGAGGCTGCTGTGACATCACAAGCACAGCCAGCAGCCATGACCCTGACACTGGCCTCGGAGGCACTGAGGCTGCTGTGACCTCACAAGCACAGCCAGCAGCCGTGAGCCTGCCACTGGCTTTAGAGGCACTGAATCTGCTGTGACATCACAAGGACAGCCAGCAGGGGGCACTGGACACTATCCTATGAGGCACTGAGTCTGCTGTGACCTCACAAGCACAGGCAGTAGGGGGTGCTGGACACCAACCTAGGAGGCACTGAGTCTGCTGTGACCTCACAAGCACAACCAGCAGCCAGGAGGCTGGCACTGGTCTCGGAGGAATTCAGGGTGCTGTGACCTCACAAGCACAGCCAGCAGCCATGAGACTGCCACTGGCAGAGGAGGCACTGAGGCTGCTGTGACCTCACAAGCACAGCCAGCAGCCAGCAGAGTGCAACTGGCCTCGGAGGCGCTCAGGGTGCTGTGACGTCACAAGCACAGCCAGCAGCCATTAGACTGCCACTGGCCTCGGAGGCACTCAGGGTGCTGTGACGTCACAAGCACAGCCAGCAGACATGAGTCTGACACTGGCCTAGGAGGCACTGAGTCTACTATGATCTCAGAAGCACAGCCAGCAGGGGGCGCTGGACACTAACCTATGAGGCACTGAGCCTGCTGTGACCTCACAAGCACAGCCAGCAGCCATGAGCCTGACAATGCCCTCAGAGGCAGTCAGGGTGCTGTGACATCACAAGCACAGTCAGCAGCCACCAGCCTGCCACTAGCCTATGAGGCACTGAGGATGCTGTGACCTCAAGCACAGCCAGCAGCCATGAGCCTGCCGCTGGCTTTAGAGGCACTGAGGCTGCTGTGACGTCACAAGCACAGCCAGCGGGGGCACTAGACACTAAGCTATGAGGCACTGAGGCTGCTGTGACCTCACAAGCACAGCCAGCAGCCATGAGACTGCCACTGGCCTCGGAGGCACTGAGGCTGCTGTGACCTCACAAGCACAGCCAGTAGCCAGGAGCCTGCCACTGGCATCGGAGGCACTAAGGCTGCTGTGAGCTCACAAGCACAGCCAGCAGACATGATCCTGCCACTGGCCTCGGAGTTACTGAGGCTGCTCTGACATCACAAGCGCAGCCAGCAGCCACGAGCCTGCCACTGGCCTAGGAGGCACTGAGTCTGCTGCGACCTCACAAGCACAGCCAGCAGGGGGCACTGGACACTATCCTATGAGGCACTGAGGCTGCTGTGACCTCACAAGCACAGCCAGCAGCCATGACCCTGACACTAGCCTCGGAGGCACTGAGGCTGCTGTGACCTCACAAGCACAGCCAGCAGACATGAGACTGCCACTGGCAGAGGAGGAACTGAGGCTGCTGTGAGCTCACAAGCACAGCCAGCAGGCATGAGCCTGCCACTGGCCTCGGAGCTACTGAGGCTGCTCTGACATCACAAGCGCAGCCAGCAGCCACGAGCCTGCCACTGGCCTAGGAGGCACAGAGGCTGCTGTGACCTCACAAGCACAGCCACCAGGGGGCACTGGACACCTACCTATGAGGCACTGAGCCTGCTGTGACCTCACAAGCACAGCCAGCAGCCATGACCCTGACACTGGCCTCGGAGGCACTGAGTCTGCTGTGACCTCACAAGCACAGCCAGCAGCCGTGAGCCTGACACTGGCCTATGAGGCACTGAGGCTGCTGTGACCTCACAAGCACAGCCAGCAGCCGTGAGCCTGCCACTGGCTTTAGAAGCACTGAATCTGCTGTGACATCACAAGGACAGCCAGCAGGGGGCACTGGACACTATCCTATGAGGCACTGAATCTGCTGTGACCTCACAAGCACAGGCACTAGGGTGCACTGGACACTAACCTATGAGGCACTGAGGCTGCTGTGACCTCACAAGCACAACCAGCAGGGGGTGCTGGACACTAACTTAGGAGGCACTGAGTCTGCTGTGACCTCACAAGCACAGCCAGCAGCCATGAGCGTGGTACTGGCAGAGGAGGCACTGAGGCTGCTGTGACCTCACAAGTACAGCCATCAGCCAGCAGAGTGCAACTGGCATCGGAGGCGCTCAGGGTGCTGTGACGTCACAAGCACAGCCAGCAGCCATGAGACTGCCACTGGCCTCGGAGGCACTGAGTCTGCTGTGACGTCACAAGCACAGCCAGCAGACATGAGTCTGACACTGGCCTAGGAGGCACTGAGTCTACTATGATCTCAGAAGCACAGCCAGCAGGGGGCGCTGGACACTAACTTATGAGGCACTGAGGCTGCTGTGACCTCACAAGCACAGCCAGCAGCCATGAGCCTGACAATGGCCTCAGAGGCAGTCAGGGTGCTGTGACATCACAAGCACAGTCAGCAGCCACGAGCCTGCCACTAGCCTATGAGGCACTGAGGATGCTGTGACCTCAAGCACAGCCAGCAGACATGAGCCTGCCGCTGGCTTTAGAGGCACTGAGGCTGCTGTGACGTCACAAGCACAGCCAGCGGGAGCACTAGACACTAAGCTATGAGGCACTGAGGCTGCTGTGACCTCACAAGCACACCCAGTAGCCAGGAGCCTGCCACTGCCCTCGGAGTTACTGAGGCTGCTCTGACATCACAAGCGCAGCCAGCAGCCACGAGCCTGCCACTGGCCTAGGAGGCACTGAGTCTGCTGCGACCTCACAAGCACAGCAAGCAGCCAGGAGGCTGGCACTGGCCTCGGAGGAATTCAGGGTGCTGTGACCTCACAAGCACAGCCAGCAGGCATGAGCGTGGTACTGGCAGAGGAGGCACTGAGGCTGCTGTGACCTCACAAGCACAACCAGCAGCCAGGAGGCTGGCACTGGCCTCGGAGGAATTCACGGTGCTGTGACGTCACAAGCACAGCCAGCAGCCATGAGCGTGGTACTGGCAGAGGAGGCACTGAGGCTGCTGTGACCTCACAAGCAGAGCCAGCAGCCATGAGCCTGCCACTGGCCTCAGAGGAACTGAGGCTGCTGTGACCTCACAAGCACAGCCAGCAGCCATGAGCCTGATACTGGCCTGGAAGGCGCTGAGTCTGCTGTGACCTCACAAGCACAGCCAGCAGCCAGCAGAGTGCAACTGGCCTCGGAGGCGCTCAGGGTGCTGTGACGTCACAAGCACAGCCAGCAGCCATTAGACTGCCACTGGCCTCGGAGGCACTGAGTCTGCTGTGACGTCACAAGCACAGCCAGCAGACATGAGTCTGACACTGGCCTAGGAGGCACTGAGTCTACTATGATCTCAGAAGCACAGCCAGCAGGGGGCGCTGAACACTAACTTATGAGGCACTGAGGCTGCTGTGACCTCACAAGCACAGCCAGCAGAAGTGAACCTGCCACTGGCCTCGGAGTTACTGAGGCTGCTCTGACATCACAAGCGCATCCAGCAGCCACGAGCCTGCCACTGGCCTAGGAGGCACTGAGTCTGCTGCGACCTCACAAGCGCAGCCAGCAGGGGGCACTGGACACTAACTTATGAGGCACTGAGGCTGCTGTGATGTCACAAGGACAGCCAGCGGGGGCACTAGACACTAAGCTATGAGGCACTGAGGCTGCTGTGACCTCACAAGCACAGCCAGCAGCCAGCAGAGTGCAACTGCCCTCAGAGGCACTCAGGCTGCTCTGACCTCACAAGCACAGCCAGCAGCCATGAGCATGCCACTGGCCTCGGATGCACTGAGGCTGCTGCGACCTCACAAGCACAGCCAGCAGGGGGCACTGGACACTAACTTATGAGGCACTGAGTCTGCTGTGACCTCACAAGCACAGGCAGTAGGGGACGCTGAACACTAAGCTGTGAGGCACTGAGCCTGCTGTGACCTCACAAGCACAGCCAGCAGCCATGAGCCTGCCACTGGCCTCGGAGGTACTGAGGCTGCTCTGACATCACAAGCGCAGACAGCAGCCACGAGCCTGCCACTGGCCTAGGAGGCACTGAGTCTGCTGTGACTTCACAAGCACAACCAGCAGCCAGGAGGCTGGCACTGGTCTCGGAGGAATTCAGGGTGCTGTGACCTCACAAGCACAGCCAGCAGCCATGAGCGTGGTACTGGCCTCAGAGGAACTGAGGCTGCTGTGACCTCACAAGTACAGCCAGCAGACATGAGGCTGCCACTGGCCTAGGAGACAGTGAGTCTGCTGTGACCTCACAAGCACAGCCAGCAGCCAGAAGAGTGCATCTGGCCTTGGAGGCACTCAGGGTGCTGTGACGTCACAAGCACAGCCAGGAGACATGAGTCTGACACTGGCCTAGGAGGCACTGAGTCTACTATGATCTCAGAAGCACAGCCAGCAGGGGGCGCTGAACACTAACTTATGAGGCACTGAGGCTGCTGTGACCTCACAAGCACAGCCAGCAGCCATGAGCCTGACAATGGCCTCAGAGGCAGTCAGGGTGCTGTGACATCACAAGCACAGTCAGCAGCCACGAGCCTGCCACTAGCCTATGAGGCACTGAGGATGCTGTGACCTCAAGCACAGCCAGCAGACATGAGCCTGCCGCTGGCTTTAGAGGCACTGAGGCTGCTGTGACGTCACAAGCACAGCCAGCGGGGGCACTAGACACTAAGCTATGAGGCACTGAGGCTGCTGTGACCTCACAAGCACAGCCAGCAGACATGATCCTGCCACTGGCCTCGGAGTTACTGAGGCTGCTCTGACATCACAAGCGCATCCAGCAGCCACGAGCCTGCCACTGGCCTAGGAGGCACTGAGGCTGCTGTGACCTCACAAGCACAGCCAGCAGCCATGAGACTGCCACTGGCAGAGGAGGAACTGAGGCTGCTGTGAGCTCACAAGCACAGCCAGCAGGCATGAGCCTGCCACTGGCCTCGGAGCTACTGAGGCTGCTCTGACATCACAAGCGCAGCCAGCAGCCACGAGCCTGCCACTGGCCTAGGAGGCACTGAGGCTGCTGTGACCTCACAAGGACAGCCACCAGGGGGCACTGGACACCTACCTATGAGGCACTGAGCCTGCTGTGACCTCACAAGCACAGCCAGCAGCCATGACCCTGACACTGGCCTCGGAGGCACTGAGTCTGCTGTGACCTCACAAGCACAGCCAGCAGCCGTGAGCCTGCCACTGGCTTTAGAGGCACTGAATCTGCTGTGACATCACAAGGACAGCCAGCAGGGGGCACTGGACACCTACCTATGAGGCACTGAGTCTGCTGTGACCTCACAAGCACAGGCAGTAGGGTGCGCTGGACACTAACCTATGAGGCACTGAGGCTGCTGTGACCTCACAAGCACAGCCAGCAGGTGGTGCTGGACACTAACCTAGGAGGCACTGAGTCTGCTGTGACCTCACAAGCACAGCCAGCAGCCAGGAGGCTGGCACTGGCCTCGGAGGAATTCAGGGTGCTGTGACCTCACAAGCACAGCCAGCAGCCATGAGCGTGGTACTGGCAGAGGAGGCACTGAGGCTGCTGTGACCTCACAAGCAGAGCCAGCAGCCATGAGCCTGCCACTGGCCTCAGAGGAACTGAGGCTGCTGTGACCTCACAAGTACAGCCAGCAGCCAGCAGAGTGCAACTGGCCTCGGAGGCGCTCAGGGTGCTGTGACGTCACAAGCACAGCCAGCAGCCATGAGACTGCCACTGGCCTCGGAGGCACTGAATCTACTATGATCTCAGAAGCACAGCCAGCAGGGGGCGCTGAACACTAACTTATGAGGCACTGAGCCTGCTGTGACCTCACAAGCACAGCCAGCAGCCATGAGCCTGCCACTAGCCTATGAGGCACTGAGGATGCTGTGACCTCAAGCACAGCCAGCAGCCATGAGCCTGCCGCTGGCTTTAGAGGCACTGAGGCTGCTGTGACGTCACAAGCACAGCCAGCGGGGGCACTAGACACTAAGCTATGAGGCACTGAGGCTGCTGTGACCTCACAAGCACAGCCAGCAGCCATGAGACTGCCACTGGCCTCGGAGGCACTGAGGCTGCTGTGACCTCACAAGCACAGCCAGTAGCCAGGAGCCTGCCACTGGCATCGGAGGCACTAAGGCTGCTGTGAGCTCACAAGTACAGCCAGCAGACATGAACCTGCCACTGGCCTCGGAGTTACTGAGGCTGCTCTGACATCACAAGCGCAGCCAGCAGCCACGAGCCTGCCACTGGCCTAGGAGGCATTGAGTCTGCTGTGACGTAACAAGGACAGCCACCAGAGGGCACTGCACACCTACCTATGAGGCACTGAGGCTGCTGTGACGTCACAAGGACAGCCAGCGGGGGCACTAGACACTAAGCTATGAGGCACTGAGGCTGCTGTGACCTCACAAGCACAGCCAGCAGCCATAAGCATGCCACTGGCCTCAGATGCACTGAGGCTGCTGCGACCTCACAAGCACAGCCAGCAGGGGGCGCTGAACACTAAGCTGTGAGGCACTGAGCCTGCTGTGACGTAACAAGCACAGCCAGCAGCCATGAGACTGCTACTGGCAGAGGAGGAACTGAGGCTGCTGTGAGCTCACAAGCACAGCCAGCAGACATGAGCCTGCCACTGGCCTAGGAGGCACTGAGTCTGCTGTGACGTAACAAGTACAGCCACCAGGGGGCACTGGACACCTACCTATGAGGCACTGAGGCTGCTGCGACCTCACAAGCACAGCCAGCAGCCATGAGACTGCCACTGGAAGAGGAGGACCTGAGGCTGCTGTGACATCACAAGCACAGCCAGCAGCCATGACCCTGACACTGGCCTCGGAGGCACTGAGTCTGCTGTGACCTCACAAGCACAGCCAGCAGCCGTGAGCCTGCCACTGGCTTTAGAGGCACTGAGTCTGCTGTGACCTCACAAGCACAGCCAGCAGGGGGTGCTGGACACTAACCTAGGAGGCACTGAGTCTGCTGTGACCTCACAAGCACAACCAGCAGCCAGGAGGCTGGCACTGGCCTCGGAGGAATTCAGGGTGCTGTGACCTCACAAGCACAGCCAGCATGGTACTGGCAGAGGAGGCACTGAGGCTGCTGTGACCCCACAAGCAGAGCCAGCAGCCATGAGCCTGCCACTGGCCTCAGAGGAACTGAGGCTGCTGTGACCTCACAAGTACAGCCAGCAGACATGAGGCTGCCACTGGCCTAGGAGACACTGAGTCTGCTGTGACCTCACAAGCACAGCCAGCAGCCATGAGCCTGCCACTAACCTATGAGGCACTGAGGCTGCTGTGACATCACAAGCACAGCCAGCAGCCAGGAGCCTACCACTGGCCTGTCAGGCTCTGAGGCTGCTGTGACCTCACAAGCACAGCCAGCACCCAGGAGCCTGCCACTGGCCTGTCAGGCTCTGAGGGTGCTGTGACCTCACAAGGTCAGCCAGCAGCCATGAGCCTGCCACTGGCCTAGGAGCCACTGAGGCTTCTGAGACCTCACAAGCACAGCCAGCAGCCATGAGATTGATGCTGGCCTGTGAAGCACTCAGGCTGCTGTGACCTCACAAGCAGAGCCAGCAGGGGGTGCTGGACACTAACCTATGAGGCACTGAGGCTGCTGTGACCTCACAAGCACAGCCAGCAGCCATGAGGCTGACACTGGCCTCGGAGGCACTCAGGCTGCTGTGACCTCACAAGCACAGCCAGCACACAGGAGCCTGCCACTGGCCTAGGAGGCAAAAGCATACTGTGTACTGATGTGCATGCTTGGATGAAGGCCCAGCCTCAGACAGCAATTTATTCTAAATTATTTTAACCTTGATCAAGAAACAGCAGTTAGACCAATGAAAGACTTGTGAGGTCGTCCAGTTCCCTCTTCCTGCTGAAGTACAGCTGTTCCTCAGGATGTGTCATCCAGGCAAGGCGTTGTCTGGCTGAACAGAGAGCCCCAGGGGACCCTAACAGAGCCTCTGAACATTGATCTTTCTCTGGATAAGTCTCTCTTAAAGTAGGAGAGAATTAATGGAGATTAAAATGCCATACTGGAGTAGGAATATTTCCTGGGCCTGCCATACAGTGAGGCCTAGAGCAGGTTTGTTCCTATGGGTTTGAGAAGATGGGTAATGGTATAAGAGGCAGGGTGACTTCAGAGTACAGCTAGGAAAAGGTAGGTATTGAATATTTCTGCAGTCTCTCTGGGATAATATCTTTTTCTGAGACTGTTTTAAAGTGAACAGAAAATAATGTGTTTAATAAAAAGAATTTTACTTTTCTTAAGTTTATTTCTGTGATGAATAGGATCCCTTTTGTTGCTTGGTTCATCTGTGTGCTTTTTTCTAGCAAAAAGCGTGGCTGGGCAGGAAAGAAGGTGGCTGCCTGTATGCTTCATACTGGCTGCTGCTCTCCGGCCTTGCAAGGAGGCAGAGCCTGGTGGCGGAGACCCACGGTGGCTCTTGCAGAACTTACTGTGGGGCTGGCACAGCTTTCCATGTTACGTTATGATAGGATTTTGATAACTGGAAATATTGCCATTAGAAAACTGAAGAATGATTTTTTACACGCATGCCTTATATGGGTACCTGATGGAAAAAGATTCAGGCCTCAGGAAGGAGAGAAAAGTGAAAAAGACAGATGTTTGCATGAGCCAAACTTTCGTTCCTCCTTGTGATTGGAAACAGGTTAAGTCTAATGCTTGAGGGGTAAATAAACTGGAGCTACCCTTCTGCAAAGGCCAACTCAAGGTTCATGCATAATTTAAGTCATACTTACACTCTATTTTAAGGTTTTAGGTGAGACTTTAATGACTTATCAGCTTTAAGCGGAATTTTCCCCCTAGAGAAGCAATCTATATGCAAAGAGTAAATCAGAGATACATTAATTTCTTCAGTACATAACTCCAGTAAGAAACAGTTTTTATGTTTTATGAATCACCTAGAAAGCAATGAAAAAAGCCTAGTGCATCATTGAGACGCCATCTCTACTTCTAAGGATGAAGGTAATGCTCTGTGACACTAATGTATCCTTGCACCACCTGCTTTTTCAGTCAATAACACTCAAAGCTGTTCCTTTCAGAATTCATTCATTTTGTATGTTTAAATTTTCTGTAGAAAGTACATAGATCATATTTTTTCGAATGAGTTTTCATTTATATTGGATTTATATATTTTAAAATCAGAGGTCAAAACCGTATATTAACAAGAGATAGCTTAGTTGCACAGAGTAAGTTCTTAAAGTAGACTTTTCTGCTTTATAAGCTATTACTGATAGAGAGAGATACAAATCCTTTGGAGGGGATTTATATTATTCAGTAAGTTTTCTTGTAATGTTTTAGAAGAGATCAAAACCAGGGAAATCAAGTGCTCAATATTTCTTTTTCTATGAGTATCATAATGAAGTAAAAACTCAAGATAGGCTGACAAACATAATCAAGAGTTTCATGTTTTTTGGGTCTTGGAAGCTGACATGTAAACTATCCTAGCACTGAATAGAGCTATTCAAACCCACAACTGTGGGTGTCAGCTCAAATCACATCCAAAGTCATCTGGGGAAAGATGAGCACTGAAGAGTTATTCAAGGAGATGTCAACTTTTCAGTTGCAAAACTTTAATGTTCTCATATTGAATGTTACCTGCCAATTGTCTTTTGAAAGTAAAACATGAAATAAGCCCTTCTTACTGTAATAATATATCCTGTACTAGTAGGGAACATGTGCAGGAATGTTTTCTTTGCCTGTCCCTGCCTGAGGAGAGGTGCAGTGTTTTCTCACAAATCTGGCTCTATTTTCATATTGAAAACTTTGTCACCATCAGTTTATATTACTGTAAATTCCTCCTAGTGCTAGTACAAACATTAAAACCAGTGAAGCTACAGAAGAATTTAGAAGTCCTGCACAAGCGGAATTTTATGCTGGCATTCTATTAAGATATATATTATGAATATTAACTTCTGAAGATGCTCCCAAAATTTTGGGCAGGTGTTTATTTATTTATTTATTTCTCTATATTATTACTATTAATTATTTATGCATAAAGGTAAGTGTGCCAAAGCAACAGTGAGCCTGAGGAAGTCTCCTGTGCACAAATTTGAATGTATCACAGGGAACGCATTTGTATGGAAAAGACTGAGAGAGACACCAGAGGATCTACTGTGTAATGTGAACAGACAGAGCAAAAGGGCTACATGACATTTCAGGGAGAGAAAGAGAACTGTCAGATAAAATATAAAGGTGGAGCAATCACAGGACTTTGGGCTCTGTTTAACTCCAGCGGTGCCATGCCACCACTTCCAGGGAAGTTCTAGGACTTACAGTTTACATTCAGCTTTATGTATATAACCGATTGCTATGATGCAGACAAATTGTTGTTAGAGACAGGCCTGCTCACCAGACTTTTCTATCACATATGCAATATATTCATGTGCAGGCAAAGGATTAGAGCTGAGAGAAGGCAGGAAAAACTTGAGCATATGTATTTTGCCTTTATAACAGCCAGTTTTTCCGGCAGCCAGATTAAGAATTCATTGGAAAGGAATGCTATAAATTGCACTCTGTTTCTGTACTGGCCAGTACTCACAAGCTCTATTCAAAGGGCTTGTTGAGATACACCCATGCAGAGAGCAAGTTAATAAAAAAAAATATATCTTGGGTTTCCTGTTCTCATGTGTAGCTGATATCCTGGCAGATCTTTCTCAAACTATGATGTGAACTGGCAAGTGGGTTGCCAAGAGTGAGATGAAAGAGCATAACAGAGACTGCAAAGTATGGTAATAGTATTCTAATCCCAGCCACACTTACAGTTATTTTATTTATTATTTGTTACATGCCTGGGGGATTCCTGACACATTGCAAGACAAAAAAAAGATACTTCTCCCTGTCCTTAATGCATTTTGCTGTGAAAAGCCCAGCTGTGCCTTTTGCAAAAGCAGAGCAGCAACCTCCTTTTCTTCTGAGAGGCATAAGCCCTTCAGAAGCAAGAAGTAATATCCAGAATTCTAGTAATTCAAGAGATAATACCTGCAAGTTCTCTGATTTACTTAATCAGCTGAATAAATTGTTCCTATGGGATTTTTTTTAATGGAAAACTGATTTTTAGCTGCTTTTTTTTAAAAAAAAAGAGACAGCTTTCAATTTTTCACATAAGGACACATATGTGTGCTTCTCCCACATCCCTGTCACACCTCTGGAAACTTATATTCCTTTTCTGTCCCTTAAAAATGTAATTAATGTCTCAGTAGAGACATTGTATAAGTCTCCTCTCCCTGTTATCTCCTAGCCTATGAAATCCTGACTTTCAGATTTTATCAAGGCCTTCCTTGAAGGAAATTGAGAATTCCATTTATTAAACAAAATACAAAATTTCATATTCAATATGAATTTCATATTCAATATTCAATAGACAAAATCTTACTAATTAACAAAAATGGGCCAAATGGATCAGCTTCCAAAAGAAGAGCATTTCATGACTGTAATGCTGTACTGACAGACAGAAAGACAGATAGAAAATATCTATTGACTTTTATTCAGAAATCTAATCTGAGTTTAATAAAAAGCGTTAATGACATGGGGATGCAACTTAATGGAGATATAATCACTCTTTGACTGAAATTTATGCAACCAGAGATCTTTTTTTTTCCGTTGTGTGTGTATATACTGTTCCTTGCACAGTCGAACCTTGATGCATGCTTGTAGTTCCTACATAAAACAGCAGTACAAGTAAATAATACTATGGTATTTTATGGCAAGTTTGGACAAGTATGAACATGAGGTCTATCTATTGTTTTGGTTGAACAGTGTCTTTGTGAACAGATATAGCCAAATATGAAGAGAAGCAGAGAGAGAACATAGAAGAGTCCAAGACAGAATAGAAAATGGTCATTCAGCTTGACTTTAAAGGCAGCTGAGGAGAGAGACCTTTTGGGGGCTGCCAGAAAGCAGCTTGGCATTGGAAGCTGTGGGGGAGAATCCCCAACTCTGCCTTCTGTCATTTGATTACCATCCTGTTTCAGGACCCAGGACCTTCTGACTGTTCTTAATAAGTAATAAACATGGTAGCACCAAAGATGTGATGTGATCAATGATTCCTAATCAAATTTATATGATGACTCCAAATAACGTCTGACTGGTTCAAAAGTGGGTAATGAGGAAAATTTGTTAGAAATCTTGATTTATAGTTCTAGAAAAATGGTTTTAACATTTTTTGTAAAGACAATTATAAAATTATTGTGAAGGCAGGCAGATCAACACTACATATTTATATTAAACATATTTATTTATATTATATTGAGAATATAGTTATTTTTCCCAATCTTGTTAAAAGATGCTAAAAGTTGGGATCTTTCAAAGAGAGCTTAAATAGTTCCCTTGGAGCACTAAGTTAAGCATTGAAACAACCAGTGTGATATAAATCACTTAGCAACCTCTCTAAATGCATTTTTTCCTTAGATTTACATGCGCCTGTGTTTTGCTTGTACTCAGAATCTGATTAAGTTCCAGGAAATTCTGAGAACAACTGTGCATTTTGTGTTCAAAATATACAGATGGCTGAGCCTAGATATGTGATGAGGAGTGAGTGGCAGTTTGCTTATTATCCTAGGTTTCAGCTCTGAGGGCAAAGTCAATGCTGGCAGGAAGAAAGGAAAGGGAGTTTCAGGGTGCTTATGCATCACACAACTCAAGTCAAGCAATACTGCTGCACACCCTTAACACACAAATTCTCCTCAACCCTTTTATTATTGCATTGCTTGCTATTATTTAATTATGTCTTGTTAATATAGGATCTTTGGCATGCATGGCGCTTCACCCACAGTCTAATGCAATTCCTGTTTTCTATTTGGAGAACAGACAG
This sequence comes from Dromaius novaehollandiae, assembly GCF_036370855.1. NCBI lineage: Eukaryota > Metazoa > Chordata > Aves > Casuariiformes > Dromaiidae > Dromaius > Dromaius novaehollandiae. The sequence continues at coordinate 343,944 of NW_026991474.1, forward strand.
GGCTTGATGAAAGTAGCAGCTGTATTCCCACACCACATGGGCCATAGAGGTGGTGATGTGTAAAAGAGTGTCCTCTGCTGCGTGAATGGAGATAATGCGCTTGTGATAGGATACCCTCAGAGGAAGGCATGCTGGAGCTGAAAAGCTGCTTCCCTTTAAGTGAAGATATTAACCTGTAGCTTTTCTGCTGGGGTTTTGTTACTGGATGCTGTCCAGGACTTCTACTTAATTGGGACTGAAATAATAAAAAAGTACTTCTGACATTTACCTTTTGGAGGGGAATTATTCTGAGAGGTCTTTCTTGTAGATTCTGTTACATTCTCCTGCATTTCCTTACTTGTGATGTTCTCAATAATAACGAAACCTGATCTAAAGGTAACATTTTCTTGCACCTATTGATGGCAATATGATTTATCTTAGGAAGGAAAAGAGATTGACAAAAACTTGTGTCTTGAAGAGAGTCTTGGTCCACTGTAAAAGTCTGTGACTGTTACTGATCTTGTCACTGTTATTTGTCTCTGCCATAAATGAATGAGACCGTTAACATGCAGCATACACTGTCTTGGATAGAAACACTACTATATTCATTTCACTCTTTAAAACACCTGAACACTAAGAAGCAGTCCAACTCTGACTTCAATTACTCTATTGTGTGTCTAAAAAGGCTGGTAGTCCTGATTTTCTGCTGAATAACTCAGCTTAGTTTCATTGACCACAGCAGAGTTACACAGCCCATGACAGCAGAGGATAGGACTCATTACTCTGGATTTAGTTAGATGTTAATGAAGCAATGTTTGATGCTGATGGACACTGGCCATGGTACACACAGGGCATTTCTCCTGTCCCATAACGTTCTGTTTCTTTCCCAGATACACTGTTTTGTGCAGAAAGCCGTCACATGATGCTTCAGTGATGCACAATAAAACATGAGACTGACATTTTGAACATTATTCAAAATGAAATGTAATATTTATTTGGCTTTTGCAGCTCTCAGAGTGCTACAGGAATGATGAGGAGGCATTCTTAATCCCTTTCCACAGGCTGAAGCAAAGAGGGATAGTTGTTGGGATAACCATAAATTAGAAAAGTGTCCTGTCTATCAAATTCTCTCCAGCTTGTCAGATTTTATTCCTACTCTGAGTAAATTCATAGCTTTGGGAAGACAGGTTTGAGTCCCTGAAATAAATCTGAGAAATGAATTCAGGGGTTTTTTTGAAAGAATGCTACTGTTTGTCCACTTTGGACAGTATGGACTTTGCCATGAAACAGCTGACAACGATCTTAAGCTTATGCAGTTATAGAATGTCATGTCCTCTTGTTATATCCTTCTAGATTTTTTTCCAGTTCTGCTGAAGTCACATTAGAGCTATTCTTCTGTAGTATTCCTTTTTTTTTCCTTTACTTATGGGCTTTTAGAGTCCTAGTATGAAAATAAGTTTGTTGATATGATAGGATTTCTTTTCTGAGTTTGATTACTCATGGTCTGGCCAACTTTCTTGACTGTCATAACAATAGAGTGTTCTTCTCTTTAACTTGCCTGCTACTATTTCCTTTTCACAAAGCAAATGATAATTAAATCATACCTAGAAGGATAGATTTGTAAATGGAGTTTCCTAGAGCCTAAAACATAACAGAAGCAATATGAGTCCATTGACCCGGGAAAGAATGTGACAGGGAAGTGTATGTTATGAATGAGACCTGAATGCAGGACAATGACTCGGTGATCTATTGTGGATGGAGCAGAGACAGATCAGGTACCACAAATGATTGTGATCATAGTCATGAGATTTAATAGCTATCATGGTGTTCTGAAAAGACTGGGGGAAAGAGAGAATTTCATCACCAGTTCTTTGCAGAGATCTTGAGGCAACAAAATTGAATGGAATACATTCCCTCTGCCACATAATTCCTGCACTCAAAAAATAAACATTATTTTGGAAAACAGCTATTTTAGAAAAACACATTCTGAAAAAGAAGCATTCTGGTCAGCTTTTCTGTACAGGCAAGCCCATTTGATGAGGATATTTCCTTATAGTAATATTCATATTTCAATAAGAAGCGATTTCCTTGCTGCTAATTATGCTTAAAAATTGTTCACACGCTTGTTTGCATGGCAGGCATTGTTGAAGGGGCACCTTTTCAAAAGTAAAATTGTGACTGCTACTTTTTACTTTTTTGAAAAAAATGAATGCAGTGGGTATAAGCTTTGATTGTTAACTCTAAAGATCAAGAGGAAAACACTAATCTACACATGTATGAAGGTTACGTGACAATTTGTAACCTGCTGAATTATAGTTTTGTAAAGAGTGAAATACATTTTTCCTAATCTGGAAAATGTTTGGAGGTTTTTAGAGGAAAATTTATCACCATATCAAATAGCAACCAACACGGAAGAGGACAGCCTGTCAGACAGTAAAGCAAGAAAGAATTCCATTGTATCAGACATCTAAAATCTCTGCTATATTTTAACAAAGTGAAGAATATAACTGGACTTTTTGATACTTTCTGATTGACCTTTTTTATTATTTAAATCATAAGACTTTTTAAAGTGTAAATGAATATTTGATGAAATATATGGAAAGCAGCCAACCTTTTACTTAATATTCCACGAGTGAATAATATTATTGACAGATAATGTGCAACTTATTGGAATACAGCAAAGAAACTCATGCATATTTTTTTCACTTATAGGTACAACTCACTGAGTAAACTAGTTTTGTTTATTTTTCTTATTATTGTCCTATTAAATAGAAGAACAAATAGAAATGAAGAGACATAACATGAGATATGGCTTTTCTGCAGAGTTATATTTCTACTTCCTAGCTTTTGAACAGTGGTGATTGATGTAATCATGTAAAATTGATATAAAAATGTGAATGGAGACCACTGTGCAACAAGAGAGTATACTGATGGTTTCAAAATAACATCTCCAAAACAAAAACATGATGAATAATGTATCCAAAACATAACCATGGAACACCTTGGAGGTTTCTGAAATCAATTTGCAAATAAAGAACAACTCATCCATCTTATCACTTTTGCAAGAAGAAAGAATACACAGTGTACTGCCTTTAGATGCTATACAGAAGTTTGGACATAACAAATTTTGGGAAAGCATTTGTGTCTCAAATCAAGACAAAATGAGTTTCCTTGTCTCTCTGTTTTGAGGCTGCAAGATTATATTAGCATAATTTTCATTGAAAATTCGTTTGAAATGTGCTTATGTTGTTGTTCTCTGCAAATATGATATCCCAATCCAGTTCCATTTTTTCTTTCTGATTCTTGCTGAAAAGAAAAATAGGTGAGAGAACATCTTGTTTTCATACCGTCTGCTTTTGCAAAACTTCAGAATAAGAGTATATATACTTGCAGTGTTGTCAGACTGAAACTATTGTATAGATCCCAGTATGTATTTACTCTCACAACACTCGACGTGCCTGTAGCACCATCCTCAGAAGTGGTAAGGAAAACCCTGACCTTATCCTGAATTTGAGAGTATATTCAAAGGCATACTTATCAGCCTGACTGGTGGCCCTGGCATTCTGACCTATAGACCACCTGCCCTTCACCTGATGTAAAGTAACTCATAGGAAGGACACAGGATAATTGGGGATCCTTTCTCTAATTTCCCAACGTCTGTTCACAGACGGATAGGATTCATGCACAGCTCGACCTCAGGCTGCATTTAGGCAGCCTGTGCTAAGAGGAAGAGTGTGTGGTGTCACATATTGAGAACACCCTGGGCATCAGATCACTCTTCAGCAACTGACAACTCACATTCAAAGTAGTCATAGCTGCTAGAGCCATATAAGAATTTCTTACCAGACTTGGTAAATCCCATGTCTAGGCTAAGAAGTTATAGCTATGTCATCACAACAGTGAACAAACATGGAATTCCACTGAACTTAATGAAAGCCCATGAGAAACAGGCATTGAGTTCCATTCATATGGGAGTGAAAGGAAGACAGATGATCAAAGCAGAGGCATCTAAGCAGCAGAGGCCTCTAAGACAAGAGAATAGTAGACTATGCTGGAGTTCATTGTAGAATTTTCTTTATGAAGGATCCATACTGTTATTCTCAGGCTTAGAACACACTCTCCCAACCCAGACTCACAGGGACTTCCTCTCCTCTGATGCCACCACCCATTTCATTGAATGATTGCACAAAAATCACAATCAGGTCCTAGATGGAAGGAGGGTGGGGAGCAAGGAGAGGGACTGAAGACCGGTCATAGTAAGGAATGAGATAAACGAGTTTGTTGAGCAAAGATTTGTTTCACACCAGTCTTACTGATTTTTACCAGGAACAGCAATACAGCCTGTGTCCTGGGACAGTCAGTACCTGTTCCCCTAGCTGCAGTCAGAGGAGTGATTCCCAGGGAGCCGTGCTAACAGGATGCCACCAAGGGTAGGTATCAGGAACTCTGCCAGATAATACATGTTACTTTCTCAGAGGATGAGGGGGGAAAAAAAATAGGAGGGCATCCTCACAGACATTTCTTATCCATGTCTTCACCTTCTTCCCTCCTTCAGCTCCAGAAAGAAGGTTCATCTTTCCTTAATGCATTGTATAGTAGGTCTTAAAATCTGCAGGTGGAAGGCACAGCGCTGTTATTACTACTTATTGTTATAAGAGACAACACAGGGATTGCCATCGGTGAATCTGTCTCTCTGAGTTAGGTTTGAAATTTGCACTCCTCAGCTATCTGGGTAGGTTTAAGGAATAATTTTTGTTGAAGCAATAAATGGCTACTGAGAATGATTAATAGCCAAGCTGTAGCTCAGACATTTCATCGATCTCAGAAGATATATAAATAGAGATAATTGCTATTATACAACAAACCATAAAATCAGAAAGGAGGAAAATGCTTCTTTTTCTTCTTTGTGGATGCTCAGATAGTGTTCTGCACTCTCTCCCTGTGCTGGATTTTCCACAAGTGGGATCAATAACATCATAGACACAGCCTTAAATACTGATTAAATGATCAAGGACAGATACTGTTTGAGGATAAGCTGAGAAATCATTCACAAAAGCAGATGGTGCAGGACAGAAGTGACTTCACTAAACAATGAGGGTTTTGTGTGCAGATATGTTTGATTTTTTGCTGGCTGAAGCTCTATACTTGTTATATAACCTCTGTTGATTAATTGAGCTTCTGTGCCAGGTTGTTGGCTGCAGCTGAGGTATGCTCGACACAGCTGAAGGGAACTGGAATGCCAAACTGCTGCGAGGCTTTACTTTGTTCTGCCTTAAGTCTGAGACAGCTCTGTGCCAGTCTGGCTCCCCAGTATAAGATTACAGACTGGTCTATTTCTGTTGCTTCTAAACCCAAGGAGTCATTACTACAGCTGGTATTACTGGGACACAGCATTGTCCCTGCCATAGTCTCTGTTTGCCACTGGGACACTTGATGGGTTAGATGCTCCTGGAGTGGTTCTGCAGCATCTGAAGGCCCTCCTTCATAGGGAAAAAAAATGTCTAGTAGCTTGAGATCCTTCTGACTTTCTGTTGCTCAGAGCAGTCTGAAGGTGGCTCTGGCTTCAGGAGGACATTTCAGGAGCCAAGCCACTCTGTGTTCTCCAGCTAATCCAGCTAGCCTCTTCCACAAGGTAGGAACTGAGGAAGCCATTCCACTGGTCCTATGTCACATGGTAAGTACTTATGTTTGGGGAACCCAGAAATCATCAGGAGCTATAGGACTACTGGAGCCACTCAATGTGAATTTAATGAGCCAGTGCATCTGGTCTTGTGTTTTTAGGTACCAAGTGTAAGGCCTAGGCCTTACATGGGTGTTCAGAGAGAAGTCATGCCTGGAGAGTTTTCCTCTTATTCCATGCAATAGGAAGGAACACTAGGGAAGTGTCAGGATTAGGGAAGCCTAATTAGGGAAGATGCCTGCATACAAGTTGGGGGGGGGGATTAATCATTTTTCCTTGAATAGTAGTGTTTCATTTCAAGAAGCTGCATTGAAATACTTAATTTACCTATCGCTGCCCTGTCCTTGTGAGGCAGATTAAAACTGAGTTGCATTGCCTTTGAGATATGATTGGCTGATTCTTTCCTATCTCTTGAAAGGGGTGCCCATGGGACACCAATTCAGGGACCAAAACTTGCATGAAATTTTAGTGCATAACAAAAATTTCATGAAAATTTTAATTCAGAGGAGTCCTACTCAGTATGGAAAGGAGGCACTAGTGTTCTCTTTGGTTTCTCTCTGTGTGCTACAAGAGTTTCTGTCTAGGATATTCATGTGCCTAGCTCCTTGCTACATACAATCTCTCCTCCTTTTTTTTTTCCTTAATATAAATCAACTGTCTTTACTAAAAATGAAAATTGAATAACATGTTATAGATTTAGGTGAATCAATATCTCTAACAGATTGAAAGAGGGTTTTGCCCAGTTGATTCATTTGGATTATCAGTTTCTGGAGAAATATACTGCAGCTCATGGATTTTATGAGGCCCAAGATGGCTTTGGCTTCATGCAGGAGGTAATTGACGGTGCCTAATTAATGACAAATGTTTCAAACACATACTCACAGTAGCTAGTATAGACTTTGAACTGATCTCAGCAATTCATCTTTCTTCCAGGCTCATTAAACACTATTTTGAGCTCCACTAACAAACAGCTAATGATCATGTCTTTAGGAATCTTTACAAATCAGTCACCTCTGCCCCTGAATTAGTTTTAAAGGTGTAGGACAGGGAAGCCTAAAAATATGTAGTCCTAAAACCAGGCTGCAGCTCAATTGTTCAGTCTGTTTCATTAGGAGGTTGATGGGCTGTTTTCTCCCTCAGGTTGATGAGCTCCTTTGGTGAGAGAGAGAAGCACCCTTTCTCTCCTCGTGCTGGTCGATGTGTGTGAGGGACAAGATTCAGCCTGCACTATATTGTCCAGTTTTATTTGTATGTTTTATGGATAGACTGCTTCTCCTCAGAGGAGAATTTCTCAGTATAAAGGAGTTCCCAGTGGCACAGTGTATAGCTATTACTACTGTATCCATCAGCAAATTATCTAGGCAGCAATTACAAAATTGAGGCTTGGGTAGTGCAAATAATTGATTTTTCAGCTCAGTAGCTGAACTGAGAAATTGGAAAAGAGGTTGCATTTAGTTTGACTGGAAGTAGAAGCTTTTTTTTCCCCCCCTTCTCTCTCACACAGAATGCAAGAAGAGCACTCATCTACATACATGTGGTGCTGGGATTCAAGCTCAAAGCCTGCTTGAGTAATAGGACTACTTCTTCCATCTGCTAGGAGATTACTCTAATCACAGCATTTGAAAGCTATCATAGCAGAGGTCAGCCTTAGCTAGTGCGCTTTCCTCTATGCTTGTGACTATTGTGAAAAATAAAATTCTCTCTGGAACTATTTTGGAAATTAAATCTACATCTTTTTAATAGCTTCAGTATGGCTCCTGCTGTGCTTTTCTGCAAACATTTGCTGAGATCTCATATGAGACTTGCCTTCAGTTATGTAAAAAACCTCTTCTCTTGACCTCTTGCTGGGTCAAGTGACCCTATGGGATGATTTACGCCTTTGAAAGTTCTTTCAACTATCTTTATTACTAATTGAAGGGCTTCCCAAAAAGACTGAATTCAGCAGTGTGATCTGAAACTGATTGTGACCAGACTCACTCTAATCAGCACTGGCACAAAGCAATATAATATAGGGCCCTTTGCCAAGGACAGTCTGATCTCAGCTCCTGAGAGGTGCGCAGTGCAATACAGCTGCCCTTGGGCTTCCAGGGAGAGCAACAGTATTGCCAGGGTAAAGATGGAGAGCAGGTTGCTGGATTAGCAGTGTTCTCCTTGCTGAGGGCCTGTAAGGAACACACAGGCAGTGGAGTGTGGTGAATAGTGCCCAGTATGCTTTCAGCATGTTTTTCACCTGGCAGAGGTGTCATGCACAGGTGGAATTTCTGAATGCCTTCCCAATGCAGTACCGGGAGGGAAGAGCAATGACCCAAGCATGAGAGGTAGCTGCTAAATCCTCGTGGGAGAAAAATAGTCATAATAAATAAACCAAGCAAATAAAATTGGAAACACTGTACACAGCCTCTGTTGCTTGTAGATTATGTCATTTATGTTCCAGTTTGTCTTTATGTTTTAGTGAGAAAGATTCCTGGAATAACCATGTCTCTGGGGAAGGGAACACAACAACAATGACACTGGTGGATTTCATATCAAATGTTGAGGACATCAGATGATTATATTGGAGACATCAGTTCTTCAGGATGGACTCTTCCTGCTGATTCATTAACTTCAAGAAGGGTTTAAACAATGTGGTTTAATTCACTCTCCCACAGAAAGGAGAATTCTTTGGCTTATCAGTGTTTTCCTTCAGTGATTATGAGCAAGTCATAACAATATCATAAATCTCTGTAAAGGAAAGCTTAAAGAGATAGCTAAATGTCTGAAATATAAGCAATTTCAGGCTGAGAACTCTGCCTGCATATAGTTAATTTTTATGCTTCTTTAATTTGAATTTAAGATTTAGTTAATTATTATGAGAGGTTTTTCTGAAGGATGGCTGATATCACCCTGAGGCTTATTTTCCAATGTGGAATTGCCAGAGGCATCATATTAGACTTTATTATGCATATAAAACGATCTTTTGTGTAACTTTTTCTAGTGTTCTCAAATGAACACCACTAAAATGAATTAAAAGAGCAAGGGGACCAATAGGTATTATAAATACAATATTATGTTATGAAGTCAACGTTATAATGCCAAAACTGAAGCAGTTCAAAATCAATTGGAGGATGCTTTGCAATTACAGCATAAATTTGTGTCTCCAGGGTTATGGCTTAAGTTTCCAGTTGTTATGAGCCTCCTGAGTAATGTTGGAAGTGATTTATTTTCAGGGTGCCTGACTTTGCCATGTAAAATAGGTAAAGCGGCCTCCTCCCTACCATACAAGCCTATTGTGGGAATACCTGGCATGTGTTAACATGCCAAAGTAAGGGAAGTCACGTAACACTCCACAGTGATAACAGAAAGAATCCCATTAACAATTTCTCTATAGGTATATATGTGTGAATACACACACGCACATTTCTGGATAGATACTGCCTATGAGAAACCTAATAATCTGATCGAATTAATGGGACAAGGAGTCTGAAATTCCCAAATATAAGACTTATTATTGGATTGCTTTTTGGACTTACATATCCTCTAGTCTTAATTTTCCAATGGTGAGAAGAAAGCCACACATCTGAATGTTGGACCGTTACTAGGTTATGTTCCCATTTGTATAAGCAAAAGCAATACTAGTCTTTGATCTTGCATCTCAATGAACTCCCTTCAAAGGAATTTTTGCCATTAGCATTTTACTATTGACTTCAATGGGGCCAAATTGCATCTTTATTTCTGCTGCCTTTCCCTGCTTTTCAGCTGGTACAGGAAGATAAGATCCAACTGCAATAGCAAAGGACATTTAAAGGATGACAGAGAAAATGGAGATGCCTAAATACAAAATGTATTACCCTAACGTGTTTTTTGATGGGGGGGAGCTATCTATGCCTGGAATGCCACCTAGCAGAGTTTATGCCAGGATTGGAGATGCAGCTGCAGTTCAGTCAAGAACATATTAGGTAACTGAAAGATGTCCTGAGGAGAACAGGGAAAAATCCTCTGATAATCTTTCATATGGGGACAAAAGAAACTACCATTCAAAGAAGACTCAATGAAATCAAAGCCTTTAGACAGTGTGTGGGAAAATAATGATGATGAAAAAATGGTGCAAGCATCCATAAAGAAATATATTAAAGAGCTATATAAAAGAGGAATCAGTTGTAAAGATCAGATCTCCTAAGCACCTGAGGAAATTATGAAATCAAAATTTATCACTTTTATAGGTTTATCAGTATTATAGAGGCAAGCAAAGCATAATGTAGTAGAAAAGTAATCATGACTAGAACACAGGTTTGAGACTACGCATTGTTTACAAAAGAGGAAAACAAAGACAACGGCAACAGAATGGATGCATGCATAGTGACAGGGCAATCTCGAAGGAAATACAAACTGAGGTTAAGAGATAAACAGTAATGTTGGAGAAAAAATGAATCAGTATAAACTGAGGCTGGAAGTCAGAAGATTCATAACATGAAGAAGGAAGTGAAGTTTTTGATACATTTATGAGATGAATGATGTTACAGGTGCCTATAATGACAGAATTACTCCCAATTACTGTACTTAATGAATCTGAAGTCTATGTTCTTCACCATTCAGCCCCATGAAAAGGGAATGCCTGTATATGGTTTTCCCATACAGTATGTAGTCTATGCATGTAATTTTCCCATCCTCTTCAGAAACACACAGCCAGCATATCCCTACTGTCTTTGTAAGATTCTGAAGTATTTGGAATACAAACTAGCCTGCCACTTCAGGCAAGCAGGCCCATATACAATTAGTAGCAGTAATGGGGCTGGTTTAAAAAATTGCAGTGTCTTTACCTCCAAATTCTTTCAGGTTTGTTCAATAGCAGCAACACATAATCTACTTTTTATTATAATGCTTTCTCACTACTGCCATAGAGACAGCAGCAGCTGGCAACTGGCAGAAAGCTTTTCCCTGTCTTGAAATACATGTAACTGCTAAAGGAAGAACAGCAGTTTTATAGACTGTAAAAGTATTAAAGCCCATGGCATTAAAGCAATCTCTGATTAATAAAAATCAAACAACTGAAAAGGATAGAAAAAGTCCAAACACATGCAAACCCAATTCTTTACACTCCACCCTTCAGTTCCCATGGTTTCACCCAAACTAAATTAAAATGAGAACCTTCAGGCAAACTGCCATTAAACAAAACTCTTAAAAGGAGAATGCACAATCTAATTATCATGTAACAACTGTGTAGCTTTCATCTACAAGACCAGTATTCCAAAACTGTAATAGTCAATTATGATTATATAACCTATAAAGAAGAATAACTGATGTGCTACAATGAAAAGGAAAAACCTGCAAAAGAACATGAAAGACATCACCAGTGGCACAAAGTGGTATAACAATAGTACCAAATATAATTTCCTTTCTCCTGTAACTTGTATTTGGATCATATTACAGAGATGGAGGTGCTCACAGTCACTCCCTGAATTCCAGTTAATTTATTCCCCATAGCCAGAGCCCACTGATTAATTTTTTGGCAATATCTCATGAACCCAGAGATCTGGAAATACAAGACACGAGGCTCATAACTAAATCAGTATGTCATAATTAAGAGAAGTACTTTAAGCTTGCAGGTCATTAATATATTATTTTTAAAAACCTCTCATTTTTCCTCCATTTATCTACCAGTTCTTTCATTCATTCATTCATTCATTCAGATGCCAGCCTTCTCTTTCACAATTTTTAATTACATAAAGGCACAACCAGAAAAAGCACTGTGAAGTGCTACTACATGATCAAAGGCATTGAATGGTTTCTATTCTGTGAGTGAGCAACTAGACCCAGACCCTTCAACCTGAAAAGGTGCAACTGAAGGAGATATAAGACAGCTGTGTAATATTGTGAGTGAAACAGAGGGGATAAACAGGGAATATATACACCACCTTTTCCAGCTCAAGAACTTGGGGGCCTCAAATGAAACAAAGAATTTACTTCATGCAATGTGAGGTAAACTGAGGAATTTTGCAATAGGACATGGTAGTTAAAACTATCCAGGCTCAAAAAATGAATGGACAAATTCCTTAAAAAATAATATTCCAGTGTCTCTTAAACAGGTAGACATTACCATTGGCTTAGGAGATCTCTAAACTGAATCTCTGGAGGCTGAGACTGTACTGGAAAAGCATAAGTACATAGTTACCTGGTTTATACACTCTTTCTTCCCTGGCCATCTGCTATTGACCATGATCAGAAACAGAAGTCAAGTCAGCTATTCTGCTGCAAACACACCTTATGTGGAAATCCTGCCTTTACTCTGCTGCACTTACCACAATTAGATACAGCTTGAGGGCACATGCTAAACTGTGAGAATACTCAAACGAGGTTTATTTGATGCAGTCTATTGTCTTTGATGCTAAACGATGTCTAAGGCACAAAACTTCAGGTTGCCTCAAAGATTTTTTGGTGAAGAGGTTCCTCAGTTATAATAACTATACCACACCTGGAGCTTACCCTTTTTTTAGTATTTTTTCATCTCTAATCTACAGCTAAAAAGTCAAGATCTCTAATAATTGTTATTCCTGCTGTGATTAGTATTAAAGATCTCAACTCATACTCAAAATCTGATCATGAGGCAAGCATATCTCTGATACTTCCTTAATTAAACACTTTAAAGTATACTTTTCCAAGACAATTTTTAGTCACAGTATATTCCTTTTTATGCATGCTAACATTTTTTTTCTTTTTCTCAGGCTATATAATATTCTTAGTGTACAAGAATGTTTTTATTTCTGCCTTTTGTGAATCCTGCATGCCCTTCAATTCTTGCCCTGGTCTCCCAAATACTGTTCTATATATTTATGTTAATATAATACTCTACACCTGTAGTTCCAGTTTTTCCATTAGGTTACCCTGACTCCTTGCATTTCTGTAATAAAATTCCCATTTTTGCATATACTTTATAAGAGTTGTACTTCATATAGGTTAGTTACCTCACTTTCACTGACTGCAGTGATTGCCTGTCAGTCAGTACAAGTCCTTTCTTCTTGCTGTCCCTGTTATTCTCTATTGTTCAGTTACTGCATCCTTCTTTAACTGATCTTTCTCATCTAGCACAGACATCTCATCTTGGACATTCTTCCATCTGTAAAGGATATTACACTTCACTTAGCTATACTGATTCTCTTAAAACCATCTTTCCTCTATTACTTTATTTGAACTCTCTTATCACCCAAGCCAACCTCAAACTCAGAAGATTATTTCCACAGATACTCAGGTATCTATCAAAACATCTTTCAAAAAGTCTGCCAATACTCTACAAAGAATTCTTAGGGACTCTAAAGTTTTTAAGTAATATTGTGAAAAAGAAAGAAAATATCACTGCAGACAGACTGACGGCTTCATCTAGGCATCTACATGCCTTTTTTGTAATGTTGAACTGTGTAGTGTTGACTGTCCCCCAGCAACTCCCATGGGCCCTGATTAATTGCATATGTTAAGGATGACTATTCTTCCGTGTGAAAATTGGCTGCAAGAATGTATCAAACAAGTTTCACTTAATTTTTTCTGAAAGTTATCTCAATCATGAGACCAAGGAAGACCACAAAACAATAGAATTACTAATGAGAGCAGAAGTTTATTAGACACTTTTCTGGAAAATATACCAATCCATATTAGTTCCAGTTCTGTCCTGCCTATCAAGGCACTTGTGATAAGGCTAAGTCCACTGCGACTTCTGATTGACAGAGGAATCCAGTGCTATCATATATTATAATTAACCTGGAGTACACTCTTTCATGCTGTCTATAAATATTTCATTTTGTTTTCTGCTTTGTAGATATTCTGCTTGGTATGAATAGTTCTTCGGTGGAACAAGCAAGTTAACCAGGGGATCAGGGAGACAGGTCTGAAGCACCTCTAATCACTCAGCTGTAGTTAGTCTTTTCCTCTGGCAATATCTACCCAAGCCTGGATTCAAGCCCCAGGTCCAAATATTGCAGGGTAGAGGTCTGAACCTGAGTCTTCTAATCTTACAGAGAAATGCCCTTTTGCTCAATTACTAATTGCTTTTAGCAAGTGAATATCTGTCAAACAAAAGATACTCATCTTTTCAAAACTCCTGCATGCATCCTTTCAAAGCATGCAATTTCCATGAAGCATACATAGTTTTGATTTCAACTACCATTTTACAGAAATGTTTATGATTGCTTGCTCAAGTGATTGCAATGGTGTGCTTATCTAAGCTGTATGTATGGATGAGTGTAGATTTTAGACCTAGTTTACACAGTGGAGAAATTTCTTTTCTCTTTTTTTTTTTTTAGACTAGTTACGCGCCTGGTCCATGAGAGTCCAGAACTTAGGGAACTTTGGGCAGATCATGCTGCCCCAAAAAATTATTTGGCCAAATACTGTGGTGAAATGTGTTATAAGTTAAATAGTACTGACATTGGGGTCATGTTGGGCCTTGTTTCCAGAAGTGCCAGGCACTCACTGTTTCTCATGCTCTAATATTCGTTCATAGTTAAAAACCTGAGTTACCCAACTATGAACACACATATTTTAGAAACATTTGTAGTCATGAAAAACGTTTTGTTCCCATCAACTGAGTTCAAAATGTTAGTAAGAGGACAGCATATATACGAAAAAATCCAATGTTTGGGGGTTTTTTTTAAGTAGTATGTCATAATTATGGAATATATCCAATTAATATTTAATTTGGGAAGAATCTTATAACTGCTAAAGGATGATCTTTATGGGACAGTTAATCAGAGTATTTTTCTTTGTTCCATGGTGTTTATTGATGCATATTTTAGTAGAGTATTACTCTTGTACTACATACGAAATAGAATATAAAACCCTTGCTTTGCTTTATGTATTGTGCACAGATGAACCCGTTAGCACACTCTATTTTGACATAAAATTATAGGAATATAGGAAACAATAACACAGATAGCGCTATCATTTTCCAACTACCTGTAGTTGTGAAATTTAATGAGGCAAGAAAACAGCCTCTTCGCTCCATCAGCACCCTGCTACCACGGAGAAGGGAGTTTCCGCAGGGGCTGTGCACAGCCACCGAGCCGAGCCAGGACGTACCCGCTCGCGGGCCGGCAAAGCGGGCGCAGGGGCTTGTCTCCGGCAGAAGGCCGGGTTCCCCGTCGCTGCATGGAAGCGGAAACCTGCTTTTCCCACAAATCGTATTTAAATATGGTGGTTTAAACAAAAATGTACCATATTCTCGTACTATTTGTGAACCTCGATCATGAACCTTCAGGTTTAAAGCGAGCATTGAGGTCACCTGAGGTACCCCAGTCGGGTGAACAGCAAAAATACCGGGGCTGGGGGGGATAAACCGATAACCACTTTGACGAAAACGGCTTTGTTTGTGCCTGTTGCGGCTCGGACGCGTGTGGGGAACCAAACCCCTGGCCACCGGCCTAGTTTCAGCCGCGGGAGTAACCCGGCGGCCCGGGCTGCTGAGGAGAAGGCGACCAGCCCAGTCGCCAGGGCCGCGGCCGGACCCACGCCCCGCGCCGGCCCCTGACGCCCTCGGTGGCCGCCGCCGAGCGGGGCGGCACGGGATGGGGCAGGGCGGGGCGGGGCGGGGCGCGGGCGGTGCCGCGGGGGCCTCGGGGCGGGCGGCCGCAGGAGGGCGGCGGCGCCGCGGGGAGGCCGCGTTGCCATGGCAGCGCTTCCCGCGCCGGGGGCTTAGCCGGGCGGCGGCGGCGCGGCGGGGAGAGGCGGGGGCGCCCCCTGCGGCCGCCGGGGGGCGAAGGGGTTAAGCAGGGAGGGCGTGAGGCCCGGCCCGGCGCCGCGGGGGTCGCCGCCGGGGGCAGCCGGCGGGCGGGCGAGGGCATGAGCGGCGGCGCGGCTGCGGCGGTGAAGCCGCCGGTGCCTCCGCGGGCGGCATGGAGGGTGTCGGCGCCGCCGAGGCCGGTTTCTACGCGGAGGAGGAGGCGGAGGAGGCGGTGAGCTGCTACGACTTCGAGCCGCTGCCCACCCTGCTGGAGGACGAGGTGAGTGCGGGCACGGCCCCCCCTTCCCCCCCTCCCCGGGCCGCACCTGCGCCGCGGCGGCCGGGGCCGCGCTGGGAGTGGGGCCGCGGGCAGCAGGGCCCCGGCCCGGGGGCACCGCGTCCCCCTCCGCCAGGCCTCTCTGGGGAGCTGCTGCCGAAATCCAGCCCCCCAAAAAAAGAAAGTTGCCAGGTGAAATTACCTCTCTCCAAAGCATTCCGTTGTTTTTTGTGCTGTCAAGGCATTTGTGACCTGCCTTCTCGCTTTTACAAAGCCCTACTATAGAAACATTCCTGAATTAATATTTTTGAGGTAGGTTTTGAGGCTTTTGACAGCTGCCAATCACATATAAATTGGTGCATTGCCCTGGCCACTCTTTAATCACATATAATAATCCCAGCTACCGAGTTGCTGAGTTGGCTTGTTGGGTGCCGGTCCATCTCCGCGGTGCCGAGCAGAGTCATCGCCGCTGCGCGCGGTGTTTCGTAACTCCTGCCGTGCCCGGGGTTCCCAGCACAGTCATGTTGCACGCTTCCTTCTAGTACCTGGCAGAATTTCTTACATGGGCAAAAGCGGTTTCAGCAGCGGCCAAACAGATTTTTGTACTGCCGTTTCTTATGGCCCTGTGTGAAAAAAGGCCTTTGTCAGTGGGAAATAAGCTGGGGAATTTGTTTATTTTGTGTTTATTGCACCAAATAACCTGTAACTGAATCCTGTTCTGTAATGATGTTTGCCTGAATGTGTTTGGTTTTCCTCTTGCTCATCTTTCTTTGCATACTTTCATGTAAAGTGTGTTCCTTACCCCCAGGGAATATTTTGATAAAATGATAACTTTTTGGTTTTACACACCGAAACCAGATCTAGATTTGTTTATATCTTGTTATATCTCCTGGTTCATGGACCCAAACTGAGTCAGGAAATGAGGGTGTGCTAAAAACAGTCCCTTCAAAGTTTCACAATCCATTTTTTGGTCAAGAGTTTGGCTCTTCTGCTGTTAGCTGAACTGATTTTTCCAGTCTTGGTCTAGAGTTTCTTTTTGTCAGTCAGATGGGTTCTCCTCCTCCGTTATCAATAGCATTCACTGTGGTAGGCCTCCTTGGACTGGTACATGCAAAATACAGAGGGAAGAGGCCTCCTTTTACACATTTACTCATAATTAAATAACCTTGTAGAGAAAGCGAGTATGACCTATCACCTGGTGATTGGAGAAGTTAATTTAAAAGGGCTGCTTGGAGGAATAGTCAATGGGTTTACCTCAGCATCCAGTGTTTTCCTTTAAATATGAGTGATTTAATGAATCATGTTTGGTGTATTTTTCATGGTTCTGGGACAGACTGTTTTGAGGTTTGTGTCCCAAAGTACCAAAAAAAAAAAAAAAAAAAAAAAAACCCTTTGCAACAAGACTTAGTTGCCAGAAGGCTGTGAATGCTGAGACACCTGAGCTTTTAGCTGCTTAGTCATTTAGCGGAGCCTGGGCTTCCCTTGGCTGAGGGGAAGCATAAGGGCAGAGGCTGGTGGCTGACTCCTCTGCTTTGCAAAAGCCAACAGGCGCAACAGGAAAGCTGCCAGAGCAGAGGAGCAGGGAGTGCTGAGGATGAGGGTGTATTTGAAACACCTTTCTTTACTAGGACTTTCTTGGTCTCAAAGGTGCCTTAATATTTTGTTTTAATTTTTTTAGAGAAGTTGTGACCAATGGGTTTCTCCTCCTGCTGTCCCTCCCTTTGCTTAATTACATATACTGCTGAATCATTTTATACTTTCTGAAGAAAATGTAAGGGAAAACTGAGAACTAAAGTGCGTAATTAAACCATGGTTATCTGACCAGTTCACTTTTCATAGTTATTAAACAGTAATTGCTTTTTGCAAGTCATTTTGGCTGATAATGAGATGAGGGAGGAAAGACATCAGCATCTCCGTTATGTAACGAATGCTCCAGTTTTTACTGCAACTTTCCAGTGGTCCAGACAAAGTATTGTATGTATGTCAGTCATGTATGGGTGCTGGCTGTGCTTTTTCTGATAGGCTTTGGTCTAGCTTACCAGAAACTCCTGTGTTATATTCTTGAAACCATTTTTTTTTCAGTGAAGACTCTGTTTCTTTATTGTTTTGAGGATGCAAGCTGAATGCATGTCCCAGCTGTTTACAGTGCTTGGTTCCCTGTATTGACATGGCTTTGCTACAAGAGCAGCTGTGGTAACTAACCCAAGATAGTTTGGCCATTTGGAAAAATACAGGGGTTCTGTGAAGCAAATAACTTCACCTGCTGGTCTTTGGAAGGAGGGAGGGTTGCTGTGTTTTCATATCTTCGCTCACCATCCATTTTTGATGTAAGCCACTGACTGTTCAGCATTTCATAGGCCTTTTTTTTTCCCTCTCCTCCTTTCGCCTTACCTAAATTTCTCTTTCACTGGAAGTGAAGATAAGCTTGTCTGACATGACATCATCACCACATTTCATTTACTCCCAAATAAGAAGTTAACCACAAGACAAAGATGGCTTTGTAGATCAGAACTATAGATATTTCCTACTGCTGATTAATGTCAGCTCTGAGGTCACACCTGACAACCACAAAGTAACCTCAAAGCTTGGCTGATATCTGGTCATGATTGGAAGTGGACACTGAGGCTGTTTTAAAAGCTTGCAGATTTTATATGTTTTGCAGTGCCTTTCTTGTCCAATTCTATCCCCATCCTACCTATCAGCTTGCTCAACTCCTATGCCTGTGGTTTGTGGTCCATCTCCTGGTCGTATGCTTATATTTTCAGACATAAGAACCATGTGCCACCCTCCATGCTTGGAAGAACTACACCATAAAGATGTATAAAATTTTCTCATCCACCCTCAAAATTTGATGGCCAGTAAACTTGCAGCATTATGCACATTGTGCCGAGTACAGTTGGCAGAGAGAAACAATGCGAGCTCTTGTCTCGTGTAGCTGAACTACAAGGGCGCTTGCTGTTTACTACATAGCGCTGAGCTCCTGTGAGGCCCAGCTCCATGAGCAGTGCTAGAGGGCACTGTAGTAATACTGCTGTTAGTAAATTAGTCCCTCCTCAGAAGTGACAGAAAATCAGAACATTAAAAATAGAACCATATAATAGTAAGTGTGCTTTATTTCCTATGCATTTCCCCCCCCCCCCCCCATATTTATGAAGCGTTGCACTTTGGACTAAAAAGCAAAATAAATTTTGGACTCATGTTTGAAGGATGAGTGCAATACTTCCTTCTCTGAAAATCTTGTTAATAAACTGTTACAGCTTCTGTAAATAGTAGTCCAATCTTATTGATGATCTTCAGTATTGAGCTATGTAAACTGAGTGAAAACTATATTTTCCAAGTTTCCTCTTCGGCAATGTAAGTTTAAACCACTAAGTTTCAGTTTGCGTTTCTGAACTGTAAGATACCTCACATTCTGCTTTGCTGATGATGATATACTTTCTAGTTTCAATATGGTAAATTCTGCCATTCTAGAGAGAGTTTAATAGGCCACCCAATTTAAATGCATTGATGTGCATCTTGAATTGAAGGTATATTTATTATCATTCAGAAGTAAAGGCTTTATTCTTAATTATCACATATAAATTAGTGAGAAATGTATTATGCATGATTAATAGTGAGTATAGTTTTGATACACACAGTGACTTCTGTAGATATTTCCATTCTTCTGTTTATCTTTCCTACAGACAGAATCAGGCTTTTTTTTTAAAAAAAAAAAGTTTTTAAATTTTGTTTTTGTTCTCAGGTCTTCCAGTTCATGGAAATTTTACTTCTCTAGCTACGGGTGATGAATTAGTTCAGTATTCTAACAACATACAAAAAAAGTCCAGCTGCATTCAATCAAGCATTAGTTCTGAATGTCTTGACCAAAAAAGCCACATCAGAGCCATTTTTTTTAACTGGACTCTTTATAGCCTTCCTTTAGTGACAAAGTCAAAGGAAAGTTGTAAGTTGAAAGACTTATAATTTAGGACAGTAACTTAGTTTCTAAGTCCATAAACTATTATGATTGTGAAGAACCCTGGACATAGAGGGGAGGCCTAGGACAACCGAAGCGTTTGTATTTTTGTTTAAGTCAAAGCTTAAGAAAAACTTTCCAACAGCATGTTGGACTTTGGAGGGCTTATTAAATGGTCTACACAGTTAATCCTCACAATAGCATCATTCTTAAGATGGCTTAATTAGGAAGGTACTTTTTCCCCAGATCACAGATGGCAAAGGGAACTGCTGTGAAGAGAATTTAAAAGTAGCTTATGCAAAAGCACTCGGGAAAGTTCAAGAAAGATGTGGATTAAACAAAAACTTTCTCTGCTCTCACCTCTGAATGTTCAGTTTCCGTACCTTTGGTGCAGGGTTGATATAGTTTGAATAGCTCACAAAAATACGTTTTTGGTTTTTTTTTTTTTTTCCTGTTAACATGCATTGGTACCTTCATTTAGGTTAACTGTGCTCCTTACGAGACTTATGGTGTTAACCATGATTTCATGCACTTGGTGTTTCTTGGGGTGTTAATCAGGGTCCTAGAAAGTCTGAGAACTTGCTGGAAGCTTTACATTGTGTATCAGAGATTACATTTGACACAATTGGCTACAAGTAATGTCATGAAATGCAGAGTAATTTATGAATTCATGTCTTGGCAGGAGAATGTGTCCCTTGCTGATATTTTGTCACTGCGGGATAACTGTCTCACGGAGCAAGATATCTGGGCAATTTGCCTGGAGTGCAGCCGCTCTCTGAAGAGCATTGCCCATTCTGTGATCTTCCAGACACTCTGCATCACTCCTGACACTTTGGCTTTTAACACCAATGGCAATGTATGCTTCATGGAACAGCTCAGTGGTAAGTATTTGTGTTTCCAGGCAATTTGTTTCAAAAGTATGAAGACTCATGGTGAGAGGCTGTAGTAAAGCATTATACTCTATTCCTCAGACCCTTAATTAAAATGAAGGAAAAAATACAAAACTTCTTCAGAAGTTGGTGAATATCAGTCTGTATGAAACAGTATGCTCAGTTTTGTGAACGGTCAGCAAAGACTTCTGAGTTTGACCAGAAGACTTTTCCCAGCTAGAAATATTAGCCAAAAAACCCCCCACTTTTTTTCTCCAGTCCCTTTAGAGTTATATCAGTTTGTAGCTAGAAGATCCATTCTAGTCCCTATATGTTCTATTCAGATTTTTATTATATCTTCTTTAACCTAATTCCTTTTTAAAAGGATGTCAGAATAAGTGTTGTTGCTTTTTTCTTAGTCAAAATCTAGATCACAGTAGTTGGAAAGAATGGGATAAGGTAGTTTTTAGACTAATATTTGCATTCTTTAGAGTCAAAAATCGTATTTCAAATAAGAACGTAACATCATAAAACTTTTTTCATAGTTGTTGTGGTATTTGTTTTGTGCTTTGCATGACTTGTTTTAGTCTAATTGAATAGCTGGCAAGCAATTGATCCATGACATTGCCTACGTTCAAGTGCTTAAAACGTGGGCTAATGGGAATTCCTGTGCAAAGCAAATGGTGTACCAAGATTTTGTTCTCTGGATACACAGTATACTTTGAAGTGACTTTTCATTAGTTCTGTTTAAAGAAGGTTGTGTTTTTCCTTGAAATGCTGGAAGTTACATAGATACACTGTTTATTTCTTCTCCCTGTTCATCTATGCCCTAGGATCCCCCCCACCCCCCCCCACCCGCCCTGCCTTTGCCTCCATTCTTGTTAGTGTTTGAAAATACAATTTGCTAGTTAGGTGCTTCTGGAAGTTGCCTTTCTGCTTTCTTGTACTTGTAGCCTATGGATCTATTTTTCTGGAGGACAGTGATAACCTCTGGATCTGCTTGCCAGACTTTTTTTTTTTTTTTTTCCCTTCCTAAAGTAAGTGAAAATTAACAGCCTGTCACCACAGCTTCAGCAGAGAGTTCTGCTTCCTGCAGCTTCTGTGGCTCTGAAGCCAGTGACAGACATCCAACGGGGTGTTGTGCCAAAGGCCTCTTATATCCTCTTGTCTCTTCAAATCAGACAAATCTCCATTGTAAACATTATACTGCAAGAATCCAGTGAATTTCACCAGTGGTAAAACCGTATGCTTGTGCAGACTTTAAACCATCCCATTAAAAGAAAGGGAAAGGGTAGCAAGGAGAAGGACAGAATGAGGAGTAATCTATGGGAGAAAAACAAAACCTTCCCCTTTTCCTCCTCCTTCCCCCACCCCTAAAAAAAAATAGCAGGAAAAAGTGTGTGGGGAAAAATGCAGAATTAGTTGTGTATCATCTTTTCTCAGTGGGGAAGCAGAATCAGGAATGTTCTAAGGAGCTTTAAATCAGTTAGTAGCATCTGGATGTTCAACCATGCCAGATAGCTGCAATATATAAATACGTAAAGCAAGTCCTCTCTGGACCTTTCTACCAGATATATGAGTTTAGTATCTTCACAATAAAAGAGCTGTGTGTTTTGCTGCTTAAATATAGGCACAAAAATTCTATTAGAGCTAAAGCTGTGTATGAGTATGCAAAACCTGTGAGCATATTTCTGCCCCTGGTTGAGAAAGGAAATTTATAGCATTCATATATTTATATAGCCTTTTAAATAAAGGAAATAGATAGGCTCATAAATGCTATCTGTCATCTGTTGGCTTCACAGAAGGATAGTTTGGGTAAGCTGAATATGTACTTGAAGATGAGGTTTTTGGTCAGGCACTCTTTAACCCCAGTGTTCTTGACCAAGTTCATGTGCCATCAGTACAGTGTGATGTTACATGCATGCTTGAATGCAGCAGCAGCTTCAGTCCCTCTTAGGATGCTCATTTTTTCCTTCTACCTCTTGACTCAGCAGTGACTGTGGCAATAACTCAGTTCTCCACTCAGCAGCGTGCAGATGGGGAATGCACTTCCAACTTTATCGTAATAATAAAAAGATAGTAATTTTAAAAAGAACAGAAAGGCCAAGGTTCAAAGTTGGCCCATAGAAGAGGAGTCAATTAGCTATTCGGATTGTTTTTGCTGGCTGAACCCTTATCCCCCAAGTCTTTAGTGGAAAACTGAATGGAAGTTTCCCATTAATCAAATCAAACCAAACCAAACCTGCAAGCCACAGCTGAGCCACACCAGCTTAGGTGATAACTTGGTCCAAACATAAATGTCTGAAGGCCTGCAAAAAGTGGTCAGACAGGTTAAATGTATTTCTGCTCTCTTTTTTTGGTCTGTTTTGTTTCTTAGTCGGAAGTATGGGTTTTTTTGCAGGAAGGTTGAAAATAGCATTTCGTTTTATTTATGGTACTCTAAATATGGATAACATGATCTTCGTAGGTCAGATATGAGTTAACCAAAATACTGTTAAATATCTAGTTTCTTTTGTATCATGAATGTATTGCCAAATTAGTATGTACTTTAAATAAATACAAGTATTAATTTTTAATGTGACACATTTACTCTTTCTTTCAAAGATGATCCAGAGGGCACCTTTGTACCACCAGAATTTGATATCACTGGCAACACTTTTGAGGCAAGTTTATAAATTTATTGGTAAAATGGGGTGGGGGGTTCAGTTGTGTTGATATTTCTGCGGTACCAAAAGCTCAGCATTCTCAATGTATAATTTTGCCACATTTTAAGTTTCATTGTGCTGTTTTGAGAGTACACTGTGCGTTTTGTAGGAATAAAACAAATTTAAAATGCTACGTTAATTTTTTGTATAAACATTTGTTTACTAACTGATAAAATGGGAGAATTGGTCTACCCTAAGCCACAGCTGGTCTGTATTATGTTCACTGGTATCCTTCACTGGTTACATTTGCTTGTTTGGGGATTAGCCATGAACTTTTATGACTAAATATAAAATTTGCTTGCTATCCTCTTCAGTAAAATAATTCATGGAAGGGTAATCACCAATTTTATCTTGGAGTTAATGAAGAAACAAATGACTATCTGTTGCTTTGCAGTGCACAAGTGCTCTACATTGTTAAATTAAATTAGATTTAAATTGTTTAGACTAATTCATTAGCCTCCCAAGTCAACCATCTCATTGCCTAGTGCAAGAATGCTTGCTTGCTTAATTTCTATAGAAGACTTTTTTAATACAGTGTTTTTCTGGCATGTATTTCTAGATAATTCAAATGGTTTAATTAGCAACATGTTCCATTGTCATTCAAGGTATAAAAGACTTTATTCTGTTGTTTCATAGTATGATACAAATAACTAGCAAGAGTAAACGATATCTTTTCCATAATTATGTTTATAATTATCTATATTTCCCCAGGGGAGAAGGGTAAGTGAACTTTAAAGTGTAGTACTAGAAGTGAGATGAGAGTGATGAGCCGGAAGGATGAGAGTGTAGTATCACAGAATATGAAGTAGCACAGTCTTTGAAGTTTAGGGATATAAAGATTTTTCCCTATTGCTATGCCTTGTTAATGTATTTATATAGGTCAGCAAAGCTTTAGTGATGTTGCTCTGCTCCCCAGACTCTTTTTTTGAGACACTTTATTTTGGGGTGCTGAGGAGGGAAGGGGTTCAGGAGGGGACCAGTGTTGCATGTCAGCTTGGCAGTTGTTGTATTCAGATGTGTTTGGGGAAAGCAAGTCCTGAAGTCACCCAGTAGTGCCTATTTATTTGGTTCCTTGTTTTGTTGTACTTCTGAAGCTGCTGTTAAAATCTGCTGAGATAAATGTTCTTTATTCCTTGACTCTTAATAAGCCTTGAAGGCATGAGACGAAGACATTTCTAATGGGAGTAACTGAATTTGGGATTTTTCAGTTTACAGCCTATTTCCACATTTCAGAGTCCTCTGGTCTTCAATGAGATCACTTTGTGTGTTAGGCAAAATTGACTAGCCAGTATTTTGACAGTGAAGATTTATGGAATTATTTGCTTTTCTGGAAAACTTGTGTTTTTTGCCCTTTCTTCACCTCTAGATGAACTCTATGCTATGTGTATAGCAAGTGGACACACTGGAGGAGATTCTAAGACCAGGGCGATGGAACAAGGTGAAATGGGAGTTTGGAAAGGCTGTAAGAATACTAAGTGACTTGAAATTCTAGTTCTGTCTGAAATACAAGGCCATTTTATCCCTGTCAGGTAAAACTCTTGTTGTCTATATGCAGGTTTAGTGTTTAACTCTTCTCTTAGGGCAGTACTTATCAGTCTCTCATGTCCCAGTGAATCCCAATACCAGGCACAGCACAAATGACAAACATGCAGTCGGGGAAAGCTGTTTGAGTTAGGAGTGGCTCTGAACGTTGACCCTTTGACTTTCTTTGCAAAGGCCCTTGAAGGCACGCATTTGTATGGAAGAGGATCAGTGTCAACACGCTTTTCCTCGTCCCACTGACTGTGAAATGCGGTAAGGGCTGTGCGTGCTGACTTTTGTCCACGGTTCCCATTTCTTTTATCTAGCAATTGGGGAGCCTTGTAGAGCAGGAGAGGGGTGCGACAAGGGGTGTCTTGTTGCCTCAGCCGTCTTCCATTGACCAAGCTAGCTCCGAAGGGCAATGCACAAGACCGAAAAGCCAGGGCTTTCCCTTGCATTGAGATGGAGGTGTATTGTTTTATCCTGACTTTGTATGCATTTCATCAGGCAGCCGGGTGATTCTGTGTGCTCATGGAGCTTTGAAAGCTTGACCTCTTACTGCTTGTGGAGTTTGGTTCAATCTTAAGTACTTTCTAGTAGCAAATTAGATTCTGTCAGGAATTCCACACTGACCTCAGCTTGCTTTTGCTTCTGCAATTTTAAGACCTACAACAGGATAATCCTTATATACCTGTTATGGGGATTTTTTTTTTTTTTTTTGAGCTAGTCATCTCCTTCCCATCGTTAATACTTCGAGCTCTTCTGTTCTCTTTTTCAAAGGAATTGACACTTTAGTCTATCCCTTCACCCACAGTTGTTACCTCCAGGTATGTAAAAACAGAATATCACTGATATATACATGTCTGTGAGCAATCCTGGATGCTTATGCTTTCTTAGCATTGTATGATTCTTTATACTATATCAGTAAGATTGGTATAGTATATATAATAAAAGCTCCTAAACTTTTGTGTTACTGCTCCTTCCTTGGTAATGGCCTTACTTGGTTGTTTTTTTATTGAAGGAGTGTTTTTGCAGCTGCTTAGTGTGCTTTGATGAGAAGAATGGGGAGCAGTGTTTATATTGAAACTGTCCGATTCCAATATAAAGAAAAAAATCAGTATTGGAACTGTTAATTATGTTCAGGATCTTTGATAGCTGTTACTCCAGTGTCAAAGCTCAGCTGATCCAAATTGCTTATGTCATCCAGAGGACTTACTTGGTTTGAGGGTTGACCTATTTTGTGGCTTCTAAAATGGAGCCACAGAATGGGGGTTGTATAGCTATTGGATGACTTCCCCTTTCTAAACTCTTAAAAAAAAAAAAAAAAAGTCTCAAAGCTATAGTTATTTCAACAAGAGATGTTTTGTTTCCTGCTTTGTGAATTACTGATCCAGACCTCTAACAGAATTGTGACTCCAGTCTAATTAGTTGCTAAAGTTAGCTGGCACTCGCAAGCACACAAGGGAAACAAGGAGCAGGACACAGGAAACAAAATGAAATGCATTACTCTCCTGGTGTCTGAAGTAACAGTATTAAAAATTTGAATTTCCAATGAGAATCTCAAATAGCAAGAGATCTAAAGCTCGGTCCAAGGGACAATGCATGGGACTGAAAAGAAAGTAATTGATTTCACGTGGTTTGTTGTAGAGTTGTCGTATTTGCTGACCTGCTGTCTGTTTGTAAAGTGGGAATAATGATAACAGCACCTTCAGTTACTTTTGAGAGTAGGAAGGTAAAAAACAGCCCTTCAGGGACTTGCCAGCTTCAGTGTCGGGTATGTTATAGGCTCTTCAGAGAGAAAAATGTTAAGAAGTAGCAGTGAAAAGGGCTTTTGGTGTCATCAATGAAGTGTCTGAGCTTTCCGACTGGTGACTTCTTTAGTGCTGTTACAGGCCCAACCTGTGGGGTTGGAATCAAAGGGCTGGGGAGGGTTTCACTGCAATAAACCGTTCCTTCTGGGTGTCTGTTCACTTTTTTTCTTCCCTCTCTTTGCTATCCCCTTACAAGCTACTGTTATTACCGGTATGCCCTAGTAGCTGCACTCTATTAAAGGCTGGTGCTGCCAAGAGAGAGGGAAACGGGATTCTCTCCTTTCCTAGGAGAGAAATTTCAGAGTTACAATCCATACTGTAACTCCAGAACAGAGGAGAATTTCTACACAGTCCACTTAATACCATTTTCACTTTTATTCTTGATGCATATCAAGGTGTGTGATGTGGCTGTGCTCAGTAAGTTTTCTGATGACGTTGTTACTTCTCCGCATTGGCGTGATTAGTCTCACTTTTCCACTTCTGCTCTAACTTGGAAGATGTGTCTGTATGTGTTATAAGAAATACTGACCACTCTTCTCGTTTGCACTGAACCTTGAGCCAAAAGTCAGTTAGCAATAAGCATCTGAGTATAAAGGCTAGCTTCAAATTATCTAATGCTTTAATCGTATGCTGCTGTAGGAAGTGGTATAGAATGTGACTTTTTTCTGTTCTAGAGAAAAGAGACTGAGATGTAAAAATATAGATTTGAGACTTCTTTTAGAATTTTTCTACTTGAATATTGACTGGGCTTAACATGGTAACAAACAGTCTAGCTTCAGTATAAGCTAAGTCCTGACTCCCTTCTCTGGATATGAAGAGCTTTAACTTTTTCTTAATGAAAGTGGTTACCACTTTGTTTTCTTGCCCTGAGTAGTACAGTGCTAGACCTGAAGTTTGACCAATGAGAGGCACAACAGGAATAGTTAAGTATTGGTGAGTTCATTAATAGACTTATTTCCATAACTATCACTACAAGTTTGCCTCAGGTTAAAAGCACTGGCTGTCTCAAACCAGTTTCAAATAGCTATTTGTCTGTATCACAAAACTGCCATTGAGTCTAACACAGAGGTTCATTGATGCAGAACCCCACATTTCTGAGTTATGAGCTTGTACTGAGATGAAGGACTGATGTCTGCCATGTGTGAACTTGGGTTTATAATCTTCTAATAATATAGCTATTCAGTTTTGCTTGTTCTGATGAACCTCTGTAATAGAAATCAGTGAATATCCAGTCTTGACTACCTTTTTTTCTGTCTAAAGCAGACTGGATAATTGAGAATATAAATGCTTCTGCTAAATGACTTCCTTCATTATTTAGAGGTGATAGAATGCTATAGTTCTTAAACCTCAGTGTGCAGCAGGGTTAAAAACTTTCAGGAATAAAAATCCGGAGAAAAATGATATGGAAATGAACGCTACCTTTGGGGAAGGGAGAAATGTGGGACTGAGAAAGGGAAGAAAGTAAAGGTCACGCTTCTGTTTTTCTCTTCTAGAATTCGTTTTTGCCTTTTCCTAACAAGGTAGGAGAAGGATATGCAGATCTCTCATCTGAGGGAGAACCAGAAAAGGTCAAATACTGCCTATCTCTCTGCTAGAATGTGACAGCTGTCCACTTGTACTTCTCAGTGTGTTACAGTAGATGAATTTTTTTTTAAAAAAAAAAAGGTCCAAGTGTTTCAACAACCTTAAAAATAAACAATAGCCCATTCTATATAAGCTAGTGTAAATAGAAAAGGCAAGCTAAAAGCATTAAATTTCATCAAAAACTAAATAGTTAAGATGCATATGGCTGTTATTCCTATGAAATGTGGCAAGGAAGTTGGATGGATACCATATATGTATAAATACTTTATATACATATAAATGCATGGATTGAAATGCCATATGAAACCTACTGATCTAGGCAACAGATCAAAGAAAGTAAGGTTCAGGCTGATCCTACTAAAGAAAACGGCTGACAGTCTGGTATTGCAGGTATTTCTCACTAGTTGATCATTACTGAGCTAGTGTTCGGGTCTGAGCTGTTGGTCTTTCTCTGAATATGAAAGCCTCCATCTTTTTCCCAAATCAAAACAGCAGAAGGTATAAAAGAAGTCTTGCCTTTGCCTCTTCCCTGGCTTTTTAACGCAGTTGCCTGGAGGGTTATAGGATGATGATCTCTACTGTTCTGTTCCTTCTTCAGCTCTGGGTGCGAAAGGAAAGGGAGATGTCATTTTACCTATTCTTCTAGTGGCTTTTTTTGGTTTTGTTCTTTTCCGATGAGGGAAATAAGTCTTTTGAAGCACCACAGCTTGCTTTATTTTGAGTTCTGTTTCTCCTTAGCTGACTTCCCCTGAGACTCTTCTAATTCTGTCTAGCAGTGGCAAAGCTTGTCATCAATGAGTGGTACCTTGTCTGTCCTTGTGTAGTCTCAACTGTTCTGTCTTCCAAGTGTTATTTAAAGCTGTCTTTTCTTTCTCTGACAAAAATAAATTACTTTTGGTTATCTATGTCAATTCTGTGCTATCGGATAGGAAAAAGGATCCTCCTGTTCTTGCTGTTACATCATCAGCCCAACTGTGGTTCCAATCATGAACTTTGTGCTGAGCAAATTTCACTCTTTAATGGGTTTCCACAAAGAGCTAACCAAAGGCAGATTATGAGGCCAAGAGGAATTTAACAGCTGGGTTTTTTTGTTTCTTTCTTTTTTTTGTTTAAACTAAAGAATCTCTTATAATGTGGATGTAAAACTTGATGACCCCAAAAACCTACAGTTTGCTGCTCAGTTCTGAAGTTGAGCTTGCAAGGTTCCTGCAGTGTCCTTAACGTTAAAGATGCACTAAAGGCAGTGGTGGTGGGTTTGGATCAACTGTTATCTCCAGCCTTTTCCATATAAACTGTTACTTCAGGTTAGTTCTGGTACCAAAGCTAAGGATTTTATTTCCTCAGAAATGCATTGCAAGTGGCTTAAGCTTTCTCAGATGGTACTTTATCCTTGGAGCAGGTGCTGTATGAACCTACAGTAGGTACTGTACAGCAGGTAGTACCTACCTGCTCCAGAATTCATGAACTTCTGAGCCCTTTCACCAGGTTTAAAAAAAAAAAAAGGTGTGTGGGGGGGTGTCAAATGAGGCTTTCCTCCTTTGTTTCAGACATAATGGCAACAGGTATTTTCTTTTTACCCAGGGCTGCTGGTCAGTCTGAAGCTATCAGTTTTGAAGGAAAAGCTCATGAAAGTAGTAAATGTTATGTTTTACATGTACAATTTTTTGTCTATATGGGCTGTACAGTTCAAGTCATATTGCACAATACATCAGTTTTATGGCTGAATAGACAAGAGCATGGTTTACGTGTGCTTTGAGTTTACCCTCTTGTATTTACATTCTGAGTTTACCCTCTTCTATTTACATTCTTGGGATACACTGGGAGCCAACTATTCAGCTCATTTGCCATTAGTCACCTACAACTGTTCTGTGAAAATCAGTGTTTTAGGAGTATCAACAGGATTTGAGGTCAGAGACAGCTGGTGATGTTCTGTGAGTGTTGTCTCACAAGAT
The DNA here is from genome assembly GCF_036370855.1 of Dromaius novaehollandiae. Lineage (NCBI taxonomy): Eukaryota > Metazoa > Chordata > Aves > Casuariiformes > Dromaiidae > Dromaius > Dromaius novaehollandiae. Next base: position 373,959 of record NW_026991474.1, read on the forward strand.
ATTATGCAGTGGGATAAGTTCAGAAGTGTTTCACCAGCTTTTTACATTTGGAGTTCATCAAAGATCCTTATATCTCTTCCTCATAGAAAAAATCTTGTGCAGGAGCTGCTGACATTGGGCTACACCAATCTAGATTATTACTTCAAAAAAGAATGAACAGATTACTGTACAACAAAGGACATTTTGTGATAGGATATATTCTTCAAACACAGTACTTTAGACTCCTGGTGTCATTGGTTCATGGCATGTCAAGGAACAAGGATGCTGCTCGAGTTTATCGGCCTGTAATGTTCTAAATGGGAAACAGTGAAATGTGAATTGTGTGTGTTCCCCTTCAGTTCTTTAACTCCAAAACATGGAATAAACATCCCCCAACATAGGACTGCATAAATGGATTACTCAAAGAGCAACAGATTTTATTACCAGTAAGCAGCTTCTGTTAGGTTTAAGACAAAAATAATATCCTTTTTCTTTTTTCCATTTTTTTTTTAACAAACAACTTTGTGTATTTATGGGGGAAAAAAAATCTGCCCAGCATGTGTATAACTGTTTCCTAGGTTTCTTTGTTACTATGTTTACAGAGAATAAATTGTGTTAGTTTTAATTAAGTGATACCTGTGGCAGGTAACTTAAAAGTGAGGAGGTTAATGGCTGATAAATCATAAGAAGTGTTGTGATATGTGAAACTCGCAGTTTCAAAGAGTTGAAAAAAAATTACGTTGTTTAGGAAGCTTTAAAGATAAATGGATCTATAACTTTTGCTATCTAACCTCTGCAGTCTCCGGCAATTTTACTGCTGTACTCTTGCTTACCTGTCGTAATTATACTTTTACAGTCCTGCAGAAGTGGAATCAGCTGGGATATTATTTATCAGTTCTGGGAGTGCCAATCCTTATAATTAAGGAAGGACAATATTGGGATGGAAGTGTAAGAAGTATCTTCTTAATTTGTCCTCTCTCCCTGCAAACACATGAGTTATTTCATGCACTAGTGTTATAGCATGGTTAAAATTACTCAAGCTATGTAAGGTCTAGCTCTTCTGTATGTTCATCTTCGTGTGACTTGTTAAAGTGCAGTGAATGCATATGAAGGTGACTGGCAGTGGCTCAAGGTATATCTCACTCTTGACCACAACAATTAGGGTAACAGTTTCTTTGTTCTTCAAACTATATTGAGGTCCAATTGAAAATTTTCTGCTTTTGTAGCTCTGGATTGACAGTATTGCTTTCCAAATTCATTACAGCTGCACATACTAGCAAATTAGTGTATGGACAGCAGGCACCCATTTTTTGTAGCTATATGTAAAACTAAAACAACTGCTAAAATAAAATGTTTGCAGGTAGCATGCTGATTGCTGTAAGGCTATTGTAAGGTGTTTTTAAACAAATTTGTACCTCCTGTCAAACAAGACCCTAAAAGACCTAAAAGTCTTGTATGCAGCTAGCTAAGCAGATGATTAGAACTGAGTTAAAAAGTGGGCTTTAAAAAATTTCCTTTGTCAAAGTCCTGCCCAAATAAAGAAATTGGAAAGGACTGTAAGCTCTGGCAGGTTAAAGGAATAGAAAATGGAATAAGGTGAGCTGAAGCCTGAAAAACTACCAAATTTTCTTTTCAAATCTATCAGTCAAAGGAATCCTGCCAGTCTGCAAAGTCAGCAGATGATCAAGTTACAAAAGAATTCTTCAAATAAGGCCATGGCAGAAAAATTGAGTTTAACTTTTTTAACCTGTTTTCATCTTGGAGGACCTTCAGGAGGTTCCTATATTGCAACTCTTCTTTATGGGGAATTCATCAAAAACTTTGTCTCAAATCAGAGTGTCAGTAGAAGAGACTATGAAGTTGACAAAAATTAACAAAATAAATTTCCAGGAACAGATGGTGAAACGATTCATAAAAGAAGCAATTAGTTAGAGTAAGATTCTTTAGCCTGGGAAAGAGTACCCTTAGGGAGAGGTTGTTGTAGAAGTCTGTGAAGTCTTCAGTGGCAGTGGCCATACAGAGTGATTATTTGCCAGATCTCATAAACATAGAAGTAGGTGGCAACAGTGAAACGAACACAGGGTGGATTCAAAATAAACAAGAGGAAACACTACTTAGCTCAATATGCAGTAAGCTGTGGAAAAGAATTGCATGTGGATAAAGTTTAGACAAATTCATGGAGGAAAAAAAATCTGTCCTGAGCCTTTCCAGGTAAGAGGCCCGGACTGCAAACTGGTGAGATTTGAGTGCCTTGCTAGGTAAGCATCACCATGCAAATACCCTTTTCTTGTGTTCTTCTCTAGTATTCGCTGTTGGAGATGAGACACTGGCCTCAACAGATGCCACTTTAAAACATTGACAGTTGTACAAATAACTAATCTTTGGGTGTTACTTTACCAAGAACCAAAATGTCAACCAGCGATGTCAATATGGCACCTCTTCCTCCCCTTTCCCCTCACCCGAAGGAGTGCAGTGTTTCGTATAAATTTGATTATTGCTTTAGGCTCTCTGCCTTTTCTCTCTACGTTCTTTGCAAACCAGAGATGCTACTTGTCTGATTTGTTAGAAAGAATATTTGATAGCTCTGTTTTAAGACAAAAAGTTTATTTAAGACTATTGCCCTACAAATCTCTGAGACACGGTCGCAGCGAGGACAGTGGCTAGCTCTGTATGTGCACCAGGCTTCCCAAGTCTGAATGACTGAGGGCAGCGGGTGATCACTGGCCCTAATGATCCTTTGCTAACGAACGAGCCCTATGAAGGCAGGACAGGGTACTTGAGGCTTTACTGAAATAAGCCCAGTGGGACTGCTTCCCTGATCCCACTTCTCTCCTGTGGGATTGGGAGAGAGCCCGTGTGAGTGTATACATATGCCAGCAGCTCTAAGATCAATCATCATTGCTGTGGGGGGAAACGGTTTGATGCAGCTGTAGTTCAAATTTTATTGGTCTTTTCTGAAACTTCAGTACGTCTCCCTCTTTGGTGGTTCTGCTTCAAGGCCCTCTGGACTGTACTGAGCCCGGGCAGGGGAGTCTCCCTTGGGAGGGCTGCAGGGCTGGAGGCAGAGCAGCAGGAACTGAGCACTAGGAGCTGGCTCTCAGAGACCTCGACTCCCTGCCCTTCTCTTGTGGTGTGGTTAGTCTGTATTGTTAATTTTGTTCTTTCAAAAGAATAAAAGCTATGACAAGCATTACTTGTTTAAGTACAGCTGCTTCAGATGGAAATGTTTATGGGCAAGCTGGAGTTTTATAAAATTCAGGCAGTTCCTTGCAAAGGCCATTTAAATTGACTTGGAAAAGAGGTCAGATGCTGGCACCACTTCAGCTGTTCATATAGATACCTCTTCGCCATTTGATGTAGACCCTCCCAAGGCAACAAGCTCATTTTTGTTTCCCCTAGTCTTTAGGTTTGTCTTTCTTATATACATATGTGTGTATATATATGCATGTGTATATACACATATAATTATATACATGTTTTTTTGTCTTAGGGTCAGCTTTATGGTGAAAATCTTATGAAACTTCCTAAATGTTTGATTTGATACACTATTGATAGGGGAAGTGCTTGAAACACTGAAAATAGGAGTCTTTGGGAATACAAATGCTAATTTTCTCACTTCAGCCTGAGTGACTAAAGTAGTCAGAGATCACAAGAAACCTAAACATAGTAAGAAGGTGGTGTAGGCAACATTCAGTCATAGCAAATCTGCTGCATGCTCTTTCCTACTGCATTTAGATTTTGCTTGGTTCATTTCTCTTTATGTTGTTGTAGCACTGCTTTTTAGATGATTGTATCTGTAAAAGCTTACTTGTATTGTGGGATGTAAACCGATTGCTCGACATTCACCTGTGAGCAGGTTAAGCCTTCTAAGCTTTCGCTTAGGTTTTAGGCCAATAAAGGGGCAATTTGAGAGTGGGAATACATGCACGTTTCGGCTGTGAGTAGATTATTTGAGAATATCTGACCTGTAGTTGCATTTCTTTCCCCATTTTTTAAAAAGAAGTCTTTTGGGGAAGAACTTTGCAATGCTGTTCCGGACTTCTCAACTTTTGCGGGCACAACAAGGAACAACTGTATTTAGAAGGGGCAAAATGAAAGTATGGCATCAGTTTAAAATGATATTTTTCCAGCATTTGCTGGTAATTCAGGAGCTAGAGTATACTTTCTGTGAATAGTCTACAATAGTTTAGCACTTTTATCCTGCAGAATAATTAATCTAATGTCTGAAGGGCCAAATGAATTAAAAAGCTGATATTTAATGCAGCACTTTCCAGTATTTACAGTTTGCTTATGCAGAAAAGCATTTGGTCCCTTTGTAATGAAGGAAAGTATTAAAAAACTAATAGGCCTATTTCCATTTCATTTTGTTGCTGAAGAACATTACTGTCTGACTTCATTTGGCTTAAAAATAGCACATTTTAGAATGAGTCATGAGTCAGTGAAAAGAGACATAGGTAAATATTAAACTTATTTTCTTAATAGTAATTTTTCTTGGGCATTAGCTTGAATTTGTTTATAAAATTTAGAGTTTATAACAATTCTGAAGCTTTCATTTGTGGAACCTTTAAATGCTTTGAATTTTGAAAGGGTGGATATATCTGCAAATGTCCAGCAATCAAAAAAAAAAAAAAAAAAAGAATGGTGCAAGTTCAAATAAGGGTTAGATATGAATGTCAAAACAGAGTTGTCATATCCTATTCCTGTATCTTTTAGTAAGAAATATTTTACAGTGAGTATTAATTCTATTATGCTCACTTTTTCAATTCTTTTGGAAGACTGAAATTTCCAAACTCAGTGGAATCTTGATACAAAATGTAAATGGCCATTATTCATAATTGCAATATGTGAAATGCTTATGCAGTCACTATTCAAAAGCTCTTTTGTCAGCTTTTTCTCTTTTTCTGTATTGTTTATCTGTAAATACGAGTTCCTATAGAAGCTTGCTTCTGCCAAGCAGTAATACAACAGAGCCTCTGTCACACTCTGTGTGTAGGCACTGGAGCTTTTACTGCTTCTCCTCATCTTTTGATTTACAGATTTGAAAACCAGAGAGGATCCTTATTGTTCCCTGATTTTACTTCTGTAGTGTTCAGTGGTCATAAAATGGCATGAAGTAAGCCAAATAACTTGCCTGGAACTAATACAAGCCTATTTGAATATATTGCTCTCATGATATAATGTTCTAATGTGATGGTAGAAACGGTCCTCTCCCTTGGTAAGTTCTTCCAGTACTTAGCCTAAAAGTTTTAAAAATCAGTAGTATCTCTATCTTTTTGAATTCTTTATCTGGTTTTGGTTGGTTGTGTTGTTCTGTTTTTGTGGGGTTTTTTTTGAACTTCTGAGTTTTGTTATGCCTTTTTGTGTTGAAAAACACTCAATTTTAGAAGTTATCTTAATTTGGAGCTACTTGTATGATTATCACTTTCAAATTTTTCTCTCAAATATATCGAGCTCCCATAGCCTGTTGCTGAAAGGGATATTTTGAGGACCTCAAATCATGCTTGTGGTTTTTCTTGGAACATCTTTCCTCTGTGTTGTTCGTGCTGGTTTGGGGGGGGGGGGGGGGGCTGTCTTTTTTCTTGCTGTATTTGCGAACATTAGGCTAACCTTGTCATCGAGTGGATGTATGTCTCTACCACCAAATCTGGAAATCCTGTTTTCTAGCATGACTTCCTCCCTTTCCCTGCACCCTTTTCAAAGTTGATACTGTAGTGCCTGCCAGCACAGCCTATGTTTTTTCTTACTAGAATTAGTCTTTGACTTAAAAGTTTTTTAGGAACTGTGAAGAGAGTCTTTCTTGAAACCTATAGTATTTATTGGCTTCTGGAAATATAGCATGCTTATGCTATAATGCAATAGTTCTTGTAATTCATAAATCATTCTCCTTGGCTAGATTAAAAAAAAAAAAAGTTTTTCCCAGAAAATAAGAAGAATTAAAAAAAAAAAAAGCAAGAGGGGAAAAAAAACTTCAGTGGAAAAATTTTTAAGTAAGAAAATTCTTAAGACTTCCAAAGTAGTGCCAGCTTTCACTTGTCTTCCAAGAGAAGGAAAGTTGGTTGCTGCTCTTTCCTGTTCATTTTCTACACTACTTATAAAACACAATGAAAACTTAGGTTAAGCATGAGATTGTTTTCGCTGAGAGCAGTCTGTTTTAGTGAGACCTGAACATCTTATACTTGTGACTTTGCTTTATTTACTGCGTGTAGGATCTTGCTCTCCTTTCTCAGAAAGTCAGATCATCATCTTAGGCCTAAACTAGTAGTAATAGCTGCAGATCTGGTGCATAAACTTGAGGAACGCCCCACCTAGTGGATAGCCACGAACTCATTCTCTCATTGTTCGGGCTCGGATGGGAAGCTAAGATTAAGCTGAAAAAGCTGTTCTTTACCTGTTGGATACCTTAATAAGAGCAAATGCAAAGGGGGATACTGTGATGTCAACACCACCATATGTCAAAGCTGCGTAGCTGTTCCTTTTAAAGCTTTTTATAACCAGTATGTCTGATAAATTGAAGTCTCTCAGCCTCCTGTTAAACTTCCCTATTTCTGTTCCCTCCTGTAGTTATGAAGTAGGTTCTTTGAAGTTAGTGTAACTTGAAGGGACAGAAGAGCTGCAAACATGGCTGCAAATCCCATGTAAAAATGTACCTGTGAAAATTTGTGTTAAATGTGATACGTATGGATAAAATAAGACTGAACAGCAAGCAGTAGGTTTTTTAAGGTCTTATTAATGTGCTTATCTGTAGCAAAATAAGCACAATTTTAGATATAACATGCACCCTATCTTCTCATTTGGAGTATAAAGGAAAGATCCCTAGAGATACATAGATAGCCCTGGTTAAACTAGGGAAGCAAAATACATTGGGATGCTGTAAATCCAGATGTCCCTTGGTGTGACACCATTTTCTTTTTCTGACTGAGAATTAAAAATTTCTAGACCCAGATGGTTGGACATCTTATTACTTGATTGGCATGAAATATCAAAGTACCCAGATACGTGTTTTGACTTGGGAAACTCATTCTAAGCTATGGTAACCGAAATAGCCATCTTCAAAACTGGATTTTCTGGATGTCAGAAGAAGGAGATATCTCAACCCAAGAACTTTCTATGCTAGAAAAAAAATCCCTTCTTTCTTCATTATAAGAAGACTGGCGTATCCCTTGTACAGAGAGAGATGTGGTGAACTTTAAAGCAGGACAGCAAAAGGGAGTGGAAGTCAGTCTTGTTGCATCTAAAAGACACTTCCTCATGCTCTTAAAGACAGACTAGGGGTACAAGTTTTACCCCACTGTGAACAGAAATTGTGAAGAAGAGGGATGAGATAATGTCATGTTGGCCTTGCTAGTGCTGCTCCCTGTAATGTCCCCATCCATCTTCATATGGATGAAGAAAATTTGCCAAAAGAGAAGATTAACCAGTGCTCCCATCTTTGTTTTCTTTGTTCCCTCAGAGTAGTGTTGCTTATCTTTCTGTCCTGCTTTTGGAGTTGGTATTTGAGTTGTAGATAATGAGATTATAACCAAATATACTTTATCTTCCTCACTGAAAGAAGTCTAGATAATCTCTTATTTAATCTTTTGCATTATGTATCTAGAATAGACACTACACTCTGTAAATGAAATCAGATCCTGAGGAATTGCACATCTTTTGGAGAGACTTAAACATACAGGTAATGTCCAAGTGATAAGATATCAAAAGTGGTGCCTACAGAAGTCTGTGAAATTCCACTTTTGAATTGAGCAAAAAGAGGAGGCAGGAACAAGAAACTTCCACCCGTAGTTTAGTTTTCTGGCCTTTCCAGAAGTATTTTGTGTGCTAAATGCCAAGATGGGAAAACAGAACTGTTTCAAGAAAGTTGAAGATTTGGAGTAAGCTGTATTATTCTTATTTCAGGGCTCAGATATAGCCTGTCAGTTGATGTGAGTTATTAATGTCGTAATACTTGGCATGTCCTTATCTGTTTCTGAAGGCTGAGTTTTAGGTGGTGGTGGTGGTAGTGTTGCGGGGAGTTGTTAAGGATGAATTAATAGATTCTTTTTTTTCCTCCTCCTAGCTGTTATTCTGCCTTTGTAAACCTTAACATTTCTGTAAATAGAATTCTCTCCTGAATAAATGCAGGTGCAGGATTTGTTGATAGAGCACAAATGTAAAGTGTCGTCTGCTTTTGCCATATGATGTAAGAGCATGAGAGCAATATGTTACCAAACTTCACTGGTGATATTTTTAAAGGTATCAGCTACATAGTGGTTGTTGGAGTATAAAAGGAAATTTTCCTAATAAAGAAATATCCATTTCTGAAGTTGGTGGTAGTAGTATGGAGAGGCTGAAATGGGTTATTCTAAGGTGTCCCAACAAAATATGGTCTTGGTTCATCTGGTATGCTGACATTGCTCACTCTGTATAGTGGAAGTGCATTTTAGTGAGTTTCAGGACATACTACTGAAATTATTAAATTTAAATATCCAAATATGTGCCTTATGGATTTTTTCCTCCAATTCTTAGAGGTATAATTAATTCTTTTTTTAATAAAGCCATTTTGTAGAACAGATGCCATGTGTTACAGATCATATAAAATACATGGAATAACTCACTAATATTTTACTGAGTATATTAAATTACTGCAGTATAATGTCCCATTTGTACAAAATTCAAGTAAAACTGTATTAAAATTTAAAGCATTTGGCTTTGTATTTCCTTGTTCTTTTTTGGCTTTATGTTCAGCTTTGTGTTGTTTTGTCTATCAAGAAATGTAAAATGACTTTATTCCCTGAAACAGTTTGATATCAAAGAGAAACAGAGTCTATCTAATATCAAAGTAAAGGAATAAGTTGTACACTTCCCTTTGCAGACTGTTTCATAAAGTTTTGAACAGTGAAAAAGAAAAAAAGTTAAGAAAAAAAGATCTTCCTAAGCTCTTGGTGGAGGGAGGGGGGGAATTTTAGTTTAAATTTATTCTACAATATAATAAAATATGCATCTAGAATCTCGGGCAATTACTAGTCTTCAGTCTTGAGCAGCCTTAGAAGGTATCAGTTTATACCTAGTTAGTTCTACAGCAACTTGCCTTGTACAAACTCCGAGATCACTATCCACTAAACTTCTGTTAACAGGGGCTGTATATTTTTGTGAGTAGTTCTGTTAGTCCAGAGTAGAGTTCATTTTCCTGCAGCTGAAATAGTTATGAATGGGGTAGCAATGAATTAAGTCTAAAGAAATAACCCTCTTCCCATCATCTTGTTAGAGTTTTCTGTTATTCAGGCTTCATGTTTTCATATCCTTGTGCCAATATAGTCCTTTTTCGTCTTGCAACAAAGTCTCGCCAATCTTTCAATAGTGTATATGTGTGCGTGGTTCATTAGGGCTACTGGTACTAAGTTTATTACAGTAGCTTATGTAGTAAAATAGAAGAAAGAGTAAATCTTACTAGTCTTACTGTATTTCGTCTGCTAGATCAAAATATAAATCGTAACAATTTCTGCCAGAGTTCTTCTGAGATTCTCGACAGAACAAAAAAGTCTTCGGTTACCTTTTCTGCTTAATAGTGAAGTTGTAAAATGGTGAAGAGCTTGAGGCTATTTTTTTGAAAAGCAATAATTTCAAGTTTTGATCTTTTTTTTCAGGTCAGATTACATAGTGTTTTTTTTTTCTTTTCTTTTGTTCTAACCTTTCTCTTAATCTTGAAGTCCCAAAGCAGAACTAAAATCCTATTTTGTTCATCCTATTCTGTTTAATTTAAACTACCTTTCCAATGAACTGTTACTTGGTAAGTTTATAATGTGAGCTATGTCCCTTGCGCTCTTGGGGTTTTAGAGAGCGAGAGAGTGCGTGAGAGAGTTGGTAAAAATATTGAATGTCTCTTTTAAACTTTATGCAGGCACACGTCTATTCTTTGGGTGCAACCTTGAAAGCAGCAGTTGAATACGTAGTAGAACCTGAGACAGAATCAGAGTTTGGACAAGATCTGCACGCTCTCCTCGAACAAATGCAAGAAGAGAATCCTGAAGATAGGCCAGATATTGAGGTAAAACAGCCCTCCATAATTTTAAGTGTTTTCTTTTACAGAAATGACAAAGTTTGTGGATGTGTGCTCATTAGTAGAGAAGGATGCTCTATATATGTAACCTGCTCCAATTTTGGACCAGGACTGAAGTTTTCCCTCACTCAGCAGAAACTCCTGTGACTTCCTAATCTAATGGCAATGCAACCTGAAAAGCAGATGTAAATATTTTATGGTAATTCAGTCTTTAAGAAGATTGTGTAAATATTCTTGTGGATCTGATTTGTTTCATTAGCCAATTCTTCCTGTTTAATATTTAGGAGAGGGAGAAAAAGGAGAGGGAGGAAGAGGGGGAGACATTAGAAGTAAGCACAGAAGGCATTATGCCATGAAAAAAAAAACGTCTAGTGGCTCAAATGATGCTTAGATTGCATTCAAGAAGGGGATGGGAGGAGCCATGCTCCAGGATCCCACTACTCCTTGGCATGCTCAAGGCACTATTATTAACTAGTTCTTCTGTAAATGTATAAAACTTGAGTAATGCTTGATTAGATCTCTTAATTATTTTTGTGTTTTACTCCATTTAGCCTCTTATTTTGCCTACCATTTTTAAAAGTATTTGAAGATAGGTAGATTTTGAAAAGCGATATATTGAAGGAACTTGCATTCTGAATGTTGATCACCATAGTCTGTGTTATTCAACATGGGTGTGTGAAAGTACATCACTGTAATATTACAGGCTTTTAGACTATAGCTGGAGAATAACAGTTGTCCAAATGCGACTTTTTTGGCCTCAGTACTACTACTTCTACTTCAGAATAGTGGTATCTTAATCCTTTCTTCCTTTTCTTTTTTTTCCCCCTTCTGAGCTGACAGTATATATTATAAATGGTCTAGCATCTGCAATCAGTGCTTTGCAGAAAGAATCTGTTCATTCTTCTTTTGCAGCACTCATTTGCTATAAAGCAAATGGAAATAATTTTGGTTCCCTAGCTGAAGATCACCTAGACTGGGCACCATTCCCGGCATGGAGCCTGCATGATCAGCTCTTGTATTTCTCATCATGCCCTTTCCAGCATAGTCAGGAAAGGGATTGTGTAGCGCCTCTTACTATCTTCAGTTAGTTTGCAGTTCCTGAAAGTTATTCCTGACTGCTCACATCAGCCCAGAAATGGTGTGGGTCAAAACTGGATGGGGGTAGCATATAAATGTTGCTTTATGATTATCTGTTCTTTTTGCCTGCCTTTTCTTTCAGGTGCTTTCTTGGAGGTGTGTGTGTGTGTGTGTGGGGGTGCCTATGGAGGAAAAACACACAGAGCTTTGCAAGCGTTTCACTAGAACTTTGCAAGTGTTTTGCAGGCTCCATCACAGCTGGATCCCTTTTTCCTGTCTTTGCTCAGTCTGATATGTGAACCAGCAGAGCCATTTTCTTTCTTCCACTCACAATAGCAGAAGAATGGTTGAGTGGCTTTAATGGGGACATAAGAGCAGCTTCTCAGAGCTGCGTGAGGTCTTGTCAGTGTTTGCCTAGGAACAGTCGCCAAGGAAGCAGTGGGATGCATCTGGAAAGAGAGCCCTCTTCTACTTCCTGCCCATCCTGACAGTTTTTAAATGTATGAGTGTCTGTAGCTAACACTCAGTTGACACCAGTGCTTATCAGATGATGCCCAGGCTACAGATTAGAGATGCTCATATACTGTTTCTTGTGACCTGGTAATTCTGTTTTCCAGAATTTGCTTTTATTGTGATATTGGCAATAAAAATATTCATCATACTGCCTATGTCACTGGATTAAAGTGAATCGCTGTCTGTTTAAAACATAATCCACGCTCTAGCTTTTTACATTTCCAGTACACTATTTATTAAGGATAATATTTAAGATGATTAATTTTCATTGGTTGTTCTTAGTATTTCCTAACTGCAGGCTAGAACTTGAACTGAATTAATTTCATGACAGCCCGTGGTAAAAATAAGAAAAGAATTCAGCTACATAATAGAAATAGTACAGTGAACAGTGCAAGAGACGTTTAATGTAGCATCTTATTTATAAATTCAGCTGTATTGTGTGAGTGAACATGATTCAGTTTAGTCAAAATTCATAACTTTATTCAGCATTAAATAAGTATTTAACACTAATTTTCTCTAGAGCATTTTGTCATTATGTGAAGAAAAACTGAAGATTGCTTCGCCAAGTAATATTTGTCGAAGTCTATCTGCTGTTGGAAGAAGGGTTCTTTCAATTGAATCATTTGGTGCTTCTCAAAGTAAGCTTAAAATGTATTTACTTTAGAATTTTTAGACCTTCTGAAATATCTAATGATTTTTAAAATGCTATGTTTGTGTACTCTCCTGTCAGAGGGTATTTTATGGATATCCAAAAGTCATTAAATATTTGTGGGTTTGGGTTGGGGGGGAGGAGCAGACAACACAAAACTCTCAATGAACATAATATATTTTGAATAAACTTTTAACTTATTTTGGCTCTCTGTATAGTGTGTCCTTTATGATTAAAAGTAGTCCACTCACTCTTTGTAACATAAGGAAGATACTTAGTAGTGACAGAAAAAGAGCTATAGAGACTTGCTAGGAAAGAGGAGAAGGTTTTAATATATTCTTAATATAAGCATCTGTTTTTTGCATCTAGATGGCTGTGATAACATGTGGAAGGGAAGAGTGTGTCAAAGAAGTTTGGGATCTAAATTATACTCAGATGAGAAAAACAACATAGCAGGTGATTCCTCTGCAGTGGAAGATGTGCCAGCTACCTGTCACAAGGACTCTTCAGCAGTTACTATGGTGAGTGGCAGAGAAAGTGGATTAGCGGAAATGCAAATTGATCTGGATAATGACAAAGCTCAACATTCTCAACTTGCAACTCAAGTTAAAAAGAGCAAAGAGGAGGATAAACATGCAGTATATAATGACAGTTTTGCTAGTGTTGCTTTGGATATAAAATCATGCGTTATTGACATGGAGAGAGATGGCATTTTTAAGAAAGGCTGTCTGAGAAAAATTAAAACCTTTCCAAAGCTACCACTTGAAGCTTCAGATACAAACCCCTTTTTTACATCTGTAACCAACAGTGGACTGCTAGCTAGGAAAAATCACTTGCTTACACAAGAACCACTACCTCTAGACAATAATAATGAGGTTGCTTTTTCAAAGGGAAATCTTAATTCATTTGCTATTAGTAATCCACCAAGAGCAGAACCAAAGAATCACCAGGTTAATGATCTTCATTTAGAAGCTCCTTGTGTGTGTACGCAGGTGTCTGGCATGAACCTAGAAGAGCACATGTCACTTATTAATGGTAAAAATACAGGTTTTCTTTCATCTGATCACAAAGAAGACTGTTCTGATGCTACCTCTGAAATGCCAAATATGGCTGGTATGCTAAAAAGCCCTAATCAATCAATTGCTGGAACAAAAATGCTAGACAATTACATGGCACTGGAAGACTGTACTGAAACTTCTCATGGGCCAAATGAAAATTCTTTAATACATTTTAACAAGATGGATGCAGTGTTAACAACAAAACCCAGTGGGAACAGATATGGATCAAACCTAATTAGTTCTCCAGAATTAAACAACGGTGTGATGAGCGCAAACAATAATGAAGATAATCTTTGTGGAGGCAGAGGGTCAGAAATCAAAAGTAATGAGCAGGTAGTAAAAATAAAGTCTTCATTATATAGTTGCTGTAGTCACTTATGTGGAGAGGAAATGACTTGAATACTGTGTGATTGCTTCCCCTGCCCCCAGCAAGTTAGTGTGCTGCAGAACAGAATTCTGCTAGTCTGCACGCTTTCGCGTTCACATTGGAAATGTGGTGACCCTTTTTTCTCTTCAAAGGTAAAATGCTACAGTGAAATTTCTCCTATTGCAAAATCAACATTCATTTTAATTTTTTAACAAAGTGTACGGGAGCTCACTCACTAGTGTGTTAGTGCAGCATAATTAATAGTTAATTACATTTGTAAGAATACATTACCAAAGCATATGTAGATTTTTGAGTCTCTATGTTGCTGTCAGTACATGAAGTTCAGTACTTTGCAGTAGGCCTCCCAGGTGCTTATGAAAATTGTAGAGTTCCTGGGTGTAAACTTGACCTTGTTGAAATCAATGGCAGTATCCCATCTGCTTCAGGAGGGGAAAAGATTCCACTTTTTTTAATCTACATATGCATTTAGGATTTTGAGAATTGTACATATGCTGTATTTATCCTGTGTTCTTAAATTACTGCTTCTGTGTGTGCTATGTATATTTCATGATCAAATTCAAATATGTGCACAATATGATGGATATGTCTCAAGCATTTCATCTCTATAAATAGCCAAATAAGAAGAGGGAAAGTTGACTACCTTTTTTTTTGTCTACTAGAATTCAGTGATAGGTAGTGTAGTGTGGTCTCTTCTCTGCTCAGATTACAGATTCTCAGGGTGGACAAATTTGGTCTCTCACTAGATGGTTTTCTCTTGTGCCACACTTGAAGAGATGTAAACAATCCATGTAATAGGAGAACTGCTGGCTGAAAATGCAGGACGGTTGATGCTTCTCTAGCTGTGCTGTGCCTTGGAAAGAATGAGCAGCACAAGCATCCAGTGCGCACTTCATTTCCAGAAATGATGGTGAAGACTTTTCCTCAGCTGTCTCTACTGACAGCTCTGCCTGTTCTCCTTGCCTAACAGCTTGTCTTTCAGTCATCCAATGCAGTGGCCTCTAGGGTTATTTTCAGTCTGTATCCTTCCCTGTTTTCACCCTGCTCTGACACCTCCACTGGAGCAGTAATCAATGACAGTCAACTGAGTAAGGAGCCTGTGATTCATTATAGCTGAGAAATGGATGCCACATTAAAGAGACTGTTCTTACTGCCTTTTTCTCTTTCCCTCTCTTCTCCTCTAAATATCATGCGTGCTTATAAAATTCATAATGCAGGAGGATAGTAAATATGGATACATACCTCATGGCATGGTTTTGTTCTCTCAGGGAGTTACTCATTGAATGCATATTTATTTCTTTATTTAGTTTTTAAATCCTGTAGGTTTCTTCTTCAGACTCTAGGAAAAGATCCTTTTATTGTAAGCATTTTTTTCCTTTTTCCTCTCTCTCCTGCTCTGGACTATGCAACCCTACATACTTCAGAAGGGAGTGAAAGGGGATCATGAGCTCCAAAATCATTCCAAAATTGTCTACTTCTGCTACGTCATTTGTTCCTCTGGACTTCCATGAACCTGCTTTATTTTGTAGATGTGCTTGTATTTCTAACAAGGATCGTGGCATTTTCAGCCATTGATTTCTTGTGAGGAAGCTTGTTATGTCTTAGTATTCAAGTGACAGAAACAGCTCTATCTGCAGTCTTTCATCTGTGTTATGCCATGAATCTCCTTTCCTGGAAGGATATTTTATATTTTTATGCAGAAGTGTATAAACCTAAAATTAATTGCATTCAAGTTGTCAGGGAGAGGGTGACTGAAATAATTCTAGCTATCGGATGACTATAAAGCCATGCAGCTGCTTTTTTTTCCTCCAAGGAATATAGACACTATACTTCAGCATCACTTGTCTGAACATGGAAGTGGACTTACTTCAGGCTCTGTTAACTGGAGAAGTATGTGGGATAAATAAGCTGCCACCACTTAAGAACATGAATTGAGTGCATTGAGAAGGAGTACTGCTTTAGGAAAAAGTCTATTGAATTAAGACCTATATTCTGTCCTCACTGGACCACCAGGACCAGGTTTTAAGTCTGTCTGGGTACATGAGGATGCTTTCAAGAAATTAAGCTTTCTCAGAATTACGGCTTCCCAAATTTCTCCCAAGATTTAAAAGCCATAGGGACTGTTCTGGTTGCTTTTCCAGCAAAAGCAGTTGAAATTGGCATACAGAACATATGTTTTCAGATTAGTCTGCCATTCTTCTGAATGTTAAAATGCTTCTTTTCTTCAGACATTTTATCATCAATTTAAAACAAAATGATCTACAGCCTGCACAGAACTTCATTCTTCCAGACAGGTAGGCTCTAATCGAAGTGAGGTTATCCTGCTTCTGCCTAGTCTGTTGGCCGATCACAGTGAATTAAGAAAAGGTAACTGCTGTTCCAGCTATCTGAAAAGCAGAGTAGCAAATGTGGTCTGAAATGAAGACAGCAGGGCAGCTGATGTCCAAGAAACCAGAGGCTTATAAAGCTATGTTTTCAGTAGAAAAAAGGTTTTATAGACTCATGCTCTATTTTCTTTTTTTAGTAATCCCAGCAAATATTCAGGTCCTGCCACATAAAAATATTATGCTCTTTAGAAGCTGTTAAAATCCTATGTCTCAAGTAATCTAGGAGATTTTTTTTTTTTCCCCTAACTTGGGTAGAGAAAGAAAAGCATTTAGGTATATCAGCTTCTGTGAGCAAGACCTTTAGCTTTCTTACCAAACAAAATGACTGTCTGTTCCCTGAAATGCAGAGCTTCTAGCCTGCAAATCTATATTGTTCGTTTGTTTTCCGGAGGAGATGCTAAGGGAGAGTCATTCATTTTCAATAGTTGCTGAATGGTATGGAGGGCTCTCTTGTGAGCCTTCTCCTTAGTGAAAGGGTTGGGGTTTTCTATTGTATTTTTTTTTATTTTTAGAAGCTTTTCAACTCTCTCCTTCTCCTCTGGAAGCCAGATTTTATTCCTCAGGTTTCTGAAACAGCTGTTTCTGCCTCTGTCTTACGTCCTGACAATTGCAAAAATAAACCCATACGGTGCTATCCTTTGGTTCCAAATTTTACACCTGATTTCTGCTTACCCTTTCAAGTTCCCTTTCATTTCTGAATGCCACAGTTTTAACAAATACCTAAAAATGTTTGAATTTAAGAAACTAATAATTGAGTCTGCTCACTTGCTGCAAAGGGACAAAATGAGTGTGGAGCCCTAAGAATGTATTTTCCATCCTCTGGGCTAAATGGATAACACCTCATAAGATTTACAGTGCTGCTCTTGTATCAGTTTTCTGTAATATATAAGCATGATTACTGCAAACAGAGCTTTTAGACTAGTATCTCTAGCATCTCTTTTAAGTATTTCTTGTTATTTAGAGTGCAATACAAGTCCCATCGGCTGAAGATCAACCTTGTCTACTCTGGAGAATAGATGGTTTTTCTTACCTGTCAATAGTACTTCTCCAGTGGACAATATTTTTCTAATATCCCAAAACTGCTTCTTAACGTTGTGTGCTTTACTGCTAGTAGGCATTACTAAAAATACTTGCTTGCTGTGTCTTGCTACTGCAATGTATCTTGTGAGGGTTTTCTTAGCATTTTTATAGTTTTGCATGCCATAAATAAGTATTTTTCACTTCAAGTTTGAGTGGAGATCCTTTATTTCTCTAACCAATTGCATTCTAATCAGGTGTGTCCCATCTCTAATGCTTTTAAATGTTTCTCTGTGATTCAGATGCTGTGGCTTTCACATGGGAAGGGTTAACAGGATCCTGGCATACGCACATTTGTTTCATGTTGATCATTCATACCCAGTCAAGCATAAGAGAGGTGAAAACCCATGTAGCCAAACAATGACACTTGAACACTGGGGAAATACTTGCAGGAAAGAAAAGTTGTCTATTCCCAGAATAGTACTCCTTAAGTAAAGAATAATGAAAGTCTTTGTTTGCTTTGGCTGTTTAAAATATCCCAGCATCATGTTCATGAAATCTTTAACTGTTGGCATTGTTTGGATACTTTGCTAAAATTATGGTTGTACAGTTCTGGTATCAGCCATGAAAAAGAAGACCTGATAAATGCTTTTACTAACACTGAAGGAAAAAATCATTTTCTCAACAAGTGAGGTTTAAATATAATCTTTTTGGCATAAAGCGAAATGTCACCATTATGTAGTTATAGGCATTAATCAGCCATGTGACTTTTCCATATTTTTAGTCAAATTTTCTGTGTGGTGAAAAAAACTTTCTTATTTAAAAATTTCTCTTATGAAAAAGTTCATTTTAGAGCATGAAAAAATTTCCAGGAAGAGGCGCTGGATTAAAATTTTGCTTGTTTTTTAGTGCAGTAATCACCAGTGATAATATAGATTAAATGTTTTATATCTCAGCATTAAAACAAGTAGAGGAAATGAGCAATGTTAATGATTTAGGTGCAGTGGACCTGAGGCCTTATGCATGCTGAATGGTTGTCTTGAGCTCGCTCTGCTAAGTGTCAAAATAGATACTTAGGAAGCAGACTTAGAACGTGCTACAGACTGTTTTGCTAAAAATTTTAGTCAGATATTTTCCAGCACTTCAGACTTTTTTTTTTTTTTTTGAGTTGTAGAAAGAGCTAATAGCTGTGAATTAGATCTGGACTTGCATGTGAGACAGATACCTAAATAAGGGAAAATTCCACTTACCTGTTTACCAAAACTGTAGGGAACGGCGATCGGAAGATCTCGCGATGGCACGGAAAGAGGAAGGAAGAGGAAGGATATGACGTAGAGATAGCAGTATGCTTGTAGGTATATAAGCGAATACATGCGTACAATAAACGCCATTTGCAGCATCCTCATATTGGTGTCAGTGCTCACTGGCCCGGAGGCAGGGGGAGCCTCCGTGCCGTCTCAGGCGAACGGGAGATTGTCGCATCAGAAGGCGACAAGTGGTGACCCCGACGTGATAGCTGAGACGGCGGACCGCAGGCGGTCGAGAGGTTCCGGATCATGGACGCGGTAGTTAAGGTTGTACGCGTGGGTGCCCGGGAATGGGGGCTCTCTATGAGAGCGAATGCAGTTGCGAACTGCGTCGGGCGGCTCCTGAAAGATGGAGCGATAGTTAGACCAGGGGACATTTTTTCCCCTTCTAACTGGGAGAAGTGCACTCGAGCACTTGCTCAGAGAGCTATGGCCACTAAGAAGGCCGCAGAGCTTAAGACGTGGGGAGACATAACGATCATTTTAGAAAGGACTAGGGAGGAGCTTGAGACCTGGCAGGCTGCCCGCGTGGCGCTGCACATGTCCGCGGAAATGGCGACACAGACAGCAGCGAACGCAGAGGAGCGAACGGAGGCGATAGAGGGAGAGACGATAGTAGGGGATGAAGTGAAAATGGAGAGTGTGGAAACAGACATAAGGGAGGAGGCGGTTAATCAAGAACCAGAGCGGGGAGAGGGGGAGGCAAAAACTCCAGAGGCTTACCCAATAACGCCCTCTTCTCCGCCACCGCCGCGGTATCCGTGGAAAGAGATGAGGGCGATGGAAGGGGGAGAACTAGGAGAACCAGGAGACCTTTGTGGAGACCGAGATATGAAAAAGCCAGAGGCGGGTAGAGGAAAAGAAAGCAAGGTGAAAGTGGAGGAGGCAGAAGAAAAGGAAAGACCGATTATAGTGGATGATCCCCGAGACTGGCTACCGGGGGCCATGATTCGGGTGCAGTGGGAGGATGAAAGAAGAGAAGAAGCAGGGGAAAGACCAGAAGCAGGGGAAAGACCGAGGGTGCCGCACCCAGGAAAAGATGGCGCTGGCCGAGAGAGGAGTGGGCGTCGACCAGCATTGCGGAAGGAGGAGACTGAAGACTCAGGTGCAGTAACTAGGGCGGAGTTCCCCCGCCGCAGTCAGAGGCGAAGAAGAAAAAAAAAAAAAAGGAGGAAAGTCACAAGAGATATGGAGCAGATGTTTATGCTGCTTACAGCTCTGGAAGAAGAAACAGCTAAACAAAGAGGGCTATCAGAGGCAGCAGCTAAACAAAGAGGGCTATCAGAGACAGCAGGTTCCGCCCAAGCGGGAGGGGGAAAAGAAATTCTCCTAACAGACTGGAAACTGATAGCGACAGAATGTGCCCTGAGTGGCCTCAAGTTTCGTGCGCCAATAGGGGCCTTCCCAGTACGAGTTGCCCCGGGGGGGGGGGCAGTGGAATGGATGCCCCTCGACCCAAAGACGGTACAACAGCTATTGAAAGCAGTGCAAGAACAGGGCCTGCGACACCCGGTGACACAGACGTTGCTGGACGCGGCACACGCGGGAGGCCTAATACCGTGGGATTGTCGCGCCCTCGCGCGACTGGTTTTATCGCCCACGATGGTCCTTATGTGGAAAGAAGCGTGGACCTCGCGCCTGCAGCAGGCGTTGATGGCCGCGCAGGCAGACCCGCAGAACCCACTGGGCCAATCCACCCTAGCACGGTTAAGAGGAAATGATGCGGCCATGGCTACACCCCAGCAGCAGGCCGCGGGCCTGACACCTCGGGAGATACTGGTGGCAACAGAAGCATCTCGAAAGGCCTTTGATGATATTGGGCCACTGGTGCAGCAGGCAGAGCCATGGACGACTGTGAAGCAGAGAGTGGGAGAGCCGTTTGACAAGTTTTGTGACAGGCTACAGGCAGCAGTAGAACTTGCATCTTTACCAGACGCTGCAAAAGGAGCGGTGATGTTGGAATGTATCAAACAGCAGGGCAACGAGTTGACAAAAGAAATCCTAAGAACAGCGCCTAAGGGAGCAAGTCTAGGGCAGACGATCAAGTACGTATTAGAACACCGGGACAAGACCACAGCCCTACAGATTGCTGCAGCAGTTATGGCAATGCCGGAGGTTAGAGCTAGAGGAGGTCCAAAAGGAGGCCCATGCTTTGGCTGCGGGCGAATGGGCCATTTGAGAGCACAGTGCACGAATAAGGGAAGTTACGCGCGCCCAACAGGGGGTATGGGGAGCCTTACATGCTGGGCCTGTGGAAAACCAGGACACAGAGCACGAGATTGTCGGCGGTCGGGAAACGAGAAGCGGGGAGGGCAACTAGGGGGCCACCCCTCCCCGGTGAACCGGCCTCAAGTAGCCCCCGTCAACAACAACACACCGCTGATGGACAGCTCCAGCGACCAAACTCCGAAGGGAAACCCCGCGTGGCCCTGGTCTTAGGGTGTGAGAAGAGACCCCGAGTGAAAGCGCATCTGATAGGCCCACCAGGGGCGGGTCCTCCTAGCATCCCCTTAATAATGATGCTAGATACGGGGGCAGATGTTACATGTGTGCCCTCGTGGTTGTGGCCATCGAGTTGGCCAGCAAAAGTGGCAAGCTCGTTAGATGGAGTGGGAGGCAGGGCGGAGGCTATGATTTCTGAAACCGATATCACAATTGTATTGGAGGACCGGGATAGGCCTGCTCAGATCATCCGTGTGCGGCCGTACATAACTGCCATAGGGGAACCATTGTTAGGGCGAGATGCCTTATTGCAAAGCAGCTTTCACCTGACAAATTTAGGGTAAGGGCCACTGCCTACCTCCTCGGGGCTCATTTCGCTGTCCCGCTGACATGGTGCTCCAATGAGCCTGTGTGGGTAGAGCAGTGGCCATTGACAGGGGACAAATTGGCGGCTGCCCGACAAATAGTAAGTAGAGAACTAGAGCAGGGACACTTGGAGGAAAGCCACAGTCCCTGGAACAGTCCTATATTTGTGATACACAAAAAGGATAAGTCTAAATTTCGATTACTGCACGACCTACGAGCGGTAAATCAGCAGATGGAAGCGATGGGTGCCCTCCAGCCAGGGTTGCCACTACCATCAGCAATACCAAAGAATTGGCCAGTGGTGGTGATGGATATCCAAGATTGCTTTTTCTCTATACCATTAGCCCCTCAGGACAAAGCTCGATTTGCCTTCACACTGCCCTCAGAGAATCTGCAGGAGCCAGCAGCGCGATATCAATGGACAGTCCTCCCGCAGGGCATGAAAAATTCACCTACGATTTGTCAGGCGGCAGTAGCTAAGGTATTGCAGCCGGTAAGGGCGCAGCTCCCGCGCGCGCTTATCATCCATTACATGGACGACCTCCTAATAGCTGCAGAGACCCAGCAAGAAACCAATCAGGCAGAACAGGCAGTAATTAACTGCCTAAATGAAGCGGGATTGTACGTCCAGAAAGCGAAGACGCAAAGGGGAGAATCTGTCGACTATCTGGGAACCACCATCCTCCCCAGAGCTGTGGTCCCACAGCCGATAAAGCTCAATAGAGAGATACGGACGTTGCATGATATACAGCAATTGGTTGGAGCTCTCCAATGGCTGCGAGGGCTGATAGGTATTCCCAAGGAGTGGATGGAGCCACTGTTCGAGTTGCTCAAGGGCCACAAACCATGGGAACCGAGGCAGATGACACCGAACGCGTTAGAAGCCCTCCAAAAAATAGAAGATCTCATGGCAAAGGGCGGAGTAACGAGATACGACCCGGCCAGACCTATCAATCTGTACGTGGCAGTTACAAGAACAGGAGCCATAGGCGTTCTAGGACAAGGGACGCCGGAGCGTCCGGAAGTCGTATGGTGGATAGTGTCGAACCAAATAAGTACGGCATACGTCACAATCGTAACAGCATTGGCACAGATGATACAGAAGGGACGAACCGCCACCGTTCGGCACTTCGCGAAGGAGCCTGAGTCCATTTACCTGCCGGTAAAAAGGAGTCAATGGGACAGCGTGGTCCAGAAACAAGATAGTATAGCAATAGCTTTAGAAGGATTCCCAGGAACAATCAGATTATCGCCTGTGCTGGAGATGTATACACACCTCTCCGTCCTTCGGCCCCATCTGAAAGCCCGAGTGCTACAGCGACCTACACCAGGGCACGCAGTGTTCACTGACGCGTCATCGGTGACCAGGGCAGCAGTCGTTGTGTGGCAAGATCAAAAGGCCCAATGGCACCGAGTGAAGATCAGCGAGCCGGACAGTAGCGTACAGCATCTAGAGGCCCGAGCTGTGGCGCAGGCATTGCAAATGTGGCCAGAAGAGCATTTGAATGTAGTGACAGACTCCATGTTCGTCTTTAAATTGTTACACAACATGTCATATCCCGGATGGGCCGGATCGCCCATTGCGCTAATGCTAGAAGAAGCCCTACAACAACGGCGGGCCACTGCCTCTGTTATTCATGTTCGGAGTCATGAGGCAATCCAAGGAGTGTACCAAGAAGGCAACAATAAAGCCGATCAAGCGGCCAAAGGTGTGTGGACAGTCGCAGAAGCAAGGCAGGTGCACGACCTTCTCCATGTTGGTGCAAAAGCACTGGCAAAAAGCTGCAACATCCCCCTCACCACGGCTCGTGAAGTGGTTGCGGCTTGCCCGTATTGCCAAAAAACCCCCCTGTGGGGCACCGGCATCAACCCCAGGGGGCTGAAAGGAAACCAAATATGGCAAACGGACTTCACAATGTGCCAGCGACTTCGACCACGGCCCTGGCTGGCTGTTACAGTGGACACACACAGCGGTATCATTGTTGCGACCCAACATAAACGAGTCACAGCGCGGGCGGCACAGTTGCATTGGCACACGGCAATGGCCTGGCTGGGTGCCCCAGAAACTATTAAAACAGACAACGGCACGTGTTTCACAGCGCAAAGCACGAGAGAATGGGCCGTACGGTGGGGAATTAAGCTAGTGCACGGTATTGCCTATAATAGCACAGGTCAAGCCATTGTCGAGCGAGCAAACCGCACTTTAAAGCAAAGGATCGAGATTCTTGGGGAGGGGGAAGGATATACACAAAGAATCCCCGCGCACAAACAATCAGAAATAATTATGCGCGCCTTATTCGGTCTGAATCAGTTCATCAGGGGGGAGGAGAACAAGACGCCAGCGGAAAAGCATTGGGCGGTCCGAGCGATGCATGAGGGACCAGACGTAAAGGTCCGAATCCCGGAAAAAGGGGAATGGGAAGAGGGGTGGCAGCTGGTAACCCAAGGACGAGGGTATGCAGCGGTCAGGCAGGGAGAAGTAGTAAGATGGGTCCCTGTGAAGTGGGTGCGCCCAGACCTCAGGGCAAGGACAAGACAGGAAGCAGAGAGTCAGGTGAATTAATGAATGTCTGAGTTTTATTGCAGGGGAGGACCACCCTGAAAAGCCGATGATCCCTTCTAGCAGCAAAGACAACAGACAGGAGAAGAAGAACAGATGAGAAAAGGCGCGTGAAACCACAAGAAGAACGCGTAACCAGAAAACCCGAGAAGATGGCAGGGGGAGCAACCCAAGTAGCTCTCCTCGTAGCGATGCTGGGACTGGGACTCCAAGGGGTGAAAGGCGAACCAATGTTAGCGAAATGGGGTAGTAACAATCTATGGCTCACCTGGCAAACCGGACAGGAAATAAGCAATTTTGCCTGACGTTGGTGGGTGCAGGGCAGCCCTTTTAAGACATGCTTAATAGGGGTCCCATTGAATTTGACCGTAGACCTACCAAAGCTGAGAGAGCATTGCACAAACACAAGCAATATTAGTAACTGCTAGAACACGCTGAATGCATCATTGCCCTGGGACCCGCAAGAGCTTGACCTTCTGGGTTCAGTAGTAGTAATTGGCTTGGGCTAGGACCATGGGCCAGGCAATTACTAATAGAAGAGTTGCACCTGCTGCTGATGCTCGTGCTAGGCATATTAGCATGTAGACTAGTGTTTAGATGCTTGGTAAGACAACTGCTAGAAAAGGGGTGGTCCCACCCACACCCACACTATGAATGCTTAACCCGCGACACGGCAATTTAAAGCAAATAGCATAGTCAAAGCATGGGGAGGGGGAGATGTAGGGAACGGCGATCGGAAGATCTCGCGATGGCATGGAAAGAGGAAGGAAGAGGAAGGATATGACGTAGAGATAGCAGTATGCTTGTAGGTATACAAGCGAATACATACGTACAATAAACGCCATTTGCAGCATCCTCATATTGGTGTCAGTGCTCATTGGCCCGGAGGCAGGGGGAGCCTCCGTGCCGTCTCAGGCGAACGGGAGATTGTCGCATCAGAAGGCGACACATAACCTAGCGAGTGACCACTCCAACACGGAGAGATAGATATTCTGCTGCCTCTCAGGAACTACAAATATTTTTCTTCATAAAAATTCACTGGCCCACTGTAACAGCTACATCAAAAGTGTGACAAAATTGTTATCTTTTAATTAACTTTAGATTATTACATTAAAAAGCTTTTGCATCCTGGCCCTAATTCCTGACTAAGTAATACTTGCGAAGTGCAACCACATCATTTCAAGACTTACTAACTTTCAGGCTCTTTTACATATGCAGAGCAAACTTAAATATAGATGGTAAAATACATATCTAAGAGTAGACATTAAAAAATCAGACTTCTAAAATCAGAATATAATTTTCACGTCTCCTTTACATTACTGCAAGGAATTAAAAATATATATTTATTGTGTGTGTCACTATATAATTAAGCATATTATATATTATGTGTATATATAAACACACATACATATAATTCTTAGTATTATATAAATATTTTACTGTTAATAATGTTTTCATAGGAGCAGTACTTAAAGATTACTTAAATTTTTTAAAAAAATTAGAACAAACTTAATTACACTTGCAAGGATCAAAAATCTTACTAGAACATATTTTACAGAAATAAGTGGAAAAAAATGCAGCAAATTAAGAAAAAAAAGAGGGAGGGGCACTCTTACCTTAAAGATAGATTTGCTCAACAATGCCAGAATTTTTTTGCTGTTTATACCTCGATCAAGTAAATAACAACTGCATGTCTAAAAACATAAAAACCATAATTTTCAATTAGTAAACAAGTTTTCAATTAAGTGAGCTACTCTTGGAGAAGGACAAAGTCACGATAAATAGTCAGTCAAAGTTAATCTAAGGAAGTCTTATGAACTTATTTCAATTACTTTATTGATAATTTCAATATAAATTAAAAACACACCCCTTCATTTCCCTAGAGGAGTAACATTAAAAAAAATGAGTGGTTATCATTTAATTTGATAGTAGCCTATTACCAAAAATAAATTAATATTTTGATTTTCAAATCACTAAAATAAGGCTCTGACCACAACTAACAGTTTCACATAAAATTGTTTAAATATAGTAACCTTAATTGCATCAGCTAGAGAAGGTCGGTCTTCAGGATTTTTTTTTGCCATATCCAGAAGAAGGCTTTTTAACTTTCTTGGCAACGCTAGTTTGTGATCAGGTGGGAAGCTGTATTTTGCTGCCATCCACAGAACTGCAGCAACACCATAAATGCAGACCTATTAGTATAACATAGGACAGAGGAAAGATGTAAGGCGACCAAAACAATTTCCTCAAAACCAATCCCCCGTAGTCATCCAAAAATGCCTCCTCCACCCCCAAAGTAAAGAAAATGCACGGGAGCTTCCAAAGAGCAGGCTGCCGTCAGCTTCTGAAGATGCTGGTGAAAATCCCAGCCCATTTCAAAAACTAGCAGCTATGCGTGCAGTGCTGATAATAGTAGCTAGTATTCTACTGTTGGAACAACTGACATAATTTGTCTTATTGTTTGTCTAGGAGAATTATTAAAAGTGTTTTGTGTTACATTTTGATGAACCCCTTTCTCATGTAAAAATTTAGATTACTGCAAGCTTTAGGGTTCTACCATAACATCTGACCAGCAGCAATTTACTTAAAAAAGGCCATGACAATCCAGCAAGTAAACGGCACAAAGTAATTACAAGCTGGTCGGCACAAGTCATATTTTACAGAGAAGATTATGCCTATCAGAAGAAGTAGGTACTATATATTTATTTCAGGAATTGTAGTGCTGGCAGCTAGACTACTTGAAGTTGCCATGATGAGAGACCTTGGAAAAGTACTTGATCTTGACAAGCGGTCTGATTTTATTTGAAGAATTACTATTTTCAGACAGAGACTCATTCAGACTATTTAACACTCAGCAGAGTTTAGAAATGCAGCTCTGCCATAGCTAAAGCACCACGCTTGATCCCATTGCCTCTGGGGGGCATTGAAAAGGCTCAGGGAAGAGCAACCTAAGCATAGCACTAAATGATGTGGCCGTACAGTACAGAGTTTTCTAGCACTCTTTTGAGCCATGTAAACAACACTGGACAACAAGCAAGTTCACTGTAAAGTAAGCAGCCTGTGAACCATCTGAACTGTTGAACAAAAGCTATTAACAGGTACAAAAAGTCTGAAGGAAGAGAAAGCAGCTCCCCCAGGTTATCTTCCTCTTAGGTTCAGAGTCCCAAGAGGTCAACAAGATTACAATTTTAACTTTTTTTTTTCTTTTAAAGGAAAAATTACCATCCAACCCAGCACATGCTCTGCAAAAGCTCCTTTTACTGATGAGCAGCGTAGTTACTGTGGCTGGCACTACACAAGCCTTGATATCCATACCACAATTCTAACTGTTAACGTTCATAACAACCAAACAGTTATACAAGTATCAGGATAAAGCCAAAAACTGAAGTGAACTTAGTCAGAATTCTACATATAATGTTGGAGAAAAACAATAAAAAAATTATCTGGATTTTCTAGAGATAAAGCATAAATCATGAGAGCTTCAGGATTATTAATTCCACTGTCTGCTGAAGCTGCTATATTATATTTCAGGGTTAGTTTAAGCTTCAAGATAGCTTTTGAAGCTTTCAAAAAAGCTGCATGTTGGATCAAAGCAATTTAATTTAAGAAGAAGGAATGACTTTAAAGAAAGGAACTATATAAATATTTTCTAGTTACAAGTAATTTTACAGAAAGACAAAATCTGGCTTTTGAAGATTTTTAAAGCCGTTTTTCTTCTGATTCACAACTACTATTTCATATTTGTAAAGGGACACACAGGACAGGAGATACCTATTAGCTCCTCTCTTTTCATATTACAAAATAGAAAGATACTGTAAATTCAAATCTTTCCTAACTCATAAGATTGCTACAGTACAGTTTGCAATTGAGATGCAATTGCAATGGAGACAAATACTCACTTGCTGATTAGTTAATATTTTTATCATGTTTGGTCTGAGAGCTCCATGGCACTTATTTCTATAGGAAAATGCTCTAGGGGATACTACTAAAGTTACATTGACAAACTCATAATGTTAACAGTGTTATTTGTATCCAATATTCCATAGCAGATTAACGCCTGTCGGCTTTAACCTGAACAGTTCAAAACAGTCACCTCAGCATGCCTTCAAGAACATGAAATATGACTT
Source organism: Dromaius novaehollandiae (assembly GCF_036370855.1). NCBI lineage: Eukaryota > Metazoa > Chordata > Aves > Casuariiformes > Dromaiidae > Dromaius > Dromaius novaehollandiae. Next base: position 401,859 of record NW_026991474.1, read on the forward strand.
CAAGTGCTAAAAAACAGAAAGCAATTAAACCTTACGGAAAACTATCAAAGAACAGATTTTGGCAGTTACTCCAATAATTTGGGAGAGGGAAGGCAAATAGTTTTTAAGAAGCAACTGATTTTATGGGAGACTAACACATTCCAAAGCACAGATTAATGAGAAATAGCATTATTATCAAAATGTTAAAATGTTTTTGCTTTCTCCTGCAAGGAACAGAGGGGTACAACTGCCCACTGATAAAATGAACAGCAACCCACATAACCTACCACATTACCTTCTCGGTAACTACATCCTCCGCTTCAATTTCAGGAGCTAAATAAAATACATCACAAGATTCTGAAAGAGAAAAGAAAACAGAAACAGATATTTTCTTTCTTCTTTTCTCCTTAAAAAAGGAATAAAGGCAGACTGCTCAATGTATCAGTTTACCTTCAGCTTTTGGAGCAGCAAAGAGGATACTTCCATGGCAGTCAATCTGTACGGAGTCCAAACATAAGAACACTGCAAAACAAGTCACAAAAGACAAGCTGTAATAAATGTCTGTCCTTGTAACTGTGTAACACCAGTCAAAGAAATGAAATAATTTGAATAATAATTTGCAACATCAGCTATCATCCTAGGCTATGATAAATGAAGCTTTAAATAACACTAGTGCTGGAACAGAAACCACCCAATATAACAGCAGATGAGAAATCACCCTAAGCTGCAATTACAGACAGGTAATTCCTTCCAGAAAAAAGACAAGAAAGTAAAACAAAATGGGAACAAGATAAATAAAAGGACTTAGAATGCTGCAAGTTTATTCTCTTTATATTGAGCATTGAAGAGGAAGGCCAAGAAAGGAACAAATGAAAGAAATGCTTCGGCTAGATGTGCTCCAGTCTTTTTACAGCCTTCAAAGCACAGCCTAATTTAACATACTTTAGCATAATAAGCCATACAGTCAGCAATGTAGTCCTGCCTTTGCAGCTACCACCAAATAAGCCCCTTTCCTATGAAAAACGGGGTGCTAGGACAATAAAATTAAAATTAAATACTAAAAGACAAGTTTGAAGAGGTCTAGGAGTAAAAAAGAGATATAAAAAAGCAAATCATCCTTTTGTAGTTATCTCTACAAAACATATCTAAAACCATCTAACTTCATTAAAATGTGCTTGACCTCAATTTTGGCCTCAATATGCTTAACGTAAATACAGGCTTGCCTACTACCTTCCACAGTATTTAAGCCTGACCTGAACTACTTGTCTTGTCTTTTGTAGCATGACCATTTTCAAAAATATATGAAAATGCTAACTTCAGGGTATGTTTTCTTATCCGGATAATTTCTCATAAGCATAATGAAAAAATGCACTCAAGGGAGGATTTTGAGGAAAAGGCTGTCTAGTAGAATAAATAAATAAGAACTAGTCCAGCCTGTTCCGCATTTCATCTATTTAGCTATCATTCATCAGCTGCCAGTCTACCAGCACTGAGACAAAGGATATTTTAACATATTGTTTATATCATATCAGCATCATCTTTAATAAGCTAATTTTTTAAAAGGGAATGCTCGACTTCCTTGCTCTTCACCCTGCCCCGAAATAGCAACACAACTGTAAGTCACTCCGGGATGCGCAGTCACTCGCTCCGAACAGGCAGAAATTCCTCTGGCAGAAACATTCTAAATCTGAAAACTGTATTCAACTTCAAAGCAGCTTTATTCTTCAAGTAGGGAGTTTTAAGTCAGGTGCCTTCCATTTAGTGGCTTAGTATCACTATGTTCACTTTCATAGGCTAGGTAAGGTTCAGATCATAAGTTGGATTTTAGTATTTTGAAGGCATATGCATTCTGGGTGCATGTAAGTATGGCAGCAGAGGCTTACTAAGCATATTGAATTAGAGTCTGGGCCATTATGTACAGTAATTTGAAGCCCTCAGAAACACTAGGAACATGCATTATGGGGTTGAAATAGTCCTTCTGTTGCAATGCAGGTATCAGATACTCAGTTTTGAGGGTGACATTGCTTAAAGTGCTCAGAAATCTCTTTTTATAGTCAGCTTCCCTGTAACTTTTTTATACCATAAAAGACAAAGTGGTTGAAACTGAAAACAGCAGACATGCAGTAAGCTTTCTGTACCCTACTATCCATTTGTTCATATTTAGTTCCAGACTTCAAACTAATTCCTATCCAAATCCTCAAAAGCTGGCTTCTTAAAGCAAGAAAAAAGTAAAGGCAGGTCATCTCTGCTCTTATTTGCTACAGCTTTCTAGTTAGTATAAGCTAGACCAAACATTCAGAACGCCTACTGAAACGTAGGACCGTCTTCTCCCACATGATGTACAACATATTCCAATTTTGTCAAAGGTCTACTCCCCTTTCCTCTCTCAGAAGCTGCCTTCTGAGAACTCTCCCATAAACTCAGGCAAAAGAATGGGCAAAGAGTAGAGGAAAGTCATGGCAAGATCCTGGGCACTTTAAATTGGCAAAGGCCTGGATTGTCAAAAACATGTTGGGTGTCACAAACAAACCCAGGCAAGAGAGAGCAAAGAGGAAGTTTTAAGACTACTTAGATATGAAACATATATTCCTTCCCCTGCACTCTCCTTCCTCCCCCCCCCCCCCCAAATATCATAATATCATAACAACACAGAATAAGGAGAAAATAAGAGATTTTTACAATGCTATACATAGAAGAAACCTCCAAATGGAGTAACAAATCAAAGTCACAGTTTAAAGTGTGAAATTAGAAATATTGCCTATTATTTTTTCTATACAAAAAATTGAAGAGTGATATTTTACATCAATGGCCTAAACAGAACATTAAAACAGTGGACATAAATAAACAAATATTTCAAAATAATTAAGCCTTTACCTGGATATTCTATGCAAGTCTGCAGAGTACATAAACATTCATGACATAATGCCCACAGTTCATAGTCTTTCAGAGGCTTACCATACCAGGACAAAAGGAGTTTTAGAGATATCCACTGCAAAAAAGAGTGAGCATGGAGAGAATTATTAGAAATTATTGCAAAACAAAAATATTTACTGGTGCAATGAAAAATCAAATGCTAACAAACAATGTGCATACCTTAAAAGCATTAAGAAAAGGTATTTATGGCGGTTGCTGGTAGAAAACTAATAGTTCTTCTTACTGAAAAAAGCATTCCCCAGTTAACTGTATAGATGAATAAATCTCTTAATTGCATTACAAAAGTGTAATTCAAATTAGATTTCACAAAGAATAGAAGTGCTTCAGGCAAAGTAAGCTGTTTGGAAGTTCTCTCTTGTTACATTAGGAAAAGATCCTTTCATAACGTCAAAGACGACCTATAACCGAAGGGATATCATCTGGGCTTAAAGATGTAAAAATCCAAACAAAAAACAACAAAAAATTCAAATCCTGATTTACCCTAACAGTTGCATTACAAGTCTTACCTTAAAGATTTCATCAACATTTCTTGTTCTTCTGTGAAAGAATGTTAACAGTATTAACAGAATTAATGACAGGTTTATTTTGAAGTTGAAGCACATTATGTTGTTTTCAATCACTGGCTGTTCAGTTTGCAAAACATGGTTATAAATTTAGTTTTTATACCTGGCCTATACCTTAATATGACAAAGATACTGCTCGAATGCAATAGGACATTTATTTACTGTTCTTCAGAGAATGCATACTTTATATTTTGTGCATGTTTTTATATAAGAACTTGACATTGATAGTACTACATAGACATTATCTTCTAGATCAAGCTGTGCTAATAGAAGAGATTATCACTATCGGTGGTTTTTATTACCCACCAGCTGGACATTACCCTCTTCAGCCATCGACCAAAGGAGCAGTAAAAAACAAATTCACTGCAGGCAGATCCCTCTGGGTTAGTGCAGACCATCAAACTATTTAAAACAACATGGTACATTCTCTGTTGTGCATGCAGCCTCTAAGATATTTAACTATTGCTAAATAGCAACTTTAAGCCACGTTGGAGAAAAGAACTACCAACATCAATTCGAGATTAACTTAATTGGGGGGAAAAAAAACCCTAAAAACTAGAACACAGGAAACAAAACCAAAAATACAAACCTTGAAAAATATTTGTTGCTGTTATAAACACCTTTAAATCCCCAAATCTAAACAGACTAGGGGTCTGATCTTACTTACAGTCTGGTTACACAGCATGGTAGTACTATGCTACATGTTTGATAAAGTCAATCTCTGAACTGTTGTTTGCTGCAGTCAGTTTTTCATGATCCTGGCTATGGATCACCCTTCAGTGAAGCACTGTTTGGATTTTATAATACAACATATAATGCGTAGATGACTGCATTACCTTTAATCAAGATCAACAAACAAACAACTCCCCTGCAATCTATGGGGGAGAAAAAGAGAACCATATTAATTTCTGTACCTTTTCCAATAATTTAATATTTACCATAATATAGCTGTCAGAGAAGGTAAATACTTTGGCCTCATACTGTTTAAATAATCCTTAAAGGTGAGCCAGATGAGCTATTAACTTTTAATAAGATGTGCCATCAAACACTGCTTTACTTAAAATGTTATGTAACCTCTCCACCTTCAACACATTAAAAAAAGAATTGGATGCTTGTATTATCACATACTTCTTGGTATCACTTTGCAAAAAGTAGTAAATTTAGTACAGATAGATATGAATACAGGTAATCGGGTTAAATTTCATTCTCAAATTTTGCCATCATCAGCACCCTGGAGTGCAAAATTCTTTTGCAAATGTTTTCCTTGGCTGCATCTAGAGAAGTAACCTCTAGCTGCCTGACAAGAAGACACCAGCTGCGCAGCAGGGAGGAAGAGACCAGATAGTCAAAGGGATGAACTAGAGACTATTCAAAACAGACAGAGCTCCACACTGTTGAAGGATTACTGTCCCTGATCAGGGTTGTGTTCCCCTCTTCATAGTGTAACACTTCCCAAATGCCTCAGAAATGTCTTTGCTCACAGATGCTTTACCACAAAAACAGCAGTCAAAGCTTCAAATTCACGGTGGAGAGCTGACATGTGAAAAGAAAAATCAACAGAAGAGGACTTCCACAGATTGAGTTTAAAGAAGACCTATTTTTTTTTTTTTTAAATAGTAGGTACATACACCCCTGCCATGTTTCTCTCCAAGAAAATCCCTCCTCCTGCAGTTTGTGTCCCTAGAGGCTCTAAGGGCTGCAGCAGAGAAAGACGGACTTTCTCTGCTGCGCACACAGATGGGCCCCCGTGTCCGGAGGAGGCGATCGACGGCTCGCAAGGGGAAGAACAATCTCCCGCTGCGCTGGAGACTGAACTTAGTTGCACAGTAGGGCGCTCAAATGTATTTCTCATCACTTCTGGCATCTCCAAGCTCTCTAGAGGAAGAAAGACATGACAGAAAGCTTTAAATATAGCAGGAAAGTAGAGGGGAAAAAAAACCCTAAGAGCAGCAGCAAAAGTTTATGACAAGAAAGAGGAAAGTGAAAGAAAATAGGGGATGAAAAAGCATCAGGAACTGAAATTGTGTCTCAGAAGAAAGAAGGATGCAGGAATTGTGATGAACAGAGTCTGGTTAAAATACTTTCCAAAGGAAAAAAATATATATGCATTTCCCAACCTAGAGTCATGAGGAAATTTTTATTTAAGCCTCAAAGCAGGCATTTAACTTAGCAGACGTTCGGATTCCACTGCACTTGCTTATGTTTTGTGTCGCCTTCTGATGCGACAATCTCCCGTTCGCCTGAGACGGCACGGAGGCTCCCCCTGCCTCCGGGCCAATGAGCACTGACACCAATATGAGGATGCTGCAAATGGCGTTTATTGTACGTATGTATTCGCTTGTATACCTACAAGCATACTGCTATCTCTACGTCATATCCTTCCTCTTCCTTCCTCTTTCCATGCCATCGCGAGATCTTCCGATCGCCGTTCCCTACATCTCCCCCTCCCCATGCTTTGACTATGCTATTTGCTTTAAATTGCCGTGTCGCGGGTTAAGCATTCATAGTGTGGGTGTGGGTGGGACCACCCCTTTTCTAGCAGTTGTCTTACCAAGCATCTAAACACTAGTCTACATGCTAATATGCCTAGCACGAGCATCAGCAGCAGGTGCAACTCTTCTATTAGTAATTGCCTGGCCCATGGTCCTAGCCCAAGCCAATTACTACTACTGAACCCAGAAGGTCAAGCTCTTGCGGGTCCCAGGGCAATGATGCATTCAGCGTGTTCTAGCAGTTACTAATATTGCTTGTGTTTGTGCAATGCTCTCTCAGCTTTGGTAGGTCTACGGTCAAATTCAATGGGACCCCTATTAAGCATGTCTTAAAAGGGCTGCCCCGCACCCACCAACGTCAGGCAAAATTGCTTATTTCCTGTCCGGTTTGCCAGGTGAGCCATAGATTGTTACTACCCCATTTCGCTAACATTGGTTCGCCTTTCACCCCTTGGAGTCCCAGTCCCAGCATCGCTACGAGGAGAGCTACTTGGGTTGCTCCCCCTGCCATCTTCTCGGGTTTTCTGGTTACGCGTTCTTCTTGTGGTTTCACGCGCCTTTTCTCATCTGTTCTTCTTCTCCTGTCTGTTGTCTTTGCTGCTAGAAGGGATCATCGGCTTTTCAGGGTGGTCCTCCCCTGCAATAAAACTCAGACATTCATTAATTCACCTGACTCTCTGCTTCCTGTCTTGTCCTTGCCCTGAGGTCTGGGCGCACCCACTTCACAGGGACCCATCTTACTACTTCTCCCTGCCTGACCGCTGCATACCCTCGTCCTTGGGTTACCAGCTGCCACCCCTCTTCCCATTCCCCTTTTTCCGGGATTCGGACCTTTATGTCTGGTCCCTCATGCATCGCTCGGACCGCCCAATGCTTTTCCGCTGGCGTCTTGTTCTCCTCCCCCCGATGAACTGATTCAGACCGAATAAGGCGCGCATAATTATTTCTGATTGTTTGTGCGCGGGGATTCTTTGTGTATATCCTTCCCCCTCCCCAAGAATCTCGATCCTTTGCTTTAAAGTGCGGTTTGCTCGCTCGACAATGGCTTGACCTGTGCTATTATAGGCAATACCGTGCACTAGCTTAATTCCCCACCGTACGGCCCATTCTCTCGTGCTTTGCGCTGTGAAACACGTGCCGTTGTCTGTTTTAATAGTTTCTGGGGCACCCAGCCAGGCCATTGCCGTGTGCCAATGCAACTGTGCCGCCCGCGCTGTGACTCGTTTATGTTGGGTCGCAACAATGATACCGCTGTGTGTGTCCACTGTAACAGCCAGCCAGGGCCGTGGTCGAAGTCGCTGGCACATTGTGAAGTCCGTTTGCCATATTTGGTTTCCTTTCAGCCCCCTGGGGTTGATGCCGGTGCCCCACAGGGGGGTTTTTTGGCAATACGGGCAAGCCGCAACCACTTCACGAGCCGTGGTGAGGGGGATGTTGCAGCTTTTTGCCAGTGCTTTTGCACCAACATGGAGAAGGTCGTGCACCTGCCTTGCTTCTGCGACTGTCCACACACCTTTGGCCGCTTGATCGGCTTTATTGTTGCCTTCTTGGTACACTCCTTGGATTGCCTCATGACTCCGAACATGAATAACAGAGGCAGTGGCCCGCCGTTGTTGTAGGGCTTCTTCTAGCATTAGCGCAATGGGCGATCCGGCCCATCCGGGATATGACATGTTGTGTAACAATTTAAAGACGAACATGGAGTCTGTCACTACATTCAAATGCTCTTCTGGCCACATTTGCAATGCCTGCGCCACAGCTCGGGCCTCTAGATGCTGTACGCTACTGTCCGGCTCGCTGATCTTCACTCGGTGCCATTGGGCCTTTTGATCTTGCCACACAACGACTGCTGCCCTGGTCACCGATGACGCGTCGGTGAACACTGCGTGCCCTGGTGTAGGTCGCTGTAGCACTCGGGCTTTCAGATGGGGCCGAAGGACGGAGAGGTGTGTATACATCTCCAGCACAGGCGATAATCTGATTGTTCCTGGGAATCCTTCTAAAGCTATTGCTATACTATCTTGTTTCTGGACCACGCTGTCCCATTGACTCCTTTTTACCGGCAGGTAAATGGACTCAGGCTCCTTCGCGAAGTGCCGAACGGTGGCGGTTCGTCCCTTCTGTATCATCTGTGCCAACGCTGTTACGATTGTGACGTATGCCGTACTTATTTGGTTCGACACTATCCACCATACGACTTCCGGACGCTCCGGCGTCCCTTGTCCTAGAACGCCTATGGCTCCTGTTCTTGTAACTGCCACGTACAGATTGATAGGTCTGGCCGGGTCGTATCTCGTTACTCCGCCCTTTGCCATGAGATCTTCTATTTTTTGGAGGGCTTCTAACGCGTTCGGTGTCATCTGCCTCGGTTCCCATGGTTTGTGGCCCTTGAGCAACTCGAACAGTGGCTCCATCCACTCCTTGGGAATACCTATCAGCCCTCGCAGCCATTGGAGAGCTCCAACCAATTGCTGTACATCATGCAACGTCCGTATCTCTCTATTGAGCTTTATCGGCTGTGGGACCACAGCTCTGGGGAGGATGGTGGTTCCCAGATAGTCGACAGATTCTCCCCTTTGCGTCTTCGCTTTCTGGACGTACAATCCCGCTTCATTTAGGCAGTTAATTACTGCCTGTTCTGCCTGATCGGTTTCTTGCTGGGTCTCTGCAGCTATTAGGAGGTCGTCCATGTAATGGATGATAAGCGCGCGCGGGAGCTGCGCCCTTACCGGCTGCAATACCTTAGCTACTGCCGCCTGACAAATCGTAGGTGAATTTTTCATGCCCTGCGGGAGGACTGTCCATTGATATCGCGCTGCTGGCTCCTGCAGATTCTCTGAGGGCAGTGTGAAGGCAAATCGAGCTTTGTCCTGAGGGGCTAATGGTATAGAGAAAAAGCAATCTTGGATATCCATCACCACCACTGGCCAATTCTTTGGTATTGCTGATGGTAGTGGCAACCCTGGCTGGAGGGCACCCATCGCTTCCATCTGCTGATTTACCGCTCGTAGGTCGTGCAGTAATCGAAATTTAGACTTATCCTTTTTGTGTATCACAAATATAGGACTGTTCCAGGGACTGTGGCTTTCCTCCAAGTGTCCCTGCTCTAGTTCTCTACTTACTATTTGTCGGGCAGCCGCCAATTTGTCCCCTGTCAATGGCCACTGCTCTACCCACACAGGCTCATTGGAGCACCATGTCAGCGGGACAGCGAAATGAGCCCCGAGGAGGTAGGCAGTGGCCCTTACCCTAAATTTGTCAGGTGAAAGCTGCTTTGCAATAAGGCATCTCGCCCTAACAATGGTTCCCCTATGGCAGTTATGTACGGCCGCACACGGATGATCTGAGCAGGCCTATCCCGGTCCTCCAATACAATTGTGATATCGGTTTCAGAAATCATAGCCTCCGCCCTGCCTCCCACTCCATCTAACGAGCTTGCCACTTTTGCTGGCCAACTCGATGGCCACAACCACGAGGGCACACATGTAACATCTGCCCCCGTATCTAGCATCATTATTAAGGGGATGCTAGGAGGACCCGCCCCTGGTGGGCCTATCAGATGCGCTTTCACTCGGGGTCTCTTCTCACACCCTAAGACCAGGGCCACGCGGGGTTTCCCTTCGGAGTTTGGTCGCTGGAGCTGTCCATCAGCGGTGTGTTGTTGTTGACGGGGGCTACTTGAGGCCGGTTCACCGGGGAGGGGTGGCCCCCTAGTTGCCCTCCCCGCTTCTCGTTTCCCGACCGCCGACAATCTCGTGCTCTGTGTCCTGGT